>NC_092333.1:531325833-531677500 GCF_046630445.1 Rutidosis leptorrhynchoides | reverse complement strand
ACGAACAAAATGGTTGAACGGAACCAGTTTCTTTTCAGCCACTACCTATGCGACACGTGGCGAATGGTGAGGCTGTAGTTGCGAAAAAGCTCTTCTTATATATATATATATATATATATATATATATATATATATATATATATATTATATTATGTATATGTTGGTCTTTTTCTTTGCACTACGACACAAAATTCCACAAAAGAGTTTGTTTGATATTTTGCAGTTTTCGAAACAATTCACAACCTTAGTGTTTCTTTTGTTCTCTTCGATATTAAAAGGAACGCATACGAAATATTATTTATTGGTTATTAAAATAATTAGATTATTTTAATTCGTTACTCGAGTTTTGGACTAGCATCCATTGACGTTGTTTGAAACTGTAGTGGACTATCCAAAGATATGGTCATACTTTTGATCGTTAGGTTTCTTTACTTCAAGGCAGTTCGTTTCAACCTACACGTGTAGATTAGTTCGCAAGGTATATTACTAACCCACTTTGTGAATTTATATTCTTGACAATTATTAGTGGTGTAACTAGATCTAATGGGACGATATAATCGTGTATATATGATTATTTAATCTTGTAATTGTTTTATAAAATAATAAAAGATAATTATTTTAACTATCCGCTACGTTGATTTAAATTAAAAGTACACACGATTTTCCTTCATTTGGCTGTATTTGTTTTGAATGTGGTGAGGCGGCAGTAAAAAACCCGAACAACCATTATTAGTTTTAATGTTATTCTCTTCGTTCTAAATATACTGTTCTGTTTTGACTTTGAAGGTATTTTTCTTTTAACTTTAGTTCTAAATATTTATATTTATATTATATATTATTTAATTATATATATATATATAATATATATATATATATATATATATATATATATATATATATATATATATATATATATATTGAAAACTATTTCATTGATTTCATTGATATATATATATATATATATATATATATATATATATATATATATATATATATATATATATATATATATATATATATATATATATATATATATAACGGTATAACGCCCATCAAAATTTATGTAACACATAAAAAATAAAATAAATTCAAAGTTGAAAATAAAAGGCAATTAAAGTCAAAACATGACAATAGATTTGGGGTAGAGAGAGTATGTAAAACTATTCCTTTTAGACTTATCTTGTACACTTAATTAATAATTAGTCATTAATATTTATTATTTGATAAGTATTAATTCACATTTATTATTAATAATAATTAACTCAAATAAAATATATACATATAAAAAGATATCTAAGTGTCCATTGTGTGAGACCTCGTAGGCTCATATATAAGCGGTAATATATGTTTGTGTTATGACGTGCACAATAAATTGTAACACCCTGTCAAAAATCCCTTTAACGGAATGTTAACGCTGGTCCCAGTGCTTGGCTTGACTTCTACGCAACAGCAATATTCTACAGTAGAAGCAATTAAACATGAGAATAACAACACGCAAAAACAGGTCAACAAATAATGTTGGTGAATCTACAGGTTTAAAGTAATGTAACAGTATCTGAAAAACAGTTATCAGAAAAATAGTTTAGTTTCCTTGACCACGAGATTCTATCGTTTACATAAACCGAGCACCTGAATACTAGCAATGACCCGAGTATAGAAGCCACTATACCCGCATTACCTCGTAAAATGTTATACACTTGTTCAAATGTATTTAATGTTCAAAGTAAATGCACCACAGTTTTTATAGCGGGTGGGGTTGTCAACCTAACGGATCCGTCCATCTAAATTGTGCTTACACCGATGGTATTAAAAGTATTCAAGCTAGAGGCTTTTTGAACAAACTCATTATGCATATGTGTAGTACTCATGTCAATACAAAGTATTTGAAAATGTAAATATAACAGCGTGTATTCTCATCCCTGAAAACATATAAAAAGCGGGACTGTAGACTCACCTTTGAAATAAGCTCGGATTGAAAAGTGAACAATTAACTTGTACGGTTTATAGCCGAGTAATGCAACCTAAGTATACGTATGTAGGTTGGTCAATATATGTATCTTATATAAGTGTGGTTTCATAGTGTACGTTGTCTTATTGCTCGACTCGACGCGTTTCAAAGTATAAGTCAACTATATCATGCAAGTCAAACAAAGTCAACCGAAGTCAAACCGAAAGTCAAACTTGGTCAAAGTAGTCAACTAAAGTCAACATCAGTAGGTTCATGTCAAACATTGGTCAACATGTCAAACCTAAGTCAAACAATACGTTTTAGGTCATGAATGATCATTTTCACAATTTCAGTTTATCGTCATGCACAAAGTTTATGAACACGTAGCATACTTAACACATTATCTCATAGTACAAAATTCAAGTAAATATGAAAAACTCCAGATCATAAATATACTTAAAATCAATTCCAAAAAGTCCGGCCAGGGACTCATACGACAATTAAAAGTCAGGAATCAGAAGGGATACATTTGGGGTTTGCCAAGTCAGTTTCTGACCGCGCACTGATTTCATTTTGGCTATAACCGGAGTTAGGAACATGAAATTGATACAAAACTAGTGGCCATAGTTCAAGGAGGAATCAAAGTAACACATATCAAAAATCTAGTAACTTTTGTTTAGCCAATTTGTACAGTTTATTCGTGCAAGTTGAACATTCAGTTTTCAGCTCAAATCAGAATTCACATAAAGTATGGCTCTATTGTGCCCAATGCATAAGGTTTCAGAGATTGACATAAACTAATAATAAGTCACATATCATGTTAAGGTTCATTTTCCAGAAGAATACATGCTCATGCAATTCACATAATCCACAGAGTACAAAACCGTGTGCAATTTACAGATTCGATTCTCATTTAGTTAGTCACATTCGCACGCGATTATCCGAAGATCTAGATACAATTAGCCTATGATATCCACATGAAAGATGAAGTAATTTTTGTCTACTTTTCAAATATGCAAAGATTTAATCACAGAAGTTAACACATTTTATCGTACAAGGTTATTTTCATGCAAGTGCTATATAAAACTACTTTTACACTAAGTCTAGCATATCTCGGGCTATACATAAGAAAATGACATGATATCCTAGTCTAAATTGAGTGTTTTTAAATTATATTTCCAGTGGTATAAGTATCACATACCAATTCGTTGTCTATCAATACCAGATTTCTGTTCAAGCAACAAAAATACAACGACAATTCAAATCGACATAACTTAATCATACGGAAACGAAATCAAGCGAATTCAAAGCCTAAACTCAATAGTTTTTTGCAAGGAATCTGATTATAACATAATAATTAACATTTGAAAAACTTAATTTTTCTGATCAAACAAATACAAATTCGTTTTTAAACCCTAGCGCATCAAACAATCAAAATAACGATTACAATTAACATGTACGCGTATAGACTTGAGCAATTGACAACATAACTATGAAACTCTCATGAAAATCAGATTTTAAGAATTAGGGTTCATGCAATTATACCTTAGATCGCTAAAAGAATTATATCAACGCGTAGAGGAGATCGAGAATTGCAACGTTTGTTCTTGAGGTTTAATCAAAAAGTGAAAAATTGATGGTGATAGTATGGTGGTGGTGATCGACGATGAGGAGGCCAGGGAGGGATCGACTGCTTCTTTTTTTAGATTTATGGAAAGAATACAAGTTACTAGTTAATTTATACATGGACTAATTACCACAAATTGCACTTAAGTCCCTCCATTAAGCTAAAAATTAACAAAATAAGGGGAGGGGGAAGGGGGGTCGGCCGAATATGGCCCACATGGGGTTCCCGGGCTCTCGTTTTGCTATCCCGTGTAATCGTGGTCCGTTTTAAGTGTCGTTTAGTCGTACCGAAGGCCCGGAACGCTAACACGATCGTTAAACGCAACCAATCGTTTAATTTATTAAAAACCCAATAAATTAAATATTTTAAAAAGTTAATAATTAATAAAATTAACTATTAAAATAAACCCGAGCGTTTCGTTGCTCAAAAAGCTATTATCAAAATGGTATCGTTTTTATCGTATTTCATTATCCGAAATATTTATTTGAATTAATATCAACCCATATTAATTATTGTAACCCTCCAAAGATCAAGTATGTATTTATTAAACATAAACACATAAAAGTTAAATAATCGCCGTTAAATAAACTAACGGAAGGTTAACGGAAGTAACGGAAAAATCCGGGTTGTTACATTACCCACCTGTTATTGAAAATTTCGTCCCGAAATTTTAGTGATCGTCTGCTGAAGTAGTTTCCTCGGGAAACAATTGTGGATACTTCAGCCTCATCTGGTCTTCACGCTCCCACGTGAACTCTGGTCCTCTTCTCGCGTTCCACCGAACTTTTACGATAGGAATTCTGCTTTGCTTCAACTGTTTGACCTCACAACCAAAGATTTCAACAGGTTCCTCAATGAAATAATGTAAGACCCAAATATTTATGGTACAAAATGTATTTATGGTGTACGATGCGTGTATGAGGTGTACGAAGCATGTACGTGTCACTTGCTCGAACGTCGAAGGAAACTGGACGTTGTCTGAAGTAACAAGGTGTGTGCGTATCTTTTTAACCCCAAATAAAGTTTGTGTTGATGTTTCAAAGCCTTACCATTGGAAAGAAAATCTTATTACGTTTTCAACGATATTTGATTCATCAAAAACGGAGTTACGGTCAAAAAGTTATGGCCAAAACAAGTTGCTGAAACCTGTTTTGGGCTCGACCACAAATTCCAGTTGTTTGGAGCGGCGCTCCACCTTTTGGCGCGGTGCGCCGATTGCCCCTGAAGCCTTTTTTAGCCTTTTTAAAAGGTTCAAATGAGGGGTACTTTGGTCTTTTCATTTAGGGTCGGTTTAGGGTCACCAAAACTGATCTAGAACTCCATTGGAGCTCATTTCTCACCCACACAAACACTCTCATCCATATCTAGAGAGAGAGGAAGAGTTCTAGAGTGAGAGAGCTTGAATTGGAGAAGAAGGAGTTGGATTCTCACCAAAGCTCGGGTTTTAAAGTTGTTCATCTCGCTCCTAGCTATGTTTTGGTAGTATTGGTAAGTTCTAACTCCGAATTTCATTTGTTAGATTTAATATTCAAGTTAGGGTTTGAGATTGTTAGTTGTAAAATCCATTTGGTTGATGAAGAGGGTTTATGGAAACTTGCTATTTTGATATTTGGCGGGTTTTGGGTTGGTTAATGATTTAACCATGTTTAAGACTTGTAAATGGTGTATAATCACTAGTGTTAGTGATTATTGGTGTTTTGGAAACCATTAGGGTTCTTATGGTTGACTAATTTTGACTAGAGTCAAAATTAGGGTTTGTTGATGATTATGACTCAATTGCCGATTTAATAAGGTTTATAAACTTAAAATGGATTAAGTTGAAGCATAGAACCGAGTTAAATATGTTTTGGTGTCAAAACTTGCTAATGGTGTGATATTGACTTCTTATGGATAAAATTAGGGTTTAAGTGTCATTTTGGGCAAGATAGGTGTTTAACACCTATGATTGGGTTTGATTGGTATATTAGGAACATTCTCACTTGTGTTAGTGATTATTGGTTAGTTTGGGCGCGGTTTGTGCTTGGAAGTGCAAATGGGTCGAAATTGCACTAATTGATGTTTTGGGCATAAGCTAGAGTGTTTAGCTTATTTGTTTGTGAATTACTTAGGTAAATTGCATTTGGACGATTAGGAGCTCAAGCGAGATTGCTTTTCAAGTAATCAAGGTGAGTGAAATATTTATACGCTTATGTATATAATTTGGTTGCTTGTGTGCGATGTGGTAAGTGACATCCGTTAGGATTCACTTTTCGTGGACCACATTTGAGTTGGGAAAAATATAGTGAGTGATATCCGTGTGGATAGCTCTTCGTTGGCTATAATCGTTTTGTGTATGTGGCGAGTGATAAACGTATGACCTATCACTCTTTGTCGGCCACGTGTGTATATATATGGTGTTTGGAATGTGGTGAGTTATATCCGAAAGGAATGACTCTTTTTGACCACGATTGGAGGTGAGCATGTGACGAGTGATTAATGTTCGACCAATCACTCTTCGTCGGTCACATGTGTGTGTTTGGGCGTGTAGCGAGTGATTAACGTTTGACCTATCACTCTTCGTCGACTACATGTGTATGTTTAGATATGTGGTGAGTGATTAATGTTTGACCTATCGCTCTTCGTCGGCCGCATATGTGTGTTGGGGTAAGTGGTGAGTGTATCCGCTTGGGGATCCGCTCTTCGTTGGCCACTTATCGTGGGATGGTAAACGGTTTCGCTTTTCGTCGGCCATCCTTGTGATTGAGGTAAGTGTTAACATTTCGGTTGCACTTTTCGTCGGCCTCATGGTGCGTAGTGGTGAGTAGTTAACGATTTTGACCTACTACTCTTCGTCGGCCACGTACGCGTGCGATGGGTGGTGAGTAGTTAACGATTTTGACCTACTACTCTTCGTCGGCCACCATCGAGTCGAATGTCGACATTGGGTATATTGGGATGTGTAATTTTATTAGCATTGTACGTATTTGTATTTGGCGTATATTATTGTTGAGATCTCTATGCTAATGATGTTGAATTGTTGTACGTACGATTATTCGTTTATTCGATATTGCGGTTTGCTAATGTTATTGTGTTGTTGTGTAGGTGTATGCAAGTAATTGGATTATGTATGTATGCGTATAAGTATTGCATTCACTAAGCATTAGCTTACCCTCTCGTTGTTTACATTTTTAGGTTCGGAGGCGGACGTGGCAAGGGTATGCTCGGGATTTAGATGATTTCCCTTTTTGGTTGCTTGCTTGGATTACTTGTGGATTCGGTCTAGGATTTGGGTAGTTTATCCCCAAACATCATGCTCGTAGTTTGTTTGGAAATTAAACTAATGTGGTCGAAACTCAAACTTTCGTATGAAACTCGTAAAACGGCCGATGTGGGCCCTACTTTGTAAAACTTATTTTATGTTTGAATCGTGTTAGTTATACATATTTGAAGATGTGGGTAAAAACGTTTCGTCTAAATATGTCGGGAAGTGGCCAATCTTTTTCACGTTTAAAGACTTTTTGGACAGACCAGTTTGGCGAGCCGCGCCATTTGCTGAACAAACAATTTTTTTTTTTATTTTTGCATATTTCGGTTGCATAAGGGTTGGGTTGTTACAAGTGGTATCAGAGTATGGTCTAAGGAATTTAGGTGACTTGAGATAGGCGCCTAGACTTAGACTTTTTGTGCGTGCTTATTTGTTGAGGGACTTGTAGGATTACGGGTCGGTTCGGGTTTTAGCTAGTGCCTTAGATTGTAGGTGAACTAGCTATGTATTGATTATGTGTTACTAATCATGTTGTTTTGTGTTGAACGTCTAGCGAGATGGTTGTTGTATTCATGAGCTCGGCATGGCGTGTGAGCGTAATAATGCTTCGCGACCATTATTACGGTTGCAAGCCAAGTCATGCAAGTGATGTACAACAAGTATTGGACTAGATGGGATGCACGAACATTGGCATACTTATATGATTGTGAATTTTGTTCGTGGCGGTGTATGTACTTTATTCGTGTTGCGTTCCTAACCAAGTTCATTTCTTAGAATGAAGACGAGGAACGGACATGATAATGGTGATCAAGGCGATGACTCCGAGTTCACGGCCAAGGTTGAGGCCATTATGCAAGGTTATCGTGTGGAACTTCTAGAGGATGTTAGGAAGATGTTCCAAGACTCGATTAATGAGGAATTAGTCGATCTAGTCAAGGAACAAGTTAAGAATGTCCTTCACGAGGATAATGTGAGGCGGCGAGACTTCTACTACAAAAATTTCAAGGATTCTCAACCTCCCACTTTTGATGGTGAACGAGACCCACTTAAGAGTGCTCGTTGGATCTTCGATATGGAGGGGGCTTTTCGTACTAGTGAGTGCCCTCTCGACAAGAAGATGAGGTATGGTAGTAGTATGCTAAGGGGTGACGCCAAGTTGTGGTGGGATGCGAAAATCCAACTATATGGTGAGGAACAATGTATGGACTTCACATGGGACGAGTTTAAGATGTAATTTTTCAATGAGTATCGAACTTCGGCCGATCTTTCTAGGCTTAAGGACGAGTTGCGTGCTTTGAGGCAAGGGCAAATGGATTTAAACACTCTCAAATCTGTTTTCTTATCAAAGACCCAATTTTGCCCGGAGTATGTCGGTAATGATAAAATGTTGAAGGAAGAGTTCTATCGAATCTTGAACGATGATTATCAAGAGAAGATTAGCGTAAACGTGGTGAAAACTTTTGACGAGTTGTTTGACATGGAGAAGGGTTTTAAGGCGCTTGTCTTTAGGAAAAGTGTTTTCGATGTTAGTAAGCGGAAGTCCGAGACTACGATGCATTCGAATAAGAAAAGTAAGAGCACTTCCGAGGGTGGCGGAAGTGTGAAGAAGAGTGGCACCGGTGGTTTTGTGACCACGTGTTATAATTGCGGGGAACGGGGTCATTTGTCGCGTGAATGTACGAATGCGAAGACTAACAAGGTTACTTGTTTTAATTGTCGAAAAGAGGGACACCGAAAGTCGGCGTTCCTGGATCTAGTTGGTTATGCATGAGAACCTGATGACGGTGTTCAGGTACTTTTCGACTATCTTATTGAAACGTACTTATGATGTTGTTTAACGCATTTTGTGTTAGTGCGTAGTGTAATGAGGGGTAGCGTTCCTTATGGAATTACCCTATGTTGATGGTCCGGTTGTCGGGCGAAGGGCGTAAGACTTGGTGCAACCAAGCATTCCTTGATATTTGGGAAATGTTTATACCAAGCCATATGGGTGAAACCCTTGAGATCAAGTGTTTTGAGTCTCGATGTATGATTTGTGAAGGAGTCTACACGACGCGATGTTAGGTGCCTCTTTCATATCTACAAGTGTAGTGTTCAACTCCGATGGTGATGTGGTTACAATGTACTTAGGGTACCGGAGAAACCCTTAGGTACATGAGTGACCAAGTGGAATTTGACAAGCCATAGCAATTGGATGATTGCGAGAGTAAAGTTGTGTAACTTGTGGTAAACTCTTTGTTCGAAGTGTTTAAAGATTAATTGAAATCCTTCGTGTGCTCACGGTTGGAGCAAGATGGGGTGATGGGTCGTGTGAACCCAATTGTTAGTAAAGTCTACCTTTGGTAGCATTGTACGGTTGTGCAAAATGCGGTTATGGAACGTAGTTCCAAGTGGGGGAGTTACACTCCCACACGAGGAGGTTTTTAGTGTGAGATTTTGGATGATGCTCATAGTGGATCTGAAAATTTGTGTCGAGACCTAGATTTGGTCGATTTGCGGTAGAGTATAATTTCGGTTAAAATTGTACTTATGATTTGGACTTAAAATTATCACCGAGGTGGTAATGTGGGAAATCTCGTTGAGAGATAATGGATGTGTTTGACGAGCAAGGAAATCCCTCGGTTAAGGGATGTGCGTGTTGAATTCTCTTCTAGAGAATTATTGTTTTGCGCCTATGTGCGATATAGGTGGTTCTTGCTAGATTGTGATGGCGATATTCGCGCGTGCGGATATTTTGTGTGCGGAAATTCCTGGATGTGTGAAATGATTCTAAGTATGCGCATATACTTAATTTGTTTGTATGTATTGTGGCAAGTGCTATCCAATTGTGAGGATTCACTTTTCGTTGGCCACGGTTGAGGTGTGATAAGTAGTAAGTGTTATCCGCGGTGATACACTTTTCGTCGGCTACTTATTGTTGTGCGGAGTGCGTTTTTCAGTTAGGAATCACACTTGTTTGGCCATATGCGAGGAGAGGTAAGTGTGATCTGTAAGGATGCGCTTTTCGTCGGCCTCTTGTTGCGTAGTGGTAAGTGGTTAACGTTTGATCTACCGCTTTTCGTCGGCCACGTACGCGTGAGAATATGGGACAAGTGGTATCCAATCATGAGGATTCACTTTTTGTTGGCTCCATTGTAATGTTTGTTGGCCATGTTATCGATGTGTTGTTACTTTAGCGATGTACATGAAAAGGGTACGCTAAAGGGATTGCTAACTTGGTACGGGATTTGGAATGTTAACTTGTTTATGTCATGCGGTCGAGGCATGAGTTCGTTCCGGTTTAGGAATGAAGCGAGACTTAGTGCTCGGTTTGGTAGATTTGGTAAATCAAGGATGATGATTTAAATCGGAAAGGTAACTTTGTGTAAAGTCGCCTAAGGGAATTGTGTGAATCTTTGGAGTTGTGGAAATTGTTGAGGACATCGAATTTGGACGGATGTCGGAGGACCATGAATTGTGGTTCCTGTTTGTTAGAATGGCAAGGATCACGAGGACGTGATCGTGTTTAAGTGGGGGAGAGTTGTAAGACCAAATATTTATGGTACATAATGTATTTATGGTGTACGATGCGTGTATGAGGTGTACGAAGCATGTACGTGTCACTTGCTCGAATGTCGAAGGAAACTGGACGTTGTCTGAAGTAACAAGGTGTGTGCGTATCTTTTCAACCCCAAATAAAGTTTGTGTTGATGTTTCAAAGCTTTACCATTGGAAATAAAATCTTATTATGTTTCCAACGATATTTGATTCATCGAAAAAGGAGTTACGGTCGAAAAGTTATGGCCAAAACAAGTTGCTGAAACCTGTTTTGGGCTCGACCACAAATTCCAGTTGTTTGGAGCGGCGCTCCACCTTTTGGCGCGGCGCGCCGATTTCCCCTGAAACATTTTTCAGCCTTTTTAAAAGGTTCAAATGAGGGGTTGTAACAACCCGACATCGTTTTACCAAAAACACGCCTTAAAAATTTTTTTTTTTTGTCAGACAGTGTATCTGGACGGCGTCCAGAGATGAAGACCAGGACGGCGTCCCATAATTCTGGACGGCGTCCAAATGAACTAAAGTGGACTGATCAGTTTTTATTTACACGCGAGTGGAAAACCCGCTTCCCGACAGTTTTAAACGTAACCAATTTCACAATATGTCATATTAAGTAAAACTAAGATATTTCCACCATAAAAACAAGTTTTACAACACCGGGCCCACAATGACCCGTTTTACAAATAATGTAGCGATTTCGACCCATTTATCTCTTTAGACGGATTAGGACTCCACAACCCAACCCGATACCAAGAGCATAATCCCGGGGACTACAAACCCCCATCCGCGTCCAATTATCCGAA
This sequence comes from Rutidosis leptorrhynchoides, assembly GCF_046630445.1. Classification (NCBI taxonomy): domain Eukaryota; kingdom Viridiplantae; phylum Streptophyta; class Magnoliopsida; order Asterales; family Asteraceae; genus Rutidosis; species Rutidosis leptorrhynchoides. The sequence goes on along the minus strand of NC_092333.1, from coordinate 531,666,341 downwards.
AGCTACCCCATCGAGCCCAACCGCTCCTGCACGTCTAGCTTAGCAAACTAGCTAGCATCATTAACACAATACCTGTAAAAAGGTAAACAACGAGAGGGGTAAGCCGAGGCTTAGTGAATGCAATAATTATACATATACATATATAATATACCTACTTGCAAACACTTACACACATACCGCATACATGCTAGCAACAGGATTAGCTTATCATCTCAAATACAAAGCTATAAACCTCCAATACCACAAGCTAGCACAACAATAGCATATATATAACTCGAACAATATAAGATGCTTACGCTACAACACAATAACCATGGTTAACCAATAACACAAGGGAATGGTACTTCGAATTTCCCATCGGTGTTCGTAACAACCGTTAGTGTACAACGACATATATCACTAACCCCTAGGCGACACGGACAACGAAATATCCGTTCAAGCAATCGTTAGTGTACAACGAAATATATCACTAACTCTTGGGCAATTTGGACAACGAAATGTCCATCGTTAGTGTACAACGAAATATATCACTAACTCTCGGTGGTATAGACACGTATACCCGGCCCATCCCCCGCTCTACAAATAGATACATTATATACACACATGTATAATCATTCCACTCACCTCGAGATGCCCGCACAAGTCATAAAGTAAGTCATCTCCAAACTCAACCGAGCAAGCTTTTACCTATAATACGCATATAGATATACACACAATCAACACACATTCTCTACAAGAGAATTCGACGCCAATACCCTTAACCGAGAGTTTATGCTTACTACCACAATCCGCCCATTTAGACACCTAAGTGGACTCACCAATTACCACTACGGGTGGTAATTCCGACCCATTCAAACAAGTACAATTTAACCTAAAAACGTTTCTCACGATTACTTTCATTAACAATGTCATTTAACGCTTGACACAATTGTTTAAACATCCATTTGATCCAAAATAGTGTCATTACCAATTTTGACCCATCTAAGTCAACCCATTTTGACAAAAGTCCCAAAAACATCTTTAATCACTAACGCCTAGTGATTAACTTTCCGAAACATCATTTAACACTTACAACTTCAATTCACATGGCCAAACCCTAGATCATAGCTATTAGGGTTTTCCTTAACTCAACATAACCCAAATTCACCCATTTTACCCCCAAACGGGTCTTACAAGTTCCAACACTCCTAAAATCACTAATACTAGTGATTATACCCCACTTACAAACCTTAAACATGCTTAAATCATTAACCAACCCAAAACCAGCAAAATATCAAAATAGCTAGTCACAATAAACCCACTTTGTCATCTAAACGGGTTTCACAACTTAAACAAACTCAAACCCTAACTTGATTATCAAATTAACACAATGAAATTCGGATTTGAGACTTATCAATACTACCAAAATGTAGCCGTGAACGAGGCGAACAACATTAACTCCCGCGACTTGACCCGATTCACCCTTCTTCTTCCTCAAATGGAGCTCTCTCTCTCTAAGCTCCTCACTCTCTCTAGATGGAAATGGGTGGAAGAGGTGAAATGAGGATAGAGATAAGCATTGGGTCAGTTTTAGAGGCTTATAACCGACCCCCAAGTGAAAAGACTCAAATACCCTTCATTAAAACATTGAAATTCCAACAGTTGGCCCGTCAGGCCATTTGGACGGCATCCAAAATGGCTGGACGGCGTCCAACCTTTCACTGGTGGACGGCGTCCCAAAATCTGGACGGAGTCCCACTGAACTGAGTCTGAAATTGAACTTGTTTTGGTCGTAACTTTCAAACCGTAACTCCGTTTTCGACGAATCAAATATCGTTGGAAACGTAATGAGATTTACTATCCAATGGTAAGGTTTTAAAACCTTAACTCCAACTTTATTTGGAACTTAAATATACGCTTACATGCCTCGTATTTTGAATTTCGTTCGAAATAACACGTAACTGAAAAACGGGGTGTTACAACTCTCCCCCACTTAAATTGGATCACGTCCTCGTGATCCGCACCTACGCTAGAAGTCAGGCACTTCTCCCTCGAACATATCTGCTTCCTGCGCGGAGTCACATAAGTAGTAATCACGCATTCGAATTTCTCTCTTCGTACACTAACGCATCATAATACAACAACCATTCTTTACAATCGTCCTAAAAGAAGAACAATTCACCGACAACCTTCGTCGTCACGCCTCACGATTCTACGAAACACAACCAAGCCAGACATCCGTAACATCTTCTGCAATCCGAAGATCTCACCACACGCTAATAATCACTAGCGTGCACTACCGCGACAAGCGATATCTCATACACCCGAAGTCCAGAATTCCCGCTTAGGAAAATACGAAAAACACCACATGTCTCTAGACCAAGAACCCAAACTTCCTCTGGCTCCATATCCGGGTCATCCTTCAACCAAGAAATTTGGTAACCCCAAAATAAACACTTTAGAAGTAACACTTTCCCATCGATCGATCCGCACATGACTATCCGTCACTGGATTAATCCAGGACGACAATAATACACCACGAGTTAGACGAAACATCAACATATCGTCATAAGGTTTCTCCTCTGAACCATACCATATGGCTTCCTAGTACTAGCATAGAAGCTACTTGTATACAAAAATCCCGTCAACGGCGAATCATCATCACAAAATTTCCGCGATTCGCCACACGACTCACAAAAATATTCACCACGCCGGGTGAACTTTCCTACCTAGACCGTCCGCTAAGGATGGTCTCGACATTTTAATGCAACCTACGGGTCACATCACTAGGGTACTCACTCTTGCAAACAAACAACATCTGCGTGTCTCTACGGGAGACAGTCAGAACCGACACTCTCCGCCTCATAATCGTCCATAAAGTGGAATAATCCACTGACAATTCCCACGACCACGTTTCCCAATAAGGAAAAATACAGTATTCACCACGATATCATACTCGTACTCCCTTAACAGTACTATCCGAGTTTCACACCAGCCCAAATTTGCATCACAAAAGCACTTGCAACGACAGTTTCCTTTCCTCACCCCGAGATCTCAAACTTCACATTTGGTCTCACACCGCATAATGGTACTACACGACCACCTTTCATAAGAAGAATTTCACTTCCTTCGATCCCATCATCACAATCTTCACGCATAACACTCCGGAATTGTAACCCACAACCGTAATGAACGATCTAGAGTCGACATCAACAACTCGTCACTCTTCCTCGTTAGGAACTCCGAATACCTATTAAGGCTTAGCACGGTACACTCCGACACTTCGCTATATATAATACCACCGGAGCTTCCTCGGGCGGCAGTAAAAACTCCCCCACTTAGGATTCAGCTCCACATTCTAACCGCCGAGATGATAACATCCCGCAGAATTGTATTCCACGAAATACATGACCATTCTCATTATTGGTCATACTCACCAAATCACTGCAAACTCACATTAGGCTCTCAGAGCCTTCATACACGATCACTTGAGATGTCGTACACGCGACAACCCCGCACCTTCATAACACAATTCACAACTCACAGCCCTTCATCGTTCGTTAAGCGAACTCCACCAAGGTCCTACATTTTCCTATAAGTCTAGGCATATGCCACTCCGCTTAATCAGTCGTGCATCTCTGTCGAGATCACCCGACCTTCCACTCAACGAACCTTTATCAATAATTGCCCACTCTCATGGAGAAGAGGGACCAATCCGACACAATAATCACATCGACCGCAATATCGACACTTCATCATAACCTTTGGCCTATCCGACCATTAAGTCCATCACCGGTCCACCGGTAATCTTCACCCGTCTATCACTTAAGAGTAATAAGATGCGCTCATCCGTTACTTCATAAGAAGTATTTACCGCAATGCTCTTAAACTTCGACTTTCACAACCTTCGAATTACTATCACCCGTCGATCACTATTATAATCTCCGCTGCTTCCAAGGGTATCTCACCGGCACCCTAAGCACAAAGTGAACACACCATCATCGGAGTTGAACATCACATTAGCAGGTATAAGAAGGCACCTGATGCAGTGTCATGCAGACTCCTGCCATAACCTACTGAATTTTAGAACTCGATCCTTAGGTTCCACACACTCGATGTCACCCATCTCTCCACAATAATGACCCGAAGTCATACCTACCTGACAAACCTTACGGCCTACTGTCTTATCAAAAGTCCCAAGCGATCACACGCTACCCGCAATTTCCACAAGGCCAAAACAATATAGCCTAACGAAACCCTTCATCTAACACTAAGGAGATGCTTGAGAACACCAAGTCTTACACCCTTCTACATCTCGATAAAACCGCTACTACAAGGGATATTCCATTAGGAATGTTACCTTATAAGCTACAACACACTAACACAGTCATCGTGATACGGGTCTCACTCCCATGAGTTTAACGACCCGAAGATTCCTCGATTCGCCAATTTCCAAGGCCACTCACAACTAGAATCCTAACACGATTCTCTAACCACACACTCTACCTAGTGTAACTCAAAATTAAAATCATTAGACTTGTCGCATTCCATTACGGAATTCAAGTCCTCGTCGCACACACGCAAACGTAAATCGATCTTCCTAGTTACGATGGGTAACTAAAACCAATAACAATCCCAACAGTGCACCCACTACTTAGGGTGACTAAGCACGCACCAAACTTGTGAGTTGGCTCACTCACTTAACTAAGCGAATCCACCATAACACTTCTCGACTCGCAATGAACCCGATGTGACTACAAGCACATCACCCGAGACAACTATCACCTAGGAACCAACAAAGATTCCTCATTTATCCCGAATCTACCCCAACCATGCCACGTTTCCTCCGTTCGGTACTCGTCATGTCATGCTTGGTGTCAAGATACACTTTCGTAATAATGGTGATCGGTCACTATTACAAATGCGTACCTTACCATTTTCACATGGTCACGCAAAGTACTTTATACGGACTGACGCAACATTCACACAAAATAACTCACGATATTTCCTAGTACCCGAATGACCAAAGCCCTTACCGCGAACTTGATCACTTAAACCGCCAAGTATTCGAATCTCTCCAATAGATTCGTCCCTAGGACACCGCACGAAATAGATACTTGTATATATATATATACCTATATACAATATAAATACTAAATGTACACAAGTACACCGTAACAACAAGTGAACCTACAACCTAGGTGACTATCACTAAAGCAACGTCCAAGTTCGCCTACTTACATTAGGCACTAGCTATCTAAGGCACTAATTCACACGCGAAGTAAGGCCCCACATAATCATACTTTGGACAAACACAAGTCCTAGTTAGTCACCTACTCTAAGGCACTAACAAATCTCAATCCGACCCGTATTCCTACAAGTCCCACAAATAACGCACAACTGCCAATAAGTCTAAGACTAGGCACCTACTCTAAGGTCACCTAATTCCCTTAGACTATGCTCTGATAGCACTTGTAACAACCCCACATCGTTTTCCCAAAAACACGCCTTAAATTTTTTTTTTGTCAGACAGCGTATCTGGACGGCGTCCAGAGATGAAGACCAGGACGGCGTCCCATGATTCTGGACGGCGTCCAAATGAACTAAAGTGGACTGATCAGTTTTTATGTACACGCGAGTGGAAAACCCGCTTCCCGACACTTTTAAACGTAACCAATTTCACAATATGTCATATTAAGTAAAACTAAGATATTTCCACCATAAAAACAAGTTTTACAACACCGGGCCCACAATGACCCGTTTTACAAATAATGTAGCGATTTCGACCCATTTATCTCTTTAGACGGATTAGGACTCCACAACCCAACCCGATACCAAGAGCATAATCCCGGGGACTACAAACCCCCATCCGCGTCCAATTATCCGAAAGCTACCCCATCGAGCCCAACCGCTCCTGCACGTCTAGCTTAACAAACTAGCTAGCATCATTAACACAATACCTGTAAAAAGGTAAACAACAAGAGGGGTAAGCCGAGGCTTAGTGAATGCAATAATTATACATATACATATATAATATACCTACTTGCAAACACTTACACACATACCGCATACATGCTAGCAACACGATTAGCTTATCATCTCAAATACAAAGCTATAAACCTCCAATACCACAAGCTAGCACAACAATAGCATATATATAACTCGAACAATATAAGATGCTTACGCTACAACACAATAACCATGGTTAACCAATAACACAAGGGAATGGTACTTCGAATTTCCCATCGGTGTTCGTAACAACCGTTAGTGTACAACGACATATATCACTAACCCCTAGGCGACACGAACAATGAAATATCCGTTCAAGCAATCGTTAGTGTTCAACGAAATATATCACTAACTCTTAGGCAATTTGGACAACGAAATGTCCATCGTTAGTGTACAATGAAATATATCACTAACTCTCGGTGGTATAGACACGTATACCCAGCCCCATCCCCCGCCCTATAAATAGATACATTATATACACACATGTATAATCATTCCACTCACCTCGAGATGCCCGCACAAGTCATAAAGTAGGTCGTCTCCAAACTCAACCGAGCAAGCTTTTACCTATAATACGCATATAGATATACACACAATCAACACACATTCTCTACAAGAGAATTCGATGCCAATACCCTTAACCGAGGGTTTATGCTTACTACCACAATCCGTCGATTTAGACACCTAAGTGGACTCACCAATTACCACTACGGGTGGTAATTCCGACCCATTCAAACAAGTACAATTTAACCTAAAAACGTTTCTCACGATTACTTTCATTAACAATGTCATTTAACGCTTGACACAATTGTTTAAACATCCATTTGATCCAAAATAGTGTCATTACCAATTTTGACCCATCTAAGTCAACCCATTTTGACAAAAGTCCCAAAAACATCTTTAATCACTAACGCCTAGTGATTAACTTTCCAAAACATCATTTAACACTTACAACTTCAATTCACATGGCCAAACCCTAGATCATAGCTATTAGGGTTTTCCTTAACTCAACATAGCCCAAATTCACCCATTTTACCCCCAAACGGGTCTTACAAGTTCCAACACTCCTAAAATCACTAATACTAGTGATTATACCCCACTTACAAACCTTAAACATGCTTAAATCATTAACCAACCCAAAACCCGCAAAATATCAAAATAGCTAGTCACAATAAACCCACTTTGTCATCTAAACGGGTTTCACAACTTAAACAAACTCAAACCCTAACTTGATTATCAAATTAACATAATGAAATTCGGATTTGAGACTTACCAATACTACCAAAATGTAGCCGTGAATGAGGCTAACAACATTAACTCCCGCGACTTGACCCGATTCACCCTTATTCTTCCTCAAATGGAGCTCTCTCTCTCTAAGCTCCTCACTCTCTCTAGATGGAAATGGGTGGAAGAGGTGAAATGAGGATAGAGATAAGCATTGGGTCAGTTTTAGAGGCTTATAACTGACCCCCAAGTGAAAAGACTCAAATACCCTTCATTAAAACATTGAAATTCCAACAGTTGGCCCGTCAGGCCATTTGGACGGCGTCCAAAATGGCTGGACGGCATCCAACCTTTCACTGGTGGACGGCGTCCCAAAATCTAGATGGAGTCCCACTGAACTGAGTCTGAAACTGAACTTGTTTTGGTCGTAACTTTCAAACCGTAACTCCATTTTCGACTAATCAAATATCGTTGGAAACGTAATGAGATTTACTATCCAATGGAACTCCAACTTTATTTGGAACTCAAATATACGCTTACATGCCTCATATTTCAAATGTCGTTCGAAATAACACGTAACTAAAAAAACGGGGTGTTACAGGGGTACTTTGGTCTTTTCATTTAGGGTCTGTTTAGGGTCACCAAAACTGATCTAGAACTCCATTGGAGCTCATTTTTCACCCACACAAACACTCGCATCCATATCTAGAGAGAGAGGAGGAGTTCTAGAGTGAGAGAGCTTGAATTGGAGAAGAAGGAGTTGGATTCTCACCAAAGCACGGGTTTTAAAGTTGTTCATCTCGCCCTAGCTATGTTTTGGTAGTATTGGTAAGTTCTAACTCCGAATTTCATTTGTTAGATTTGATATTCAAGTTAGGGTTTGAGATTGTTAGTTGTAAAACCCATTTGGTTGATGAAGAGGGTTTATGGAAACTTGCTATTTCGATATTTGGCGGGTTTTGGGTTGGTTAATGATTTAACCATGTTTAAGACTTGTAAATGGTGTATAATCACTAGTGTTAGTGATTATTGGTGTTTTGGAAACCATTAGGGTTCTTATGGTTGACTAATTTTGACTAGAGTCAAAATTAGGGTTTGTTGATGATTATGACTCAATTGCCGATTTAATAAGGTTTATAAACTTAAAATGGATTAAGTTGAAGTATAGAACCGAGTTAAATATGTTTTGGTGTCAAAACTTGCTAATGGCGTGATATTGACTTCTTATGGGTCAAATTAGGGTTTAAGTGTCATTTTGGGCAAGATAGGTGTTTAACACCTATGATTGGGTTTGATTGACATATTAGGACCATTCTCACTTGTGTTAGTGATTATTGGTTAGTTTGGGCGCGGTTTGTGCTTGGAAGTGCAAATGGGTCGAAATTGCACTTATTGGTGTTTTGGGCATAAGCTAGAGTGTTTAGCTTATTTGTTTGTGAATTACTTAGGTAAATTGCATTTGGACGATTAGGAGCTCAAGCGGGATTGCTTTTCAAGTAATCATGGTGAGTGGAATATTTATACGCTTGTGTGCGATGTGGTAAGTGACATCCGTTAGGATTCACTTTTCGTGGACCACATTTGAGTTGGGAAAAATATAGTGAGTGATATCCGTGTGGATAGCTCTTCATTAGCTATAATCGTTTTGTGTATGTGGTGAGTGATAAACGTATGCCCTATCACTCTTTGTCGGCCACGTGTGTATATATATGGTGTTTGGAATGTGGTGAGTTATATCCGAAAGGAATGACTCTTTGTTGACCACGATTGGAGGTGAGCATGTGACGAGTGATTAATGTTCGACCTATCACTCTTCGTCGGTCACATGTGTGTGTTTGGGCATGTAGCGAGTGATTAACGTTTGACCTATCACTCTTCGTCGGCTACATGTGTATGTTTAGATATGTGGTGAGTGATTAATGTTTGACCTATCGCTCTTCGTTGGCCGCATATGTGTGTTGGGGTAAGTGGTGAGTGTATCCGCTTGGGGATCTGCTCTTCGTTGGCCACTTATCGTGGGATGGTAAGCGGTTTCGCTTTTCGTCGGCCATCCTTGTAATTGAGGTAAGTGTTAACGTTTCGGTTGCACTTTTCGTCGGCCTCATGGTGAGTAGTGGTGAGTAGTTAATAATTTTGACCTACTACTCTTCGTCGGCCACGCACGCGTGCGATGGGTGGTGAGTAGTTAACGATTTTGACCTACTACTCTTCGTCAGCCACCATCGAGTCGAATGTCAACATTGGATATATTGGGATGTGTAATTTTATTAGCATTGTACGTATTTGTATTTGGCGTATATTATTGTTGAGATCTCTATGCTAATGATGTTGACTTGTTGTACGTACGATTATTCGTTTATTCGATATTGCGGTTTGCTAATGTTATTGTGTTGTTGTGTAGGTGTATGCAAGTAATTGGATTATGTATGTATGCGTATAAGTATTGCATTCACTAAGCATTAGCTTACCCTCTCGTTGTTTACATTTTTAGGTTCGGAGGCGGACGTGGCAAGGGTATGCTCGGGATTTAGATGATTTCCCTTTTTGGTTGCTTGCTTGGATTACTTGTGGATTCGGCCTAGGATTTGGGTAGTTTATCCCCAAACATCATGCTCGTAGTTTGTTTGGAAATTAAACTAATGTGGTCGAAACTCAAACTTTCGTATGAAACTCGTAAAACGGCCGATGTGGGCCCCACTTTGTAAAACTTATTTTATGTTTGAATCGTGTTAGTTATACATATTTGAAGATGTGGGTAAAAGCGTTTTGTAAGACTCTAATCAGTTTGTATAGCAGTGTAAATATGTTACATAGAGTGTGGGTGATGTTGTGCAGTTAAACAGAAGTCACTGAGTGAGCTGAGCCTTAAATCAGATATTTTGATGGGCATTTTGGTAAATTCACTTATGGACGGGTTAAGGACAGATAGGTTAGTTTGTGGAGCACCATTACTCCATTATCAACAACCTTATCACTTTAACTTTAATTCTAGAAAGAGATTGTGATTTTTGAGAGAGAAAGCTTAAATCCAAGAGGAAGGAGCTTGTTTTGGGTTAAAGTTCAAGCATTAAAGTCGTTCATCTTATCTCTAGCTTCGTTGTGGTAGTTGTGGTATGTTCTAATTTTATTTTCCTTACTTTGATTTATTGTAAGGGTTAGGGTTTGAGTAAATGATGAACACAAAACCCATTATTGGTGAGTTTGGGTGTTCTTGGGTAAAATTGAGTCTTGAATACTAATTGGTGACTAGTCTAGGGTTTCAAAGTATTAAATGATGTTTATGAACCCTAATTGGTGAGTTAATTGCTAACACACCTAGTTATTTAGTAAATGGGTGTTGGTTAGTTAGTGGATGACCCGAAATGGGTGTGTTGTCTTAAAATGGTTATTTGGGTAATAAATTGACCTAGTTTGGAAAGATGGGTATTAATTACCCTAATTATGTGTTAGTTGGTGTTGTTGGACCTTAATCACTACCTTTTAAGTGATTAGTGGTGGTCTTGACTTTAATTGGGCGGTTTTGGTATAAATGGGCTATTTAATACATTAAGTCATTAAATGCTCATGTGTAAGTGTTAGTTTTGAGTCCACTTAGCTTGTGTGTTGATCAAGTACTTATTATATTAGGTACTTTGCTTTGAAGCTTGTGGAGGTTGAAATCGTCATCTAATTGTTAAGGTGAGTGGAATAATTATATGCGTATGTATATAATGTATCTATTTGTTGTAGCGTGAAAGGTGTAGTGTCGAGGTGTTAAGACACCACGTTCCACGTGAAGGGTGTAGCATCGAGGTGTTAAGATGCCACTCGGGTGTAGCATCGAGGTGTTAAGATGCCACCTAGGAGTGTAGTGTCGAGGTGTTAAGACACCACTCCGTAAAATAATGAGTGTTGCATCGAGGTGTTAAGATGCCACTCGGGGTGATGTGCCGAGGTGTTAAGGTGCCACCCTAGGGGTTAGTGGTGCGAGGTGTTAAGTGCCCTAATGGATGTTATGAACACCGATGGCGTTTTCGCTAGCGCCGTTCCCTTGTACTATTGGTCGACCATGGTTACTTGTGTTGTAAGCATATTATATCATTTCGAGTTATATTATTATGCGGTTGTTGCTAGCTTGTGGTATTGGAGATTATAGCTTGTTAATGTGACGATAAGCTAATTATGTTGCTAGCATGTTTGCGGTTTGTGTAAGTGTATGCAAGTAGGTATAATTATATATGTATTCGTATAATTATTGCATTCACTAAGCTTTGCTTACCCTCTCGTTGTTTACCATTTTATAGGTTCGGTTTTGGACAAGGGTAAGGGCATCGTATTAGACTAGAGATCCCGCTTGATGCTAGGGGACGCTTTTGGCTTTAGTAGCTCTTGGAGTTTGACCGGTAGTTGGGTAGTTTAATCCCAAATGCCATGCTCATTGTGTAGTTTGGAACTTAAACTTTTTGGTGGTCGAAACTCTAAACTTGTATTAAACTTGTATTTTGGGTCATGTGGGCCCCGCTTGTAAAACATTATTTTTATGTTTGATTCGTGTTAGTTTTACATATATAAGTTTGTTGTGAAAAGTGTTCGGTCTAAAAATGTCGGGAAGTGGTCCATCTTTTTGTGTGTTAAAAACAGTTCGGACAGAAGCTGGAATGCTCTGTACGCGTCGCGCACTACAGGGGATGCGCACCGCGCACTCCCCTGTCCAGCAGCTTTTAATTTTTTTTTTTGGGACTGTTTATGGTCGGTTATCGGGTTGGGTTGTTACAAGTGGTATCAGAGCATGGTCTAAGGGATTTAGGTGACTTGTGATAGGCGCCTAGACTTAGACTTTTGTGTGCGCGTGTATGCGGGACTTGTAGGACTTTGGGTCGGATCGAGATGGTTAGTGCATAGGTTTATGTGAACTAATCATGCGCTATTTGTTTGTGTTGTGTTTAGCAATCATCAAGCGAGATAGGCGTTGTACTAGCGAGTTAATGTGACGTGCTCGCGTAGTAATGACTAGCTACCATTGTTACGGGCGCAAATCGTGTTAAACAAGCAATGTACGACGATTGTTGAGCGAGATGGAGTAGTGTGGCATATATGTATATACACATGTAATTGTCCTTTCGTTTTTGTGGTTTAACCTATTTCATTTTATAGAATGAAGATGAGAAACGGTCCCGATCATGATAACGGAAGTACAAGCGAGGACGCTGAGTTTTCGGCCAAGGTTGAGGCCGTCTTTAAAAAGTTAAAAGCGGATTTTCTTACGGACGTCCGAAAGGTCTTTCAAGATTTCGTTGATGAGCAAATAACCGATCTAATTAATGAACGAATGAAGGCCACTATCGAAGAGGCCCTTGACGCTAGGAATATCTATCCTCACGGTGAAGGAGGCGAAGGAAGGCGGGACTTCCACTACAAGAACTTCAAGGATGCTCAACCTCCGATGTTTAATGGGGTGCGGGATCCTTTAAAAAGTACATGTTGGATCTCCGATATTGAGGGAGCTTTCCGTACGGCAGAATGTCCTCCCGAAAAGAAGACGAGGTATGGTTCTAGCATGTTACGCGAAGAAGCTAAGTTATGGTGGGACGATAAAATCAACTTGTATGGTGAAGAAAAATGTATGGGTTTGACTTGGGAAGACTTCAAGAAAGAGTTTTTCAAAGAATACCGAACTTCTTCCGACCTCGATAGAATCCGAGACGAGTTGCACCATTTGCAACAAGGTTCCATGGATTTGGTTACCCTTAAGTCCACATTCTTGGCAAAGACTCGTTTTTGCCCGGAATATGTTGGTGATGATCATAAGCTCATGAAGGATTTCTACCGTACTTTGAATGATGAGTACAAGGGGAAGATTAGTCGGGGTATGGCTAAGTCTTTTGATGAATTGTTCGAGTTGGCTCGGGGTTTTGAGCTGGAGGTTCCAAGAAAGAGTGATTTCATGTTTTCCAAAAGAAAGTTTGAAGGTTTTAGTTACTCTAACGCCTCAAGCAAGAAGAGCAAGAGCAAGAGGGGGGCCAAAAGTGTCAATAGTGCAAAGAAGGGAACTACCGGTGGGTTTTCTTATACGTGCTACAATTGTGGGCAACCGGGTCATATGGCTCGTGAGTGTCCGAAACCATCTTCCGGAAACAAAGTCACTTGTTTTAATTGCGGCAAAGAAGGGCATAAGAAGCCTGAGTGTCCCGACTTGCGAAATGACAATGTGAAGCGGTTAGAGAAGGCGGCAGGTACGGCTAGGGGTCGCAACTACTTGATGACTAATGATGAAGCCAAACAATCGAACGAAGTTGTCTCAGGTACTTTCATGGTTAATTCTAATCCGGCGAGGATTCTTTTCGATAGCGGTGCAAATTTGTCGTTTGTGTCTCCTAAATTTGTGCCTAAACTTAATAGACCGTTAGCTAATTTAAGTCGTCCGATAGAAGTCGAAATAGCGGACGACAAGACAGTGCTAGTGGTTGATGTGTGTGAAAATTGTGATGTTGTTTTTGGTGCCGAAACCTTTAAAATTGATCTTATTCCAATGACCTTGGGCGACTTTGATATTGTCATTGGTATGGATTGGCTCGATCGTTATAGAGCCGATATTGCATGCCATGATAAGTTTATTCGTGTAAAGATCCTAAGTGGGGGAGAGTTAATTATTCATGGTGATAAGCGAAGGAGACCGGTGCCGATATGCACTTTTGCACGGGCACGTCGTTTTGTTGTTAGTGGTGGCATGGCTTTCCTTGCTCATGTTGTTGATACTCGTAATGAGCCACCACCTATTCGTGAAATTCCGGTTGTTAGTGAATTCGAAGACGTTTTTCCGGACGAATTACCGGGTGTTCCGGCGGAAAGACAAGTTGAGTTTCGTATTGAGTTGGTTCCGGGAGCTACTCCCATTGCTAAAACTCCTTATCGTTTAGCACCAACAGAAATGCAAGAGTTGTTAAATCAAACCCAAGAGTTGCTCGAGAAGGGTTTTATTCGACCGAGTGCTTCGCCATGGGGCGCTCCGGTGTTATTTGTAAAGAAGAAAGATGGTAGTATGCGTATGTGCATTGATTACCGTGAGTTGAATAAAGTGACGATCAAGAATCGTTATCCATTACCTAGGATTGACGATTTATTTGATCAACTTCAAGGTGCAATGTATTTCTCTAAGATCGACCTACGGTCCGGCTATCACCAAATACTGGTGTAGTGACCCGAACTTTTCCATGTTTATATATATTAATTGAGATTGATTTTTACATGATTAAATGTTTCCAACATGTTAAGCAATCAAACTTGTTAAGACTTGATTAATTGAAATAGGTTTCATATAGACAATTGACCACCCAAGTTGACCGGTGATTCATGAACGTTAAAACCTGAAAAAAAACTATATGATGACATATATATGGTTATATATATAGTTAACATGATATTATGATAAGTAAACATATCATTAATTATATTAATAATGAACTACATATGTAAAAACAAGACTACTAACTTAATGATTTTGAAACGAGACATATATGTAACGTTTATCGTTGTAACGACATTTAATGTATATATATCATATTAAGAGATATTCGTACATCATAATATCATGATAATATAATAATTTAAAATCTCTTTTGATATTATAAACATTGGGTTAACAACATTTAACAAGATCGTTAACCTAAAGGTTTCAAAACAACACTTACATGTAACGACTAACGATGACTTAACGACTCAGTTAAAATGTATATACATGTAGTGTTTTAATATGTATTTATACACTTTTGAAAGACTTCAATACACTTATCAAAATACTTCTACTTAACAAAAATGCTTACAATTACATTCTCGTTCAGTTTCATCAACAATTCTACTCGTATGCACCCGTATTCGTACTCGTACAATACACAGCTTTTAGATGTATGTACTATTGGTATATACACTCCAATGATCAGCTCTTAGCAGCCCATGTGAGTCACCTAACACATGTGGGAACCATCATTTGGCAACTAGCATGAAATATCTCATAAGATTACAAAAATATGAGTAATCATTCATGACTTATTTACATGAAAACAAAATTACATATCCTTTATATCCAATCCATACACCAACGACCAAAAACACCTACAAACACTTTCATTCTTCAATTTTCTTCATCTAATTGAACTCTCTCAAGTTCTATCTTCAAGTTCTAAGTGTTCTTCATAAATTCCAAAAGTTCTAGTTTCATAAAATCAAGAATACTTTCAAGTTTGCTAGCTCACTTCCAATCTTGTAAGGTGATCATCCAACCTCAAGAAATCTTTGTTTCTTACAGTAGGTTATCATTCTAATACAAGGTAATAATCATATTCAAACTTTGGTTCAATTTCTATAACTATAACAATCTTATTTCAAGTGATGATCTTACTTGAACTTGTTTTCGTGTCATGATTTTGCTTCAAGAACTTTGAGCCATCCAAGGATCCATTGAAGCTAGATCCATTTTTCTCTTTTCCAGTAGGTTCATCCAAGGAACTTAAGGTAGTAATGATGTTCATAACATCATTCGATTCATACATATAAAGCTATCTTATTCGAAGGTTTAAACTTGTAATCACTAGAACATAGTTTAGTTAATTCTAAACTTGTTCGCAAACAAAAGTTAATCCTTCTAACTTGACTTTTAAAATCAACTAAACACATGTTCTATATCTATATGATATGCTAACTTAATGATTTAAAACCTGGAAACACGAAAAACACCGTAAAACCGGATTTACGCCGTCGTAGTAACACCGCGGGCTGTTTTGGGTTAGTTAATTAAAAACTATGATAAACTTTGATTTAAAAGTTGTTATTCTGAGAAAATGATTTTTATTATGAACATGAAACTATATCCAAAAATTATGGTTAAACTCAAAGTGGAAGTATGTTTTCTAAAATGGTCATCTAGACGTCGTTCTTTCGACTGAAATGACTACCTTTACAAAAACGACTTGTAACTTATTTTTCCGACTAGAAACCTATACTTTTTTTGTTTAGATTCATAAAATAGAGTTCAATATGAAACCATAGCAATTTGATTCACTCAAAACGGATTTAAAATGAAGAAGTTATGGGTAAAACAAGATTGGATAATTTTTCTCATTTTAGCTACGTGAAAATTGGTAACAAATCTATTCCAACCATAACTTAATCAACTTGTATTATATATTATGTAATCTTGAGATACCATAGACACGTATACAATGTTTCGACCTATCATGTCGACACATCTATATATATTTCGGAACAACCATAGACACTCTATATGTGAATGTTGGAGTTAGCTATACAGGGTTGAGGTTGATTCCAAAATATATATAGTTTGAGTTGTGATCAATACTGAGATACGTATACACTGGGTCGTGGATTGATTCAAGATAATATTTATCGATTTATTTCTGTACATCTAACTGTGGACAACTAGTTGTAGGTTACTAACGAGGACAGCTGACTTAATAAACTTAAAACATCAAAATATATTAAAAGTGTTGTAAATATATTTTGAACATACTTTGATATATATGTATATATTGTTATAGGTTCGTGAATCAACCAGTGGCCAAGTCTTACTTCCCGACGAAGTAAAAATCTGTGAAAGTGAGTTATAGTCCCACTTTTAAAATCTAATATTTTTGGGATGAGAATACATGCAGGTTTTATAAATGATTTATAAAATAGACACAAGTACGTGAAACTACATTCTATGGTTGAATTATCGAAATCGAATATGCCCCTTTTTATTAAGTCTGGTAATCTAAGAATTAGGGAACAGACACCCTAATTGACGCGAATCCTAAAGATAGATCTATTGGGCCTAACAAACCCCATCCAAAGTACCGGATGCTTTAGTACTTCGAAATTTATATCATATCCGAAGGGTGTCCCGGAATGATGGGGATATTCTTATATATGCATCTTGTTATTGTCGGTTACCAGGTGTTCACCATATGAATGATTTTTATCTCTATGTATGGGATGTGTATTGAAATATGAAATCTTGTGGTCTATTATTATGATTTGATATATATAGGCTAAACCTATAACTCACCAACATTTTTGTTGACGTTTTAAGCATGTTTATTCTCAGGTGATTATTAAGAGCTTCCGCTGTCGCATACTTAAATAAGGACGAGATTTGGAGTCCATGCTTGTATGATATTGTGTAAAAACTGCATTCAAGAAACTTATTTTGTTGTAACATATTTGTATTGTAAACCATTATGTAATGGTCGTGTGTAGACATGATATTTTAGATTATCATTATTTGATAATCTACGTAAAGCTTTTTAAACCTTTATTGATGAAATAAAGGTTATGGTTTGTTTTAAAATGAATGCAGTCTTTAAAAAACGTCTCATATAGAGGTCAAAACCTCGCAACGAAATCAATTAATATGGAACGTTTTTAATCAATAAGAACGGGACATTTCAGTTGGTATCCGAGCGTTGGTCTTAGAGAACCAGAAAATTTGCATTAGTGTGTCTTATCGAGTTTGTTAGGATGCATTAGTGAGTCTGGACTTCGACCGTGTTTTCTTTAAAAATGATTGCTTAACATTTTTGTTGGAAACTATATATTTTTAACATATGAATATTATGTGATATATTAATCTCTTAACGTGTTTGATATTATGTGATAGATGTCTACCTCTAGAACAAGTCCCATTGACTCACCTAATAATAATGAAGAGTCAAATGTAAATTGGAATGATTTGTGGACTGATTCACAAGTTCCCGAAGAGGAACCGGAAGAAGAGTCGGAACCGGAAGAAGAATCGGAACCGGAAGAAGAATCGGAACCGGATGAAGAAATAGAACCGGTGGGGGAAATAATAAAACGGTTAAGTAAAAGAAAATCCTCAACCAACCGACCAAAGTTAATTATGGTCAATGGTGTTTCCGCCAAGGAAGCAAAATATTGGGAGGATTACCAATTCTCCGATGAATCGGATTCCGACGAGAATACCGATGATGTTATAGAAATTACCCCAACTGAATTTAAAAAGGCAAAAGAAAATAATAAGGGAAAGGGCATAAAAATAGAGAAATCTAATTCCAACCCCGATGAACTTTATATGTATCGTCAACCCCCGAAGTCCTTAAGTTGTAACAATGACCCGGGAACCTCTAAACCACCAGGTTTTTCTAAACCAATGTGGACAACGACGGCTCGTATTAGGGGAACATCATATATCCCTAGAAACTTGGCAAAACGAACCAAAACCGAAGAAGAAGAAACGAGCGAGTCGGAATAAGATAGTTGTATTCGTGTGGTGTAATATATGGAATATAGTGTTCTTATGCTTTATGATATATGTAAAAATTGCTTGTATTAATAAGTATTTTTTTTTTTTATGAATCTAACTCTTGTCTATTTTACAGTTTAAAAACACAAAATGGATAGACAACCCAATATTTTAAGAGACCTACCCGGAGACATGATTGATGAAATCTTGTCTAGAGTCGGCCAGAATTCTTCGGCACAACTATTTAAGGCGAGATCAGTTTGTAAGACATTCGAAGAACGTTCCAAGAATGTCTTGGTTTATAAGAGACTTTCGTTTGAAAGATGGGGGATATCACATTGGGAAACCCATAAGTTACGATGTGTTTACTTTGACGCATATATTGCGGGGAACCCAAATGCTATTTTACGCAACGGGTTAAGAAATTATTTTGACTCAATATATCCGAATATTGGACTTCGTGATTTAGAAAAAGCGGCTAACATGCAACATAAAGAAGCATGTTATGCTTACGGATTAGTAATGTTCGCTTCTCACCAAAGTGAGAACAAGAACATCGGGCTACAACTATTAAACAAAACGTTTCCACAAGTGACGGAGTCGGTAATTGGGGTAAGAAATGAGGTTTTTAGATTATTACGGGACTGTTGGACATTACGTAACCCTCGTCCCTTTGATGACGTTACAACACGCTGTCTTATCAACGGCCATAACGGTTATGTTGCACAAGACCAAGGATGGGAAGTAGTCCTAGTAAAACCAGAATGCATGACTTGTTTCTGGACGTATGAATTACGTGTCTTTATTGCCTTTGCTGAACGACTTGTGTACTAGCTAGAATTGTCTTCACAACTATCTTGTATCAAAGTTATTGTGTGCTATATTTCATGCTTTATGTAAAATAAGCGGTATTGTAAGTTTGTAAAATATTGTATAACAGTTTGAACGCGAAATATTATTATAATCAGTTTTTCATATAGAATTGTAGTAGTTGAATTGTATATTAGCTACTAAGTATGAACTTAACGGGTAGGTACTACCCGAATTTAAACTTATAAAACGCTAATATGAAGAAAAAGCTTTTATAAATGAGTTCATATTATGCTACGAAATACTATTAACTACTCTTAATATTCTGTATGATTAACTTGTTCCATTTAACTATTTTGAAGGAAATGGCACCGACTACTCGACACACCGTGAATATGAATGAAGAGGAATTCCGTACTTTTCTAGCTTCAAACATAGCCGCAGTACAGGCTGCGCTACATACCAACAATAACCTTGGATCTAGCAGTACAGGAAATCGTGTAGGATGCACCTACAAAGAATTCACTGCCTGCAAACCTTTGGAATTTGATGGAGCCGAAGGACCGATCGGATTGAAACGGTGGACCGAGAAGGTTGAATCGGTGTTTGCCATAAGTAAGTGTACTGAAGAGGACAAAGTGAAGTACGCTACGCATACCTTCACAGGTTCTGCGTTAACATGGTGGAATACCTATCTAGAGCAAGTGGGACAAGATGATGCGTACGCACTACCGTGGTCAGCATTCAAGCACTTGATGAACGAGAAGTACCGTCCCAGAACCGAGGTCAATAAGCTCAAGACAGAACTTAGAGGGTTACGAACCCAAGGATTTGATATTACCACGTACGAAAGACGATTCACAGAATTGTGCCTATTGTGTCCGGGAGCATTCGAAGATGAGGAAGAGAAGATCGACGCGTTTGTGAAAGGATTACCGGAAAGAATCCAAGAAGATATAAGTTCACACGAGCCCGCCTCCATACAACAGGCATGTAGAATGGCTCACAAACTAGTGAACCAGATTGAAGAAAGAATTAAAGAACAGACTGCTGAAGAGGCCAATGTGAAGCAAGTCAAAAGAAAGTGGGAGGAAAACGGTGATAAGAATCACCAATACAACAACAACAGCAATTACAACAATAATCGCAACAATTATCCCAACAATCGCAACATCAATCGCAACTACAACAAACGGCCCAACAACAACAACAACAACAACAACAACAACAGCAACTACAACAATCATCCCAACAACAATAATAACCGCAACAACAACAACAATCAGAAGCAACTATGCCAAAGGTGTGAAAAGAATCACTCGGGGTTCTGCACCAAATTTTGCAACAAGTGTAAAAGAAATGGTCATAGCGCGGCGAAGTGTGAGGTCTACGGACCAGGGGTTAATAGAACGAAAGGAACAAATGGTGTCGGAACGAGTAATGGCGGAGCAAGTAGTGTCGGAGCAAGTTATGCCAATGTAGTTTGTTATAAATGTGGAAAACCAGGCCACATTATTAGAAATTGCCCGAACCAGGAGAACACGAATGGACAAGGCCGTGGAAGAGTTTTCAATATTAATGCGGTAGAGGCACAGGAAGACCCGGAGCTTGTTACGGGTACGTTTCTTATTGACAATAAATCTGCTTACGTTTTATTTGATTCGGGTGCGGATAGAAGCTATATGAGTAGAGATTTTTGTGCTAAATTAAGTTGTCCATTGACGCCTTTGGATAATAAATTTTTACTCGAATTAGCAAATGGTAAATTAATTTCAGCAGATAATATATGTCGGAATCGAGAAATTAAACTGGTTAGCGAAACATTTAAGATTGATTTGATACCAGTAGAGTTAGGGAGTTTTGATGTGATAATCGGTATGGACTGGTTGAAAGAAGTGAAAGCGGAGATCGTTTGTTACAAAAATGCAATTCGCATTATACGAGAAAAAGGAAAACCCTTAATGGTGTACGGAGAAAAGGGCAACACGAAGCTACATCTTATTAGTAATTTGAAGGCACAAAAACTAATAAGAAAAGGTTGCTCTGCTGTTCTAGCACACGTCGAGAAAGTACAAACTGAAGAAAAGAGCATCAATGATGTTCCCATTGCAAAAGAATTTCCCGATGTATTTCCGAAAGAATTACCGGGATTACCCCCACATCGATCCGTTGAATTTCAAATAGATCTTGTACCAGGAGCTGCACCAATAGCTCGTGCTCCTTACAGACTCGCACCCAGCGAGATGAAAGAACTGCAAAGCCAATTACAAGAACTTTTAGAGCGTGGTTTCATTCGACCAAGCACATCACCGTGGGGAGCTCCTGTTTTGTTTGTCAAGAAGAAAGATGGTACATTCAGGTTGTGTATCGACTACCGAGAGTTGAACAAACTTACCATCAAGAACCGCTACCCACTACCGAGAATCGACGACTTATTTGATCAACTACAAGGCTCGTCTGTTTATTCAAAGATTGACTTACGTTCCGGGTATCATCAAATGCGGGTGAAAGAAGATGATATTCCAAAGACTGCTTTCAGAACACGTTACGGTCATTACGAGTTTATGGTCATGCCGTTTGGTTTAACTAATGCACCAGCTGTGTTCATGGACCTTATGAACCGAGTGTGTGGACCATACCTTGACAAGTTTGTCATTGTTTTCATTGATGACATACTTATTTACTCAAAGAATGACCAAGAACACGGTGAACATTTGAGAAAGGTGTTAGAAGTATTGAGGAAGGAAGAATTGTACGCTAAGTTTTCAAAGTGTGCATTTTGGTTGGAAGAAGTTCAATTCCTCGGTCACATAGTGAACAAAGAAGGTATTAAGGTGGATCCGGCAAAGATAGAAACTGTTGAAAAGTGGGAAACCCCGAAAACTCCGAAACACATACGCCAGTTTTTAGGACTAGCTGGTTACTACAGAAGGTTCATCCAAGACTTTTCCAGAATAGCAAAACCCTTGACTGCATTAACGCATAAAGGGAAGAAATTTGAATGGAATGATGAACAAGAGAAAGCGTTTCAGTTATTGAAGAAAAAGCTAACTACGGCACCTATATTGTCATTGCCTGAAGGGAATGATGATTTTGTGATTTATTGTGACGCATCAAAGCAAGGTCTCGGTTGTGTATTAATGCAACGAACGAAGGTGATTGCTTATGCGTCTAGACAATTGAAGATTCACGAACAAAATTATACGACGCATGATTTGGAATTAGGCGCGGTTGTTTTTGCATTAAAGACTTGGAGGCACTACTTATATGGGGTCAAAAGTATTATATATACCGACCACAAAAGTCTTCAACACATATTTAATCAGAAACAACTGAATATGAGGCAGCGTAGGTGGATTGAATTATTGAATGATTACGATTTTGAGATTCGTTACCACCCGGGGAAGGCAAATGTGGTAGCCGATGCCTTGAGCAGGAAGGATAGAGAACCCATTCGAGTAAAATCTATGAATATAATGATTCATAATAACATTACTACTCAAATAAAGGAGGCGCAACAAGGAGTTTTAAAAGAGGGAAATTTAAAGGATGAAATACCCAAAGGATCGGAGAAGCATCTTAATATTCGGGAAGACGGAACCCGGTATAGGGCTGAAAGGATTTGGGTACCAAAATTTGGAGATATGAGAGAAATGGTACTTAGAGAAGCTCATAAAACCAGATACTCAATACATCCTGGAACGGGGAAGATGTACAAGGATCTCAAGAAACATTTTTGGTGGCCGGGTATGAAAGCCGATGTTGCTAAATACGTAGGAGAATGTTTGACGTGTTCTAAGGTCAAAGCTGAGCATCAGAAACCATCAGGTCTACTTCAACAACCCGAAATCCCGGAATGGAAATGGGAAAACATTACCATGGATTTCATCACTAAATTGCCAAGGACTGCAAGTGGTTTTGATACTATTTGGGTAATAGTTGATCGTCTCACCAAATCAGCACACTTCCTACCAATAAGAGAAGATGACAAGATGGAGAAGTTAGCACGACTGTATTTGAAGGAAGTCGTCTCCAGACATGGAATACCAATCTCTATTATCTCTGATAGGGATGGCAGATTTATTTCAAGATTCTGGCAGACATTACAGCAAGCATTAGGAACTCGTCTAGACATGAGTACTGCCTATCATCCACAAACTGATGGGCAGAGCGAAAGGACGATACAAACGCTTGAAGACATGCTACGAGCATGTGTTATTGATTTCGGAAACAGTTGGGATCGACATCTACCGTTAGCAGAATTTTCCTACAACAACAGCTACCATTCAAGCATTGAGATGGCGCCGTTTGAAGCACTTTATGGTAGAAAGTGCAGGTCTCCGATTTGTTGGAGTGAGGTGGGGGATAGACAGATTACGGGTCCGGAGATTATACAAGAAACTACCGAGAAGATCATCCAAATTCAACAACGGTTGAAAACCGCCCAAAGTCGACAAAAGAGCTACGCTGACATTAAAAGAAAAGATATAGAATTTGAAATTGGAGAGATGGTCATGCTTAAAGTTTCACCTTGGAAAGGCGTTGTTCGATTTGGTAAACGAGGGAAATTAAATCCAAGGTATATTGGACCATTCAAGATTATTGATCGTGTCGGACCAGTAGCTTACCGACTTGAGTTACCTCAACAACTCGCGGCTGTACATAACACTTTCCACGTCTCGAATTTGAAGAAATGTTTTGCTAAAGAAGATCTCACTATTCTGTTAGATGAAATCCAAATCAACGAAAAACTCCAATTCATCGAAGAACCCGTCGAAATAATGGATCGTGAGGTTAAAAGACTTAAGCAAAACAAGATACCAATTGTTAAGGTTCGATGGAATGCTCGTAGAGGACCCGAGTTCACCTGGGAGCGTGAAGATCAGATGAAGAAGAAATACCCGCATCTATTTCCAGAAGATTCGTCAACACCTTCAACAGCTTAAAATTTCGGGACGAAATTTATTTAACGGGTAGGTACTGTAGTGACCCGAACTTTTCCATGTTTATATATATTAATTGAGATTGATTTTTACATGATTAAATGTTTCCAACATGTTAAGCAATCAAACTTGTTAAGACTTGATTAATTGAAATAGGTTTCATATAGACAATTGACCACCCAAGTTGACCGGTGATTCATGAACGTTAAAACCTGAAAAAAAACTATATGATGACATATATATGGTTATATATATAGTTAACATGATATTATGATAAGTAAACATATCATTAATTATATTAATAATGAACTACATATGTAAAAACAAGACTACTAACTTAATGATTTTGAAACGAGACATATATGTAACGTTTATCGTTGTAACGACATTTAATGTATATATATCATATTAAGAGATATTCGTACATCATAATATCATGATAATATAATAATTTAAAATCTCTTTTGATATTATAAACATTGGGTTAACAACATTTAACAAGATCGTTAACCTAAAGGTTTCAAAACAACACTTACATGTAACGACTAACGATGACTTAACGACTCAGTTAAAATGTATATACATGTAGTGTTTTAATATGTATTTATACACTTTTGAAAGACTTCAATACACTTATCAAAATACTTCTACTTAACAAAAATGCTTACAATTACATTCTCGTTCAGTTTCATCAACAATTCTACTCGTATGCACCCGTATTCGTACTCGTACAATACACAGCTTTTAGATGTATGTACTATTGGTATATACACTCCAATGATCAGCTCTTAGCAGCCCATGTGAGTCACCTAACACATGTGGGAACCATCATTTGGCAACTAGCATGAAATATCTCATAAGATTACAAAAATATGAGTAATCATTCATGACTTATTTACATGAAAACAAAATTACATATCCTTTATATCCAATCCATACACCAACGACCAAAAACACCTACAAACACTTTCATTCTTCAATTTTCTTCATCTAATTGAACTCTCTCAAGTTCTATCTTCAAGTTCTAAGTGTTCTTCATAAATTCCAAAAGTTCTAGTTTCATAAAATCAAGAATACTTTCAAGTTTGCTAGCTCACTTCCAATCTTGTAAGGTGATCATCCAACCTCAAGAAATCTTTGTTTCTTACAGTAGGTTATCATTCTAATACAAGGTAATAATCATATTCAAACTTTGGTTCAATTTCTATAACTATAACAATCTTATTTCAAGTGATGATCTTACTTGAACTTGTTTTCGTGTCATGATTTTGCTTCAAGAACTTTGAGCCATCCAAGGATCCATTGAAGCTAGATCCATTTTTCTATTTTCCAGTAGGTTCATCCAAGGAACTTAAGGTAGTAATGATGTTCATAACATCATTCGATTCATACATATAAAGCTATCTTATTCGAAGGTTTAAACTTGTAATCACTAGAACATAGTTTAGTTAATTCTAAACTTGTTCGCAAACAAAAGTTAATCCTTCTAACTTGACTTTTAAAATCAACTAAACACATGTTCTATATCTATATGATATGCTAACTTAATGATTTAAAACCTGGAAACACGAAAAACACCGTAAAACCGGATTTACGCCGTCGTAGTAACACCGCGGGCTGTTTTGGGTTAGTTAATTAAAAACTATGATAAACTTTGATTTAAAAGTTGTTATTCTGAGAAAATGATTTTTATTATGAACATGAAACTATATCCAAAAATTATGGTTAAACTCAAAGTGGAAGTATGTTTTCTAAAATGGTCATCTAGACGTCGTTCTTTCGACTGAAATGACTACCTTTACAAAAACGACTTGTAACTTATTTTTCCGACTAGAAACCTATACTTTTTTTGTTTAGATTCATAAAATAGAGTTCAATATGAAACCATAGCAATTTGATTCACTCAAAACGGATTTAAAATGAAGAAGTTATGGGTAAAACAAGATTGGATAATTTTTCTCATTTTAGCTACGTGAAAATTGGTAACAAATCTATTCCAACCATAACTTAATCAACTTGTATTATATATTATGTAATCTTGAGATACCATAGACACGTATACAATGTTTCGACCTATCATGTCGACACATCTATATATATTTCGGAACAACCATAGACACTCTATATGTGAATGTTGGAGTTAGCTATACAGGGTTGAGGTTGATTCCAAAATATATATAGTTTGAGTTGTGATCAATACTGAGATACGTATACACTGGGTCGTGGATTGATTCAAGATAATATTTATCGATTTATTTCTGTACATCTAACTGTGGACAACTAGTTGTAGGTTACTAACGAGGACAGCTGACTTAATAAACTTAAAACATCAAAATATATTAAAAGTGTTGTAAATATATTTTGAACATACTTTGATATATATGTATATATTGTTATAGGTTCGTGAATCAACCAGTGGCCAAGTCTTACTTCCATACGAAGTAAAAATCTGTGAAAGTGAGTTATAGTCCCACTTTTAAAATCTAATATTTTTGGGATGAGAATACATGCAGGTTTTATAAATGATTTATAAAATAGACACAAGTACGTGAAACTACATTCTATGGTTGAATTATCGAAATCAAATATGCCCCTTTTTATTAAGTCTGGTAATCTAAGAATTAGGGAACAGACACCCTAATTGACGCGAATCCTAAAGATAGATCTATTGGGCCTAACAAACCCCATCCAAAGTACCGGATGCTTTAGTACTTCGAAATTTATATCATATCCGAAGGGTGTCCCGGAATGATGGGGATATTCTTATATATGCATCTTGTTATTGTCGGTTACCAGGTGTTCACCATATGAATGATTTTTATCTCTATGTATGGGATGTGTATTGAAATATGAAATCTTGTGGTCTATTATTATGATTTGATATATATAGGCTAAACCTATAACTCACCAACATTTTTGTTGACGTTTTAAGCATGTTTATTCTCAGGTGATTATTAAGAGCTTCCGCTGTCGCATACTTAAATAAGGACGAGATTTGGAGTCCATGCTTGTATGATATTGTGTAAAAACTGCATTCAAGAAACTTATTTTGTTGTAACATATTTGTATTATAAACCATTATGTAATGGTCGTGTGTAGACATGATATTTTAGATTATCATTATTTGATAATCTACGTAAAGCTTTTTAAACCTTTATTGATGAAATAAAGGTTATGGTTTGTTTTAAAATGAATGCAGTCTTTAAAAAATGTCTCATATAGAGGTCAAAACCTCGCAACGAAATCAATTAATATGGAACGTTTTTAATCAATAAGAACGGGACATTTCAACTGGTCCGTGAGGAAGACATAGAGAAAACGGCTTTTCGAACGCGTTATGGGCATTATGAGTTTGTAGTTATGCCCTTTGGTCTTACGAATGCACCGGCGGCATTCATGGATCTTATGAACCGAGTGTGCCAACCTATGTTGGACAAGGCGGTAATAGTGTTCATCGACGACATACTAGTCTACTCGAAAAGTATGAACGAACACGAACATCATTTGCGTGAAGTATTAAAGACGCTATGAAAGGAGAAGTTGTATGCAAAGTTCTCCAAATGTGAATTTTGGCTAAGGGAAGTTCAATTCCTTGGTCATATTGTGAACAAAAACGGTATTCAAGTAGTTCTGGGGAAGATCGAGATGGTGAAGAGTTGGGGACGACCGACTACGCCTACGGAAATCCGAAGTTTTCTCGGATTGGCCGGTTATTATCGTCGGTTTATCCAAGATTTTTCTAAGATCGCTTCTTCGTTGACGAAATTGACAAGGAAGAATGCGAGGTTTGTTTGGGAGAACGAGCAAGAAATTGCTTTTCAATTGTTAAAAGAGAAGTTGTGTCAAGCTCCGGTGTTAGTGTTACCGGAAGGTGTTGAAGACATGGTGGTTTATTGTGATGCTTCCTTAAATGGTCTCAGGTGTGTTCTAATGCAAAGAGGTAAAGTCATCATTTATGCCTCTCGACAATTAAAGGAACATGAAACGAGGTATCCGACTCATGATCTTGAGTTGGCGGCGGTTGTGCATGCGTTGAAAATTTGGCGCCATTACTTGTATGGTGTCAAGTGTACGATTTATTCGGATCATAAGAGTTTGAAACATCTCTTTAATCAACGAGATTTGAATTATCGCCAACGTAGGTGGATGGATGTGGTGAAAGACTATGATTGTGAGATACTTTATCATCCGGGTAAGGCGAACGTTGTCGCGGATGCGTTGAGTCGAAAGAGTCAACATCCGGCGATACGAGTTGGATCGTTATGTTTGATTATTACCAACGATTTTCTTGAAAAGCTTGGTGAGATTCAAATAAAGGCTTATGAGGAGTTTATTACTATGGGTCCGCGTGGTTTGTTGTCTTTCCAAGGAAGGGTGTGGGTGCCTAAGATGGGTGATTACCGACGAGTGCTACTTGATGAAGCACATAAGTCGAAATATTCCATTCATCCGGGCGCGACGAAAATGTATCTTGACTTAAAGAAAGATTATTGGTGGCCGGGCATGAAGCGTGATGTTGTGAAGTATGTTGAGCAATGCGTCACGTGTTTGCAAGTAAAAGCCGAACACCAAAAGCCGTATGGTAAATTGCAACCGTTAGAAATTCCGAAATGGAAATGGGAGCACATTACCATGAATTTCATAACAAAGTTACCTAAGACAGCGAGAACCCAATTTGATACGATTTGGGTGATAGTTGACCGGTTGACGAAAAGTGCTTTGTTTCTTCCCATTAAAGAAGCGATATCGTCGGAGACCTTGGCTAAGTTGTTTATCAAGGAAGTGGTCGCTCAACATGGGGTTCCTATATCTATTATTTCGGATCGAGATACCCGTTTTACATCTCGATTTTGGGAAAAGTTTCATGAGGATATGGGTACACAATTGAAGTTGAGCACGGCGTATCATCCTCAAACGGACGGTCAAACCGAACGTACGAACCAAACTTTAGAAGATATGTTACGGGCGTGCATTATTGATTTCGGTGGTAGTTGGGATGAGCATTTGCCTTTGGTGGAATTCTCGTACAATAATAGTGATCATACTAGTATCGGGATGCCACCTTATGAGATGCTTTACGGGCGGAGGTGTCGAACTCCCATTTATTGGGGAGAAGTGGGTCAAAGAGAAATCGGGAGTACCGATTTGGTTTTAGAGACGAATAACAAGATTGATATTATTCGGGAACATTTGAGAAAGGCTCAAGATAGACAAAAGTCGTATGCCGTCAAACGTAGACGAACGATCAAATTTCAAGAAGGCGATATGGTGATGCTTAAGGTTTCGCCATGGAAGGGTATTATTCGATTTCGAAAATGGGGAAAGTTAGCTCCTCGGTTTATTGGTCCCTTTAAAGTTTTAGCTCGTGTTGGTGAAGTTGCGTATCGTTTGGAATTACCCGAAGAGCTTGCGGGGATTCATAATACATTTCATGTTTCCCATCTCCGTAAGTATCTTGCGGATGATTCATCATGGGTGCCGTTTGACGAAATTGAGCTAAACAATAAGTTAGAGTATATTGAGGAGCCGATTGCCATACTCGATGAGAAGGTCAAAAGGTTGAGGCATAAAGAGGTTAGGACTTTTAAAGTCCAATGGCGTCGAAGTATAGGTTCCGAGTTTACTTGGGAGCCCGAAGAGTTCGTGTTGGTATATCTTCCCTCTTGTCATGCGGCTTGGATTGGGAGGACGCAATCCGAATAAGTGGGGGAGAGTTGTAAGACCATAATCAGTTTGTACAGCAGTGTAAATATGTTACATAGAGTGTGGGTGATGTTGTGCAGTTAAACAGAAGTCACTGAGTGATCTAAGCCTAGTGCGCACCGCGCACACTAAAGGGAGCGCGCCGCGCACCCCTTACTGTAGCCGGGTTCCAGCTTTTTAAATCAGATATTTTGATGGGCATTTTGGTAAATTCACTTATGGACGGGTTAAGGACAGATAGGTCAGTTTGTGGAGTACCATTACTCCATTATCAACAACCTTATCACTTTAACTTTAATTCTAGAGAGAGATTGTGATTTTTAAGAGAGAAAGCTTAAATCCAAGAGGAAGGAGCTTGTTTTGGGTTAAAGTTCAAGCATTAAAGTCGTTCATCTTATCTCTAGCTTCGTTGTGGTAGTTGTGGTATGTTCTAATTTTATTTTCCTTACTTTGATTTAGTGTAAGGGTTAGGGTTTGAGTAAATGATGAACACAAAACCCATTATTGGTGATTTTGGGTGTTCTTGGGTAAAATTGAGTCTTGAATACTAATTGGTGACTAGTCTAGGGTTTCAAAGTATTAAATGATGTTTATGAACCCTAATTGGTGAGTTAATTACTAACACACCTAGTTATTTAGTAAATGGGTGTTGGTTAGTTAGTAGATGACCCGAAATGGGTGTGTTGTCTTAAAATGGTTATTTGGGTAATAAATTGACCTAGTTTGGAAAGATGGGTATGAATTACCCTAATTATGTGTTAGTTGGTGTTGTTGGACCTTAATCACTAGCTTTTAAGTGATTAGTGGTGGTCTTGACTTTAATTGGGCGATTTTGGTATAAATGGGCGATTTAATACATTAAGTCATTAAATGCTCATGTGTAAGTGTTAGTTTTGAGTCCACTTAGCTTGTGTGTTGATCAAGTACTTATTATATTAGGTACTTTGCTTTGAAGCTTGTGGAGGTTGAAATCGTCATCTAATTGTTAAGGTGAGTGGAATAATTATATGCGTATGTATATAATGTATCTATTTGTTGTAGCGTGAAAGGTGTAGTGTCGAGGTGTTAAGACACCACGTTTCACATGAAGGGTGTAGCATCGAGGTGTTAAGATGCCACTCGGGTGTAGCATCGAGGTGTTAAGATGCCACCTAGGAGTGTAGTGTCGAGGTGTTAAGACACCACTCCGTAAAATAATGAGTGTTGCATCGAGGTGTTAAGATGCCACTCAGGGTGATGTGCCGAGGTGTTAAGGTGCCACCCTAGGGGTTAGTGGTGCGAGGTGTTAAGTGCCCTAATGGATGTTATGAACACCGATGGCGTTTTCGCGAGCGACGTTCCCTTGTACTATTGGTCGACCATGGTTATTTGTGTTGTAAGCATATTATATCATTTCGAGTTATATTATTATGCGGTTGTTGCTAGCTTGTGGTATTGGAGATTATAGCTTGTTAATGTGACGATAAGCTAATTGTGTTGCTAGCATGTTTGCGGTTTGTGTAAGTGTATGCAAGTAGGTATAATTATATATGTATTCGTATAATTATTGCATTCACTAAGCTTTGCTTACCCTCTCGTTGTTTACCATTTTATAGGTTCGGTTTTGGACAAGGGTAAGGGCGTCGTATTGGATTAGAGATCCCGCTTGATGCTAGGGGACGCTTTTGGCTTTAGTAGCTCTTGGAGTTTGACCGGTAGTTGGGTAGTTTAATCCCAAACGCCATGCTCATTGTGTAGTTTGGAACTTAAACTTTTTGGTGGTCGAAACTCTAAACTTGTATTAAACTTGTATTTTGGGTCGTGTGGGCCCCGCTTGTAAAACATTATTTTTATGTTTGATTCGTGTTAGTTTTACATATATAAGTTTGTTGTGAAAAGCGTTCGGTCTAAAAATGTCGGGAAGTGGTCCATCTTTTTGTGTGTTAAAAACAGTTCGGACAGAAGCTGGAATGCTCTGTGCGCGCCGCGCACTTCAGGGGATGCGCGCCGCGCACTCCCCTGTCCAGCAGCTTTTAATTTTTTTTTTGGGACTATTTATGGTCGGTTATCGGGTTGGGTTGTTACACGTTTCGTCTAAATATGTCAGGAAGTGGCCAATATTTTTCACGTTTAAAGACTTTTTGGACAGACCAGTTTGGCGCGCCGCGCAGCGATATGGCGCGCCGCGCCATTTGCTGAACATTTTTTTTATTTTTGCATATTTCGGTTGCATAAGGGTTGGGTTGTTACAAATGATGTTTGTCGTCGATACGTAGTTCCTCTAAAGGGATAATCAAATTATCATCGGCTAGGCACTTCTTTAGATTGGATACATGGAAAACGTCATGAATACCGCTGAGTGCTTGTGGCAGTTCTAAGCTGTAAGCTACCGGTCCAACTCTTTCAGTTATCTCAAACGGTCTAACATATCTGGGACTCAGTTTACCTCATTTCCCAAATCGTACAACACCCTGCCAAGGTGATACCTTAAGCATAACCTTGTCACCAACTTGGAACTCTATGTCCTTCCATCTAACATCAACATAACTCTTTTGATGACTTCGAGCCGTTCTCAGTCGTTCCTGAATCTGTAGGACTTTCTCAGTTGTCTCCTGAATAATATCAGGACCTGTCAACTGACTATCTCCCAACTCGCTCCAACAAACGGGAGATCTACACTTCCTTCCATACAATGCCTCGAAAGGTGCAGCCTTAATGCTCGCATGGTAGCTGTTATTGTATGAGAACTCAGCTAGTGGTAAATACTTATCCCATCCGTTTCCGAAATCAATGACACACGCTCTCAACATGTCCTCAAAAGTCTGAATAGTTCGTTAGCTCTGGCCATCCATCTGGGGGTGATATGCTGTACTCGTATCTAAACGGGTACCCATTGCTTTCTGTAATGATTGCCAAAACCTGGAAGTAAATCTGCTGTCGCAGTCGGATATAATGGATATAGGCACTCCATGCCTAGAGACGACTTCCTTAATGTAGATCTGAGCCAACTTCGCCATTTTATCAGTTTTCCTTATCGGTAAGAAGTGTGCGGACTTAGTGTAATGACCCGAAAATTTTCGCCTAATTTTAAATCAAACTCTCGATACGATTTAATATTTTTGACACGATAAGTGAAGTCTGTAATATGGAGTCTCAAAAATTTTGAACTGTGTCATATATTGAATTGACTTTCGACTATTTTCAATGATTCACGAACAATTATTTGTAAATAATTACGCATTAATTTGTTATATTAATATTATTATTATTATTATTATGGATATTTTTTTAAACAATATATTAATAATTAATATCTTTATTATCAGTATTGTTATTATGAATAAAAACAACATTATTATTATCAACATTATTATTATTATTATTATTTATTATTATTAATATAAGTATTAATATCATTAACATAATTTATATTATTATCATTATATATACTTCTGTTCTAATTTGATCAATCACACATTCGTGAATTTAATAAACACACTTAGTGTGCCCAAATTGAAAATGGTGTCCTCATTTCTTTTCAACCCACTAGCCAACCACCTACTACAACTTGACTCCTTTACACCACATTATGTATTATAGATACATACATTCATGCACTCAAACACATCACTTTATTTTGCTTTCTTTATCATCAAATTATCACGATCATACAAATTTCTTTTTACTTTCCCTACATCACACGACACATTACCTATCACTTTTATTTTTTTTCTTGTTAGATTAATGCAGCATGATATTATTATATATTACTTATAGATATCATACATATTGTGATGACATCTAGTACTTGTCGTTTTCTTTTTTTTTTCTTCTTTTCTCGACCAACTACATCACCAATCACATGGACCAAACCACAAAACATGCATCTCAAATTTCCACTTTCTGTTGTTCATTAAGAATACCCGCCACTATTACACCCACTTCATATTATATATACATAATATATACATACATGAATTCATATATTATCTTTGTTTCCACTTCATCATCTAATTCGACTCCTTCTACTTCTTTTTTTTTCTGTGTACAACGGAACACATCAACATCCATCACTCTCTCGTTTTTGAACCGCCACCCTCCTTCTTCGTGAAACCCACTTCACCACCACAAACCACCCCAACAACCGTCATTAAAATGCTGCTGCACGCACCTTGTTTTCGTTTCAACATTCACGAACCACCACTCTCATCATTCTTATTGCTGCGAATGTTTTCTGTTTATAAATCGAAGACCCCACAAGACTATTGCAGCTACTATCTTCGTCGCTACAGAAACAATGAAACAGTAGAGGACGTGTTTAGATGATAATGATAAACGTAATTATGATTACATGATGAGACAACGAAGGTAATGATGATACTGTGATGACAACCATGGTGATGATGAAATAAAGAATGATAATGAACAGAGAAGACGAGGAATAGTGGAGGTTGATGATGACGAGATGATATACGGTTATGATGTTGATGATGATATTCGTTGTTGGTGATGTACGCGATGATGATCTGTATGATGTAATAATGTTGATGATGATTATGATAATGATACATAATTAAGATATGATGATAATGATGGTTAGGATGATGATTATGATTTGGGTTAGGGAGTTAATTAGATGAAGAAGAAAACAGTCAGATATTAGGTTAAAAGAAATTAATCGGGTAATTAAAACAGAAAAACAATATGGCTTAGATGGTTAGAGGTGTTCGTGATTATCAAGAGGTCCTGAGTTCGAACCTAGGCTGCTGCAGTCATTTTTTTTATAACCAACACAAGTTGGGCCAAGTGTGAATGGGCCTGTTGAGCTTATTAATGAATTAGGATTGGGCTATTAATTTCTAAAACGGGATTAAAAGAAATTACATATCATTTAAAAAAAAGATAGAAATCGATGAAGCGATGGGTTAAGGATGGTTTGAGTTAATCGAGAGGTCTCGGGTTCGAGCCCGGGCATAGTCGTTATTTTTGGAACTTTTTCTTGAGGTAGTTTTACTTATTTTTATTATTACTCTTAGTGTTATTATTATTATTATTATTATTATTATTATTATTATTATTATTATTATTATTATTATTATTATTATTATTATTATTATTATTATCATTATTATTATCATTATTATTAATATTATTATTATTATTAAAATAGGTATTAACATATAACATTTTACTTAATAGTATTATCATTATTATTAGTATTATTATTATTATCACAAAAAGTTACAACTTCTTACTTATTATTTATTAATATTATTTTATCAAATAACTAATAGTTATATAAAACTATACTTAACACATAAAACATAACTATATTTTATTTAAAATACATAAAATGAATATATTTCTGAAACATATATGTATTAATATAAAATTGACATCATTGATAAATATATATGTATATAAATTTGTTCGATTACAAAATAGGTATTAATATATATAACTAATATAGGTTCGTGAATCCGGGGTCAACCCTACATTTGTTAAATGCCGTCATATGTATTTTTACTACAAAATACAGTATGGTGAGTTTCATTACTCCCTTTTTATATATATTTTTGGGCTGAGAATACATGCGCTGTTTTATAAACGTTTTACGAAATTGGCACAAGTACTAAAACTAATTCTATGTGGGTTTAAACCAGAAATATACCCTTAGCTTGGTAACATTAAACTACTTGTCTATGTACGGTAGGCGCGAATCCTAAAGATAGATCTATTGGGCCTGACAAACCTCATCCTGACTATGGGATGCTTTAGTACTTAGAGGTTATTTTAAACACACCTGATCTGGTGTACTTCAGAGGGTAAAATATGAACGTTAAGGCTTGTTACCGGGTGCCTACAACTTATAGAGTACTTTTATACACTTGCGAGTGTACATATATTTATAAACGGAAATCTTGTGGTCTATTAATATACTGAAATGATTGTTATGATAAACCTATGAACTCACCAACTTTTTGGTTGACACTTTTAAGCATGTTTATTCTCAGGTATGAAAGAAATCTTCCGCTGTGCATTTGCTCATTCTAAAGATATTACATGAAGTCGTACATGGCATATTTAGGTCAGTACCTCGCAATGGGACCAGATGTTGATGACTTCGTCCAGGTGGATTAGGACGGGTCTTCACAGGTGGTATCAGAGCGGTGCTCTTAGCGAACCAGGTCTTGCATTAGTGTGTCTATCTAATAGTCATTAGGATGCATTAGTGAGTCTGGACTTCGACCTTGTCTGCATGTCAAAAGTTTTGCTTATCATTTTTATCGGAAATCATCTGCTTATCATCCTTAGGAAATTAGCTGCTCATTATTCTTAGTCTAGACACGACTTCCTGCACTTATTTGATAGATAGTGTATAGATAAATTTATATCCTAGCGTATCAGTTACTGTAAACTTTGCCTGACAGCTTCCGAAAGTTCCTCCGTAATCTACGGGATCTTCTGTATTATACATAAGTATTCCATATGATTAGAATGTCATCTGATATCCGGAAATCATTTCATACCGAAAACCCTTTATCTAACTGAACAAAATGAAACTCACAACTAGTTCAAGTCCCTCACATTCCGATATGGATGTTCACCTAAGCTCCGGAAACAGCGTCACCAGAATGAATCAACCAATCAGTCATCCCCAATTCATCTGATGGGTTCGTAGCCTACTTAATCATTGGAGGAAAGAGGAGGGTGATCCCTTCCACTAACCGAATTCACCTCTTGGTGAAGAACCTGAAGCACTTACCGGCAAACCTATCCGAAACACCATTTTCAGCCTCATTTCTAGAGTAGATCGACACGATTATATTATATCCACAATTCTAAACCTTATCCATCTGCTCGTTCCGATCAACAATCATCCCGGAGTAATATAAAAAGTCAACGAACTCCGCGCTCGAGTAATCAATTTGGAGAATATGGTGCAAAACGTACCAGCTTCAACAACATCACCTGCACCAACTATACCATCAACAACACAAGTTTCAACATCACATGCCTTAACATCTCATTCTGTACCTCGAGTATAATCATCGTTCTACGTATCGTTCTACATCAATTATCTTCGTTCTTCATGCCGATTATGTAATCTTTAATGTTTTAGAGATTATGTATTCTAGTTCTAACCGTAAATCAGATGAGTTTAATATCATATTAACTCATTAAATTCATGATTACATCTGAAGACGATATATATGTATATATGTTTTCATAAAGATTGTAATTAAAAATTCTTGTGTACAAACTGTTAATGGTGAAAATATTATAACGGGTAGGTAATACCCGAGGAATATTTAGATTTTACATTAATAAGTTACATTGTACATTCTTCCAATCTGATTCAACAGTCATTTACTATCCTACTTACATTCACCGATATACAAATCCATTCACCACGGAATAACCATTTTCATCCAATTTCATATTTGGATTTTGATTTATCAGAATCCAACAAGTGGCATAATGAAGAAAACATTTGACAAAATAATATTTGTTAGAAACAAACAAATTAACTATGAGAAATTTTGTTAAGAATCCACGCTAACTGTTCCTAGCTAATTGTTCCTAGCTAACTGATTACATTTTAATTATCACAATTTAATTATCGCAATTTACATTCTCGCAATTTTATTTATCGTCATTTAATTTTTGTTATTTACTTTACACACTTTATTTATCATTATTTAATTTCTGTTATTTATTTTACGCACTTTAAATATCGGGACACGTATACTAGGTTTTGACATATCATATCGATGCATTTATATATATTATTTGGAATAACCATAGACACTCTATATGCAGTAATGATCGAGTTCTCTATACAGGGTTGAGGTTGATTCTACAATAATATATATAATTTGAGTTGTGATCGAGTCTGAGACATGTACACGGGTCACGATACGTATTAATTAATTCGAATATTATAAATTAAATTATATATGAATTATTGGACTGTTAACTGTGGACTATCGATTGTGGACTATCAAGATTGGACAGTTAAAAATGAATTAAAATATTGATTATAACATATGAAACTAAACAATTCTTCAAGTTTGCCACTTGATTTCATCTTAAACCTCATTTATATCCTGACGATTACAATCTGCGTTCAAACCTTTCATGATACTTGAAAACACCTCAATCGAGAGGATGAACCAAACACACTTCATCTACAGAAGAAAAGATCGATGCATATAGTTATGCACCTGAAAACATTCGGAACCTGAGTAAATGTTTAACACATAGGCGTGCTAATTCCTTAGTGTTATTATTACCCAAAATAACATTGCAATTCTTTTTCAAATTAGTCAATTTTGTCACAGCTCCAACAAGACAACTTCGACTATTCGTTCGAAACAACCTTATTATAACCTTTATATATATGCGTACTCTTTTATCGTTACCGGAGAACCTTTTATATTCCACCATATTACCATTAGCGTTTAATCATTTAAAAACACAATTTTCTTGAAACCACCTCGGATTGATAACCGATGATTCAGATATGGTAGCATTAAATGCATAGGAAACAGCAAATCGAAGATGGTCTAAACGGTCAAAAGTTTGATAATAAAAGAATAGAATGTTGGAAACGCCCAATATAAAATTTAGTACCGAAAAGCGAATTATGCAAAACTATGAAGGAAGCCGTGGACGAATCACAAAGACTATACTTGCCTTCAAAGAATCCAAATGATTCAATGTCCGATGAAATCTTTAGAGAATATCTTGCTCCGAGGTCATGTTAAAATCTTGCGGAAAATTTTTCTTCATCAACTTTCGAACTTAGAAATTCCAAAATATCATCATAAATATCTTCGATATTTCTGAGGATATTTTCATAAATATTCTTGTCTGAAATCATCTACCTCTTCGTGTTTCCTGTATTTCATTATATTGGAAATTTTTGTAAAATAAGTAAAAATTATGAATGAATTGTGGAGAAGTGTTGGGAATTGAAGCATGAGTTAGTATAATATAATGACGCCCGACCAACGTGATTATATTACAGTAAGTCATACTGATTTTCTAATGGAATGTGATAAAGGATCACAGATCACACCTTTATCATGAACCATGTTACATAACTCTTTCATTCTACTTAACCTCTGAACATATCAAGAAAATATATTCTTGATAGTTCCATCCTCAGGGATTCTGGTAATTTGACAAATCAAATCGTGCTAATACATTCATTTCTGCTTAGAATACTATAATCATTCGAAATTCCATACTTACGAATTCTGGACCGTTACTCGCTTTACTAGAGGTTGGGAGGATAATAAAAAGGCAAAGAGCTTCAAAATATAAGAGAAAATATAAAGCCCAATAACAACATGGAAGTTACAAATCGTGGATATTAATACGAATAGCAATATAAAGACATGGTATAATTAAGAATAGTATCACCCCAAGGCAATAGTAGAAGTAAACAGATTTTTCTGGTGGAAGATTGAAAAAAAAAAGATGACAAAAATGATAATTAGGAAGAAAAAGAAAATCAAGGATTAGAACTGAATTAAACATTTTCATAATCTTTTGGGTGTATGAACTAAGAAAGAAAGTATAGGAATGGTGAGAATAATGGAACGAAAGAGTTTAATTTATAATGAAAATATCAGACAGAGTAATCGAGACAGATCACCGTATTTAGTTATAGAGATCTTAATTTCCTTATTCGCCGAAGAATCAAATCTTTTAGATTTCGAAGATTTTCTTTAAACCCCTTGAATTCCGAAATTCAACCAAGACAACGTCAACATTTAAGGCGCACCCTATTTTCTAAATTCAACAGTGACTACGTCAAAAGTTAAAACGAACCTCTATTTACTTCATTTCACTCTTTTGTGATAGCTTCACTCGTACGCTTCGAGTAGTTCAATTATTTTATCAATATTACTTAATGTTGATAAAACCCTATTTTGTTAACTCTTAATCGCCATAAAAACATTTTTATTATTAGCCATGACGACTACGATCAAATTTCGGGACGAAATTTCTTTAACGGGTAGGTACTGTAGTGACCCGGAAATTTTCGCCTAATTTTAAATCAAACTCTCGATACGATTTAATATTTTTGACACGATAAGCGAAGTCTGTAATATGGAGTCTCAAAAATTTTGAACTGTGTCATATATTGAATTGACTTTCGACTATTTCCGATGATTCGCGAACAATTATTTGTAAATAATTACGCATTAATTTGTTATATTAATATTATTATTATTATTATTATTATTATTATTATTATTATTATGGATATTTTTTTTAAACAATATATTAATAATTAATATCTTTATTATCAGTATTGTTATTATGAATAAAAACAATATTATTATTATCAACATTATTATTATTATTATTATTATTATTATTATTATTATTATTATTATTATTATTATTTATTATTAATATGAGTATTAATATCATTAACATAATTTATATTATTATCATTATATATACTTCTATTCTAATTTGATCAATCACACATTCGTGAATTTAATAAACACACTTAGTGTGCCCAAATTGAAAATGGTGTCATCATTTCTTTTCAACCCACTAGCCAACCACCTACTACAACTTGACTCCTTTATACCACATTATGTATTATAGATACATACATTCATACACTCAAACACATCACTTTCTTTTGCTTTCTTTATCATCAAATTATCACGGTCATACAAATTTCTTTTTACTTTCCCTACATCACACGACACATTACCTATCACTTTTATTTTTTTTCTTGTTAGATTAATGCAACATGATATTATTATATATTACTTATAGATATCATACATATTGTGATGACATCTAGTACTTGTCGTTTTCTTTTTTTTTCTTCTTTTCTCGACCAACTACATCACCAATCACATGGACCAAACCACAAAACATGCATCTCAAATTTCCACTTTCTGTTGTTGATTGAGAATACCCGCC
The DNA here is from genome assembly GCF_046630445.1 of Rutidosis leptorrhynchoides. Lineage (NCBI taxonomy): Eukaryota > Viridiplantae > Streptophyta > Magnoliopsida > Asterales > Asteraceae > Rutidosis > Rutidosis leptorrhynchoides. The sequence goes on along the minus strand of NC_092333.1, from coordinate 531,625,496 downwards.
ACTATTACACCCACTTCATATTATATATACATAATATATACATACATGAATTCATATATTGTCTTTGTTTCCACTTCATCATCTAATTCCACTCCTTCTTCTTTTTTTTTTTTTCCGTGTACAACGGAACACATCAACATCCATCACTCTCTCGTTTTTGAACCGCCACCCTCCTTCTTCGTGAAACCCACTTCACCACCACAAACCACCCCAACAACCGTCATTAAAATGCTGCTGCACGCACCTTGTTTCCGTTTCAACATTCACGAACCACCACTCTCATCATTCTTATTGCTGCGAATGTTTTCTGTTTATAAATCGAAGACCCCACAAGACTATTGCAGCTACTATCTTCGTCGTTACAGAAACAATGAAACAGTAGAGGACGTGTTTAGATGATAATGATAAACGTAATTATGATTACATGATGAGACAACGAAGGTAATGATGATACTGTGATGACAACCATGGTGATGATGAAATAAAGAATGATGATGAACAGAGAAGACGAGGAATAGTGGAGGTTGATGATGACGAGATGATATACGGTTATGATGTTGATGATGATATTCGTTGTTGGTGATGTCGTAGCGTGGGGTTACGAAATATACTATATTTTTAATACAGAATGCTACAAAATTTAACAAGTTTTAATTAAATATTTACAAAATGGATATACCAAAACCTTGCTACAACACAATAGGCAGTGTACCTAGTCGCGGAGTAGTATAGTTTTTAGTAAGTCCGGTTCGTTCCACAGGGAGACGGGCTTATGAAACACTTATTTTTATATAATTATATTTGTACAAATATATATAAATATATATATAATAATATATAAAAGTGGGGGTTTTACCGTTTAATGACCGGTTTGTCGATTTTATATCTTAAAGTCACAATTAAAGTCTAATGCAAAAATATAAATGACAAAAATTAAAGTGCGTAAAATAAATAAAATAAAATAATTATTATGGTTATTTAAACTTCCATAATCATGATATTGGCGTATCGATTTTAATTTTATGCCCATGGGTTAATTGTCCTTTGTCCTGGATTATTTAATCTGTCCGTCTGGTTTTGTCCATAACAGTCCATCAGTCATAAATATAAAGTGCGAGTGTCCTCGTCAAATTATTATTATACCCGAAGTTAAATATTCCAACTAATTGGGGATTCGAATTGTAACAAGGTTTTAATACTTTGTTTAATGAATACACCAGGTTATCGACTGCGTGTAAACCAAGGTTTTACTACTTTGTTAACAATTACACCAATTACCCTTGAATGTAATTTCACCCCTGTTTTAATTATTCTAGTGGCTATTAATCCATTCCCGTGTCCGGTTAAATGAACGATTATTCGTACATATAAATACCCCGCCCATCGTGTCCGATCGAGTGTATATGGTAATTTATAGGGACGCCCAATTGTAAATCTTTATATTAACATTAACAAACTATCATTTAGTTAAACAAATATAAAGCCCATTAATAGCCCATAGTCTAATTTCCACAAGTGTCGTTCTTTTGTCCAAACCCCAATTATGGTACAAAGCCCAATTACCCAATTTTAGTATTTTAGCCCAACATCATGATTACTTCGGTTCAAATAAGCATAATAACAACTTAAGTACGAGACATTAATTTAAAAAGAAGAACATAGCTTACATTGATTATTTATCGCGTAGTGTTACACGGACAGAGCTCCGACTTTAAAACCCGTAAAATAACCTTTACATAACCCGAACTAATCTAATATAACACTAATCTATACTATATATATATATATTTATTATCTTATGGAGTATTATTATGTATTTGTGTGTGTGGTCTTAAAAACGAACGAAAAACTGGCAATTTATAGAATGTGAGCTGATTCTGATCCTCATGCGACTCGCATGGGTTTATGCCTATTTGCCATGCGACTCGCATGGCCACCAGAATCCAGCTCAATCATTTTTGTTTTCTTGTTCGTCGACATATTTATTAAATATATATAAAATATAAATAATTTTAATAATTATTTATATATTATATTATATTTATGTGCATAGTAGACTAGATATTTTTGGTCCATTGCGTCGGGCGTTTCTTCTTGGCTCGGGTCCCGGTTCCGGATTTTCGGACGTCCTTTCGTACTATTTTATATCGTGTACTTTGCGTTCCGCAACTTGTACTCTTGTCATTTTTAGACGTTCTTCATCAATAATTTGAACCACTTTAATTGTATCTTTGTACATTTGAGCATTTTGGACCTTTGTGTCTTCAATTCTTCGTTTTCGCCTTTTGTCTTCGCACTTATTAAATATAAACGAATATTACTTGAATATGGAACAATTACAACTAAATAATTTACATATTGGGAGGATATTGCTACTAAATATATGTTCATTTGGAGCACTATCAGTGATGATGAAATAAAGAATGATGATGAACAGAGAAGACGAGGAATAGTGGAGGTTGATGATGACGAGATGATATACGGTTATGATGTTGATGATGATATTCGTTGTTGGTGATGTACGCGATGATGATCTGTATGATGTAATAATGTTGATGATGATTATGATAATGATACATAATTAAGATATGATGATAATGATGGTTAGGTTGATGATTATGATTTGGGTTAGGGAGTTAATTAGATGAAGAAGAAAACAGTCAGATATTAGGTTAAAAGAAATTAATCGGGTAATTAAAACAGAAAAACAATATGGCTTAGATGGTTAGAGGTGTTCGTGATTATCAAGAGGTCCTGAGTTCGAACCTAGGCTGCTGCAGTCATTTTTTTTTTATAACCAACACAAGTTGGGCCAAGTGTGAATGGGCCTGTTGAGCTTATTAATGAATTAGGATTGGGCTATTAATTTCTAAAACGGGATTAAAAGAAATTACATATCATTTAAAAAAAGATAGAAATCGATGAAGCGATGGGTTAAGGATGGTTTGAGTTAATCGAGAGGTCTCGGGTTCGAGCCCGGGCATAGTCGTTATTTTTGGAACTTTTTCTTGAGGTAGTTTTACTTATTTTTATTATTACTCTTAGTGTTATTATTATTATTATTATTATTATTATTATTATTATTATTATTATTATTATTATCATTATATCATTATTATTATCATTATTATTAATATTATTATTATTATTAAAATAGGTATTAACATATAACATTTTACTTAATAGTATTATCATTATTATTAGTATTATTATTATTATCACAAAAAGTTACAACTTCTTACTTATTATTTATTAATATTATTTTATCAAATAACTACTAGTTATATAAAATTATACTTAACACATAAAACATAACTATATTTTATTTAAAATACATAAAATGAATATATTTCTGAAACATATATGTATTAATATAAAATTGACATCATTGATAAATATATATATGTATATAAATTTGTTCGATTACAAAATAGGTATTAATATATATAACTAATATAGGTTCGTGAATCCGGGTGTAATGACCCGGAATTTTCTGACCAAATTATACTTATGAGATTAATATTTACATAAATTAAACCATACCAACATGATAAGCAATCCAAATTGTTGAGACTTGTGTTTTTGAAAAGAGTTTTACACAACGTTTGACCGTCCAATATGACCGATGATATCACGAACTATATAACATACAAAAATTATACATTTGTGTATATATATGTATTTATATATATTTAACATGATCTAATGATGGTTTAACATCTCATTGTGTACTAATGACAATGAGTTATAAGTATATTTTGAAACTACTAACTTAAGTTTTCAAAACGATAACTATACGTAACATTCTTTGATATATATACTTATAATCTATAATGCTTATACATGTATCGTATATATAATGTATTTAATCATTTTTAAGGACTTAAATACATAAAACAATATAAGTATATTCATAAAAGATAGCTATATTTGAATTCTCGTTCCGTTTCCTCAAGATTTCTATACGTATATCTAGGGTATATGTACCCGTATCATACCCAGCTTCTATACGTATTTACTATTGGTATATACACATCAAATCAACATCCTAATCAACATTATTACTGCCCTAGATATGAGGTAACTAGGATTTGTCAAGTAGTATGAATTATTAGTAAGAAAACAAAATTAGGAATCCTTTTCTTTCTTTATAAACTAAAAACGTTTTTATAAATGAACACCATTTCTTCACTCCATTTTCTCATACCTACACCCTCATTTCTCTCTCAAAATACTCCTAACTTCATACTTGATCATCTTCAAGCATCTTACCCATCATTTAGCTTCAATTACAAGCCTTAAACACCATAAGAAAACTCTTTCAAGAACATATCAAAATAACCACCCATTTGAAGAAGTTTACTTCCAACCTTTTGATCTAACTCCACCACTCTTTGATTCCAAGATTATTTCTTATCTTTTTCAGTAACTTTGTCCAAGTAACTTGAGGTAGTAACCTTGTTCATAATCTTATTCAATTCATATTCATATAGCTATCTTATTTTGTGGTATAAAATTTTAACAACAAGAACATAGTTTGAATGATTTCAAACTTGTTCGCAAACTAAATCGATCCTTCTAACTTGACTTTTAAAACACTTCAAGACCTGTAATATATCATAATGATATGCTAACCTAACAAGATATAACTTGGTTTTACAAAGAACATCTTAAAAACTGAATCTACGTCGTCGGAGTGCAACCGGGGGCTGTTTTGGGTTGGATAATTAAAAATCATCTTGAACTTTGAATTGAAAGTTCATGTTCTGGAAAAATGATATTTCTTATGAATATGTTAACACATAAAAATTTCATGGTTTAACTCAAAGTGTAAGTATTTTTAGAAAAATGATCATTAAATGTTGTTTTTATGATGGAAAATGATCACTTTCATAAGTTTCACCAAAGTTTGACCTATAACCTATGATTTCGAATACAAACTAAGGTATTTTAAGTTCATATTCTTAAAATTTGATTCGATCCAAGGAAGTGGCAAGTTGAACCAACAAAAACGGAGTTGTAATGAAGAAACTACGACTAAAACAAGATTGGGTATCCGAAGCTAGTTTAGCTACGAAAATATTTGGAGAAAAAGTAAATTAATCATATCTTTTCTAATTAATATGATATTTTATATATAATTACTTATGATTTGATTTTATATATTTCAGGACCACCCGTAAACAACACGAGAAGATTAATCATAAGACCTCATGATTGTACGCAACACGTCATTTGACAACACGGTACTTTATGTACGCAACACGTCATTTGATAACATGGTACCATGGGTCGAGATTAATTCTGATCAATACGAATACGATGGGGTCTTTATTTATTTTATTTAAGCAACTAATTGTGGACCACTAACATCGGACTGCTAACTACGGACTAAGAAAATATTAAAAGTATTAAAAGTATATATATATGTAACGATTACTTAAAAAGAAAATATGTTGATATATTATATATATGGTTAGGTTCGTGATATCTATCGGAGACCAAGTCGAATTAAATACCTTTAAGGCAAAAGTGAGTTTCATTTGCTCCCTTTTTAATTGCTTTTGCAATATATATTTTTGGGCTGAGAATACATGCGCTGCTTTTATAAATGTTTACAAAATAGACACAAGTACTTAAAAATATATTCTACATTGAGTTGTACCACTAGCATATTTCCCTGTAGCTTGGTAACTATTATTTACATGGCTATTGTAAACGCGAATCCTGTTGATAAATCTATCGGGCCTGACAACCCCAACCGGACTGGACGGTCAGTATTCAACGGTTGCACAGTACTTCGTTTTGGTGACTACACTAGGTACGGTGTAGTGAGATTTCATAATAAAGGGAATATGCGACGTTGATTAAATGTTAAGTATGGTTACCAAGTGTTCAACCACTTAGAATGCTTTACATACACTTGCAAGTGTATTATGTTTATGATTATGAAATCTTGTGGTCTATTAACATATTGAAATGATTGTCATGATAAACCTATGAACTCACCAACCTTTTGGTTGACACTTTAAAGCATGTTTATTCTCAGGTACGAATTAAGTCTTCCGCTGTGCATTTGCTCAATATAAGGGCATTACTTGGAGCCGATCATCGCAATGGGACCAAATGTTGATGACTTCGTCCAGGTGGATTAGGATGGGTCCTTTCACCGGGGTCAACCCTACATTTGTTAAATGACGTCATATGTATTTTTACTACAAAATACAGTATGGTGAGTTTCATTACTCCCTTTTTATATATATTTTTGGGCTGAGAATACATGCGCTGTTTTATAAACGTTTTACGAAATAGGCACAAGTACTAAAACTAAATCTATGTGGGTTTAAACCAGAAATATACCCTTAGCTTGGTAACATTAAACTACTTGTCTATGTACGGTAGGTGCGACTCCTAAAGATAGATCTATTGGGCCTGACAAACCTCATCCTGACTATGGGATGCTTTAGTACTTCGAGGTTATTTTAAACACACCTGATCTGGTGTACTTCAGAGGGTAAAACATGAACGTTAAGGCTTGTTACCGGGTGCCTACAACTTATAGAGTACTTTTATACACTTGCGAGTGTACACATATTTATAAACGGAAATCTTGTGGTCTATTAATATACTGAAATGATTGTTATGATAAACCTATGAACTCACCAACCTTTTGGTTGATACTTTTAAGCATGTTTATTCTCAGGTATGAAAGAAATCTTTCGCTGTGCATTTGCTCATTCTAAAGATATTACATGAAGTCGTACATGGCATATTTAGGTCAGTACCTCGCAATGGGACCAGATGTTGATGACTTCGTCTAGGTGGATTAGGACGGGTCTTCACACTTAGTGAGACGATCCACGATAACCCAAATAGTATCGTGACCTCCCGCCGTTCTCGGCAGTTTCGTAATGAAGTCCATGGAAATACCTTCCCGCTTCCACTAAGGAATCTCTGGTTGAGTTAATAATCCTGATGGCTTCTGATGTTCAGCCTTGACTTTAGCGCAAGTCAAGCACTTCCCGACATAGGTAGCAATGTCAGCTTTCAAATTTGGCCACCAATAAAATGCCTTCAAATCTTGGTACATCTTATCTGATCCCGAATGAATTGAGTAACTCGACTTGTGTGCTTCCTCCAACACTAGTTCTCTAAATCCACCAAACTTTGGTACCCAAATTCGGTTAGCAAAGTACCGTGTTCTGTCCTCCTTGATGTCAAACTTCTTACCCATCCCTTTGAGAAATTCAACATCAACATTCTCTTGTTTCATGGCTTCTTGTTGTGCTTCGCGGATTTGTGATGTGATATTCGTACGGACAACTATGTTAAGCGCTTTAACCCTAAGAGTTTTCTCTCGCTCCTTTCTGCTTAAGGCATCTGCCACAACATTCGCCTTGCCCGGATGGTATTGAAGTTCACAGTTATAATCGTTAAGTAGTTCCATCCAACGTCGTTATCTCATGTTGAGCTATTTCTGATCGAATATGTACTGTAAACTCTTATGATCAGTGAAGATAGTGAACTTGGTTCCAAAAAGGTAGTGTCTCCACATTTTAATTGCAAAGACAACAGCTCCTAACTCAAGGTCGTGCGTAGTGTAGTTCTGCTCGTGAATCTTTGACTGACGCGATCCATAAGCAATAACCTTGTTTCGTTGCATAAGCACGCAACCCATTCCTTGACGTGAGGCATCACAATAAACAACAAAATCTTCACTTCCCTCGGGTAGAGACAATACTGGTGCAGTTGTTAACTTCTCCTTCAAAAACTGAAATGCAGTCTCTTGCGGTTCTGACCACTCAAACTTCTTGCCCTTATGAGTCAATGCGGTTAATGGTTGGGCGATCTTAGAGAATCCTTCAATGAATCTCCGGTAGTAACCAGCTAGACCCAAAAATTGCCTAATCTGCGTTGGCGTCTTTGGAGTTTCCCAATTCTTAACCGACTCAATCTTTGCTGGATCGACCTGTATTCCATTAGCCCCTACAACATGGCTAAGAAATTGTACTTCTGGTAACCAAAAGTCACACTTAGAGAACTTTGCATACAACTGCTCTTCTCTAAGCATAGTCAATATCGAACGTAGATGCTGCTCGTGCTCTTCTCTGTTCTTGGAGTACACCAATATATCATCAATAAACACAATGACGAATTTATCTAGGTATGGCTTACACACACGGTTCATGAGGTCCATGAACACTGCTGGTGCGTTTGTCAAACCAAACGACATCACTGTAAACTCATAATGTCCATAACGTGTTCTAAACGCTGTCTTCGGGACATCAGCTTCTTTGACTCTCAATTGGTGATACCGAGATCTTAAATCAATCTTCGAATAACAACTAGATCCCTGCAGCTGATCAAATAAGTCATCAATCCTCGGTAGCGGATACCGATTCTTGATTGTCAACTTGTTCAATTCTCTGTAGTCGATACACAATCTCATCGACCCATCCTTCTTTTTAACAAACAAGACCGGAGCTCCAACTTAGGAATTCGTGGTTATGTGACACACCTTCTAGTACATGTCACAATTTAGGGCATTACAACCCTCATGTTCCTCACTATGGGAAGCTCTTGTAGTTCTAAAGGTGCAAATGCGTATATTGTACGCGTAACGGGTGCAGCTGCTGGCACTAAATCAATCCGAAATTCGACTTCACGGTGGGGTGGACATGTAACCTCAAGACAATCTCTAATAGTTGGGAAATATTCGGGTCTCTTAAATGTCGGCTCATCTTTACTCACATGTGCCAGAATTGCGAGACATTCTCATCTCCTGTACTTCTGGACCTTCGAGTAATTAGTGTAACATGACGGTGTACTGATCTCTTCTTCGTACACTATTATCGTCGGTGAAAGAAATTCGAATAGTCTTCTGGTCGTAGCTGCCTCGGTTGTATCATCAGATAACCAGTTTGTTTCAACCACTAAGTTAAAACTTCCCAGTTTAATAGTTTTATAGAGTACACGTTGTCTACAGAAGGTACATGTTTATAAACATCGTGACCAATTTCTCCAGCATTAAAGCTTCTCTCAGCACCGGTGTTGACAGCATATATAAACATTATGGTTGATGAGCGAGAACGTGATGATTTTCATGGAAAACGAAAATGAACAAGGTGTAATGGCAACTCAAACAAAATCTGATATTTAATCGAAAAGAGTTGGTACAAACTCCCAGACGGGTGTGTCTCGCAGGAACAGATGAAGTGTAGTTCACGTTGATGTGTTCAAAGTTGGGTGGTAATGTTTGTGGGTATAATGAAAATGATTGTCGCTTAAGAATAGTATGTTGGAACAAAATGATGAGGGATATGGTAACGGGTAGTATTACTAGTAGCAATGAGTGGTGGCGTTAGCGATAAGTAGCGATGGGTTGTGATAATCAGTGATGATAGTAGTGACGTATAAGTTGTTAGATAGCATGCTCACATCATAAGTATATGCACATGTACTCTAATGCACCCAATAAGGTATAATGGTCTTCAGTTGGTAGGCTCGTGTTGGAAAACAAATTCATGGACGGCGGATGGCTGAATGATAGGTAAGTTGGTAATCGAGTGGACAATATCTACTACGTATTATGCGGGAGGTAATCAGGAATTCCTCCTCTAAAGACGTATCAGAAATGAGTTGTGATGCACATTAGCGAGTAGTAAAACGCGGAGGTGTTGGTAGTGTCGAGTATTATTTAGTAGTGGTAAGCAGTAATGAGTAGTATTGAGTAGTAGCAAGTAGCAAGGGGTAGTAATAAGTAGTATTGAGTAATGACAAGCAGTGAAAAGCAGTGATCAGTCGTGACTAGCAGTGAGAGGCGGCGTTGAGTAGTAGTTATCAGTGATAAACAGTACTGAGTAGTGGTATGAGATGACGAGTGTGTTCAAGTAGTGTCTTAGTAGTGACAAGTAGTGATTGGTGGTGACAGACAGTATCGAGAAGTGATGAGTTGGGTCAAGATCACAAGTTACTTACAAGCTATATTAACAATTAATTTGCACATGGTAAGTTTCTTCTCACATTCGGGGTTATACGGTGTGATGACCCGGGAATTTTCGACCAAATTTAAATTTGATCTTTATTTGAATCCGACACGATAAGCAAAGTCTGTAAGGTTGAGTCTTAAAATCTTTGAACTGTTTACATAGAACCATTTGACCTTTGACTATCCCCGACGATTCACGAACAATAGTGTGTAAATAAATATGTAAATAAATAAATATAATTATATATATATATACAAGTAAATATAAATATAAGTATATATATAATATTTTGAATTAACAAAATACACTTAATTCGATTGGAATTAAAAATGTAAAATAATATATATAATAATTAAGTACTAATAAAATTATTATATATAGAACATAAATATGAAGATTTTTATGAAGAGTTGTTATATTATTATCATTATTAATAACATTTATATTATTATAATTAGTAGTGTTACTAATATTATTAATATTGTCATCATTCTATTAATATTATTATTAAACTTATTGAAATTATCTTTATTGGTATTATTACTACCATCATTATTATTATTATTATTATTTTTAGTATTATTTTTATAAATATTATTATTATTATTATTATTATTAGGAAATAATACCAATTACTATTATTATTATCATTAATAACATTATGATCATATTTTTTTTACTCTTTTTAGTATCATTATTATTTATTATTATTTGAAATGTAATTGTTATTAATATATTTATTATTAATATCCTTGTTATTAATTCTATTATTATTATTACTAATTATTATTTAACTGTATTATAATTATTAATATTAATAAAAAAGTAAATAAATAAATAAATAAAAAATTTAATTAATGTATATATAGAATCCGAAACAGATCGATCAGGTACACATCCAGCTTTTTTTTATTATTCTTTTTATTTTTTTTGTCTGCTCCTATTATTAATTGATATCCTTGTCGATCAATAATCACTAGGATCCAATTTTGATTGAATATTGTTACCAGTCTCTTTCAATTACAGAAATCGCTCTCTGTATATACACTCTTGCAATTGAAGATTAATGAAATCAAATTTATTTCAATTTTTTTTTATTTTCTCTGTTCTTGAATCTTTTTAGTCAAAACACAAAATCAAATCAATTCACAAAATGTAACAATGAAGAGTTGTTAGAAATTGTTTATATAATCTACCTGTAAAGTTTCAAACTTCAATTCCATCTATCGAATCCAAATTTGAGAGTCAAATTTAAACTCTAAAAAGTCAACAGAAGTGTTCATCCTAAAATTCGAATCCAATTTGATGTTTCTGATTCAATTGGGATTACAGAAAGATTTTAGGAGTAATTTCCCACCTTTTTCGTGTTTTAATCGAGGTCTAAAAACGCTTCAAAATCAAAGATAATTTTTTTTGTTTTGTTTAAAGTTAGCGACTGCAGCAGTAGCTGCAGTATTTTTTTTTCGTTTCTTTTTTTTTTAAATTTCAAGAACATCTTTGCTAGTTTCATGGTGGTTTACAAGTGGAAATTAAAATTAAAAAAATTCGTATTTAATAGTGTTGATATCGATTGGGTTGAATGCTAATTGAAGAAGATGAAGTGAGCATAAAGACTGTTTTCGGGTTATATATATATGGAGAGAGGTTTAATCAGAAAAATTGGATTGGAGGTGTGGTCGTGTGTGTTTGGGATAAACGAGAGGTCACGGGTTCAAGCCCGGTGCGAGGCACTTTTTTTTTGGGAAAGCTTTTAAGGTAGTTTATATATCATTTTTATTATTATTGTTATTATTATTATTATTATTATTATTATTATTATTATGAGTTATGTTATTATTATCATATTAATTTGTTATCACTAATATCAATAATGTGATTGTTATTATCAAAATTACTAAAAGTATTATAATTAGAATTCAAAACTTATTAGTATTGTCATTACTAATATTATTATTTTTAGTATTATTATGATCATCATTTTTACTAGTATTATAATTATTATCATTATTCGCTTTAGTAATAAGGGTGTTACTCTTAGAATTACTATTATTATCATCATTGATATTAGTATTAGAAACAATTAGGAATTATTATTAATAAAAGTATTATTATTAAGATTACCATTAATAATAAAATTGTTATAATTAATATTATCAAGTATAAAGTATTATCATTAATGTTACTATTATTGTTATTATAATTATAAAAATAGTTATAATTTTAAGTGATAGGAACTATAGATATAGATTACAAATTTATCACGAAGTTTATGCTAAAATTTATTATTACTAACACTGTTATTATTATTATCCTTACATAATTAAAATAAAGAATCATTATATTTAAAAATTATCAAAGTATCATTTTACTACTAGTATAAGCATTATTATTATCATTAGTAACCTAAGTGTTATTATAAATATTATCATTATTATTATTATTATTATTATTATTATTATTACTATTATTATTATTATTAATATTGTTATTATTTTACTATCATTAATATTAGTATCTGTATTATCTATATCATTATTATTAAAATAATTATAACTATGAAAATAAAAGTTTTAACGACGTTGTTAAGATTATAAGTATATAACAACTATATTAACAAATTATTTTAGAAATATTCATATATAACAATTTAGGTATTCATAATATGACACTAAGCATATATACATATATATTAAAATAACTATAAAATAATAACTATTTTGAATGTATATACAAATTAAAAATATATATTATTAACATAAAAATGGTGTAACCAATAAATTTATATATATATCTATTCATTCAATTACGATTATATGTATTAATAAATATACAAATGATATAGGTTCGTGAATCCGAGGCCAACCCAGCATTGTTCAATATAGTCATATGTATTTTTACTACAAAATACATTAGGTGAGTTTCATTAATCCCTTTTTAAATGCTTTTGCAATATATATTTTTGGGACTGAGAATACATGCACTGTTTTTATAACTGTTTTACGAAATAGACACAAGTAATTGAAACTACATTATATGGTTGAATGATCGAAATTGAATATGCCCCTTTTAGTCTGGTAATCTAAGAATTAGGGAACAGACACCCTAATTGACGCGAATCCTAAAGATAGATCTATCGGGCCCAACAAGCCCCATCCAAAGTACCGGATGCTTTAGTACTTCGAAATTTATATCATGTCCGAAGGAGGATCCCGGAATGATGGGGATATTCTTATATACATATTGTGAATGTCGATTACCAGGTGTTCATTTCATATTAATGATATTTTTGTCTCTATGCATGGGACGTATGATTATGAGAAATGGAAGTATGAAATCTTGTGGTCTATTAAAAATTATGAAATGATTATTTATGTTAAACTAATGAACTCACCAACCTTTTGGTTGACACTTTAAAGCATGTTTATTCTCAGGTACGAAAGAAATCTTCCGCTGTGCATTTGCTCATATTAGAGATATTACTTGGAGTCATTCATGACATATTTCAAAAGACGTTGCATTCGAGTCGTTGAGTTCATCAAGATTATTTAATGTCAATTATAGTTACATATATTATGAAATAGTATGCCTGCCGTCAACTTTCGATGTAATGAAAGTTTGTCTTTTCAAAAACGAATGCAATGTTTATAAAATGTATCATATAGAGGTCAAGTACTTCGCGATGTAATCAACTGTTGTGAATCGTTTATAATCGATATGGACGTCGTCCGGATGGATTAGGACGGGTTTTGACAGTTGGTATCAGAGCGGTGGTCTTAGCGAACCATGTCTGCATTAGTCTGTCTAACTGATAAGTCGTTAGGATGCATTATTGAGTCTGGACTTCGACCGTGTCTGCATATCAAAAGTTTTGCTTATCATTTTGTGTCAAAAATTACCTGCTTATCATTCTTAGAGAATCACTTACTTATCATTCTTAGTCTAGACACGTTTTACTGCATTGACTGCATGAATAGTGTATAGACAAAATTCATATCTTAGCGTATCTGCTACTTCATATCTTAGTGTATCTGTTACTGTAACTTTGTCTGACAACTTCCGTAGATTTCTCCGTAACTTATGGGATTTTAGTATTATATATGCATATGTAAATTATGTATTGCAGGGTACTAATCTACATCCTATAATCTATTTCTTATCGAAAATCCTTCATCTGATCGTACGAGATGAATCCTGCAACCAGTTCGAGTCCCTCAGATTCCGATAGCTATTCCGATAGTTATTCCGACAGCTATTCCAACATAGATGTTCACCTAAGCTCCGAATACAGCGTCATCGGCATGAATCAACCAATCAGCCATTATCAATTCATCTGATGGGTTCGTAGTTTACTTAATTAATGGAAACGCGCTGAAGGCAATCCCTTCCACCAACTGAATTCACCTCTTGACAATGAACCTGAAGCGTTTACCGGCGAACCTGTTCGAGACACCATTTTCAGTCTCATTTCCAGGGTAACTCGACAAGATTATATTCCATCCACAATTCTGAACCTTATTTATCCGCTCGTTTTGACCGACAATCATCCTGGAGTAATAAGTCAACGAACTTCGTGCTTGAATAATCAATTCGGAGAATATGGCGAAAAATGTACCAGCTTCAGCAACATCACCGGCACCAACAGTACCATCAATAACAGCACCAGTACCATCAACAATCCATGCTTCAATATCATCATCTGTACTTTGAGTATGATCTTCGTTCTACGTATCGTTCTATCTCATTTATCTTCGTTCGACATGGCGAATATGTAATCTCTAAAGTTTTAGAGATTATTTATTCTTGTTCCAACCGAAAAACAAATGAGTTTATTATCATATAAACTCATTAAATCCATGAATACATCTAAAGAAAATATATATGTATATATGTTTTCATAAATATTGTAATTAAAAATTCTCTTGTACAAACTGTTAATGGTGAAAATATTTTAACGGGTAGGTAATACCCGAGGACTATTTAAATTTCACATTAATAAGTTACATTGTACGTTCTTCGAATCTGTTTCAACAAGTCATATACTATCCTACTTACATCCACCGATATACAAATCCGTTCACCACGAAATAACCATTTTCATCCAATTTCATATTTGGATTTTGATCTATCAGAATCCAACAAGTGGCATAATGAAGAAAACATTAGACAAGATAAAATTTGTTAGAAACAAACAAATTAACTATGAGAAATTTTGTTAAGAATCCACGCTAACGAAATCCTAGCTAACTGTTCCTAGCTAACTGTTAATTCCGTATTACATTTTATTTATCGCAATTTAATTATCGCAATTTACATTCTCGCAATTTTATTTATCGTCATTTAATTTCTGTTATTTACTTTACGCACTTTATTTATCGTTATTTAATTTCTGTATTTATTTTACGCACTTTAAATATCGGGACACGTATACAAGGTTTTGACATATCATATCGACGCACCTATATATATTATTTGGAATCACCATAGACACTCTATATGCAGTAATGATCGAGTTCTCTATACAGGGTTGAGGTTGATTCTCAAATAATATATATACTTTGAGTTGTGATCGAGTCTGAGACGTATACGGGTCACGATATGTATTAATTAATTTGAATATTATATATTAAATTATATATGAATTATTGGACTGTTAAATGTGGACTATCGACTGTGGACTAATAACATTGGACAATTAAAATGAATTAAAATATTGAATATAACATATGAAACTAAACATTTCTTCAAGTTGCCACTTGATTTCATTTTAAACCTCATTTGTATCTTGACGATTACAATCTGCGTTCAAACCTTTCATGATTCTTGGAAACACCTCAATCGAGAGGATGAACCAACCGTACTTCATCAACGAAAGAAAAGATTGATGCATATAGTTATGCACCTAGAAACACTCAGAACATGAGAAAACGTTTAACACGTATCTGTGCTAGCTCCTTTGGCGTTGTTACTACCGAAAATAACTTTACAATTCCTTTCCCAATTAGCCAATTTTGTCATAGCTCCAGCAAATCAACTTTGACTTCCATTCGGATTAAACTTATTATAACTTGATTTATAAGCCCAACTTTCGCCTTCGTTACCGGATAACTGTTTAAATCCCACCACATTAACAGTAAACGTACCAGCAACTTTACTACTCTTTGGCGAAAGTCACTTCGATAAATCACGATATTTGTTCATTAATACTTATCATATACTCATCCGCATTCTGTAACGAGAACTGCCATACCAATTATCGGGAGTCAGCAATCAGTACTTTGAAAACGCACATCATATCTACATCAACAGTTATATGTATAACATTTATCTTTTAGAATAATGGTCTTTTATTCTGAAATTCTGAACAACACCCAGTCTACAAATTAATACTCTGAATGTTGAAAAAGCTGAATGAAGCAGCAGAAACTATAGACAACCGTAAACGACCTTAATCGTCGGAAGTTTAATGATAAAGAATAGTATGTTGGAAAAGCTCAGAAAAGTTGGAACTGGAAAACGGATTGAGCTAACCACGAAGGAGACCAAGGACAAATACAAGGACCAAACCCTATATTCAAAGAATCCAGGTAATTCTGGATCCGATGAAATCGTTAGAGAATATCTTGCTCCATAGTCATGTTAAAATCTTGCGGAAAATCTTTCTTCATCAACCATCGAACTTAGAAATTCGAAAATATCATCATCAATATCTTCGATATTTCTGAGGATATTTTCATAACTATTCTCGTCCGAAATTATATACCTCTTCGTGCTTCCTGTGTATTAGTATATTGGAAACATTCAATAGAAAATTTAGTACCGAAAAGCAGATTATGCGAAATTATGAAGAAAGCCGTGGACAAATCACAAAGAATAAGTTTGACTTCAAAGAATTCAAATGATTCAATGTCTGCTAAAGTCTTTAGTGAATATCTTGCTCCTTACTCTAAAACCTTGCAGACAATAATTTCTATCATCCTCTGATATTAGATATTCAAAGATATTATCTTATCTTTCATTATAAATATCCTCCATATTTCTGAAGATATTTTCATAACTATTTTTATCTGAAATCATTAATCTCTTCCTGATATCAGTGTTACATCATATAGAAACTGTTAGTTTCTATATTCTGTAAACTTTCGAGCTTAAAATATGAATGTTATTGAAGTAATGTTGGGAACTAATGCATAAGTTAGTATAATATAATGACACTTGATCAACGTGATTATATTATAGTAAGTCATGCTGAGTTTTAATGGAACACGATGATTCACAGATCATAACACCATCATGTGCCATGTTACACGACTCGTTCATTCTATTTCACCTCCGAACATATCAAGAAAATATATTCTTGATAGTTCTATTCTCAGTGATTCAGGTAATTTGACAAATCAAATCGTGCGATCACGTTCTTTCTTGCTTAAAAATCTGGAGTTCATTCGAAACTCCATATTTACGAACTCTGGACCGTTACTCGCTTTACTAGAGGTCGAGAGGATAATAAAAAGGCGAAGAGCTTCGAAATATAAGAGAAAATATAAAGCCCAATAACAATACGGAGATTACAAACCGTGGATATTAATACGAATAGCAATATAAAGACACGGTAGAATTAAGAATAGTATCACCCCAAGGTAATAGTAGAAGTAAACAGATTCTTCTGATGGAAGATTGAAAAGAAGGATGACAGAAATGATAATTAGAAAAATATCAAGGATTAGAAATGGATTAAGCATTTTCATAATCTTTTGGATGTATGAACTAAGAAAGAAAGTATAGAAATGGTGAGAATAATAAAACGGAAGAGGTAAATTTATAATGGAAACATCCGACAGGGAAATCGAGACAGATGATTGCATTTAATTAAAGAGATCTTAATTTCCATAAATCCCGAAGAATCAGATCTTATAGATTTCCTAGATTTTCTTCATATCCCTTGAATTCCGGAATTCAATCAAGACAACGTCAAAAGTTAAGACGAACCTTATTTTCTAAATTCAACCCTGACTCTGTCAAGAGTTAAGATAAATCTTTACTTTCCTATTTCACTCTTTGGTGATAGCTTCATTCGTACTCTTTGAATAATAGAGTTATTTTATCCATCTTACTCAACGCTGATAAAACTCAATTTATCAACTCATATTCGTCATGAAAACATTTTTATTGTTAGCCATGACCACCTCACCCAAATTTCGGGACGAAATTTCTTTAATGGGTAGGTACTGTGATGACCCGGGAATTTTCGACCAAATTTAAATTTGATCTTTATTTGAATCCGACACGATAAGCAAAGTCTGTAAGGTTGAGTCTTAAAATCTTTGAACTGTTTACATAGAACCATTTGACCTTTGACTATCCCTGACGATTCACGAACAATAATGTGTAAATAAATATGTAAATAAATAAATATAGTTATATATATATATACAAGTAAATATAAATATAAGTATATATATAATATTTTGAATTAACAAAATACACTTAATTCGATTGGAATTAAAAATGTAAAATAATATATATAATAATTAAGTACTAATAAAATTATTATATATAGAACATAAATATGAAGATTTTTATGAAGAGTTGTTATATTATTATCATTATTAATAACATTTATATTATTATAATTAGTAGTGTTACTAATATTATTAATATTGTCATCATTCTATTAATATTATTATTAAACTTATTGAAATTATCTTTATTGGTATTATTACTACCATCATTATTATTATTATTATTATTATTATTATTATTATTATTATTATTTTTAATATTATTTTTATAAATATTATTATTACTATTAGGAAATAATAACAATTACTATTATTATTATCATTAATAACATTATGATCATATTTTTTTTACTCTTTTTAGTATCATTATTATTTATTATTATTTGAAATGTAATTGTTATTAATATATTTATTATTAATATCCTTGTTATTAAATCTATTATTATTATTACTAATTATTATTTAACTGTATTATAATTATTAATATTAATAAAAAAATAAATAAAAAATTTAATTAATGTATATATAGAATCAGAAACAGATCGATCAGGTACACATCCAGCTTTTTTTTTGTTATTCTTTTTTTTTTGTCTGCTCCTATTATTAATTGATATCCTTGTTGATCAATAATCACTAGGATCCAATTTTGATTGAATATTGTTATCAGTCTCTTTCAATTACAAAAATCGCTCTCTGTATATACACTCTTGCAATTGAAGATTAATGAAATCAAATTTATTTCAATTTTTTTTATTTTCTCTGTTCTTGAATCTTTTTAGTCAAAACACAAATTCAAATCAATTCACAAAATGTAACAATGAAGAGTTGTTAGAAATTGTTTATATAATCTACCTGTAAAGTTTCAAACTTCAATTCCATCTATCGAATCCAAATTTGACAGTCAAACTTAAACTCTAAAAAGTTAACAGAAGTGTTCATCCTAAAATTCGAATCCAATTTGATGTTTCTGATTCAATTGGGATTACAGAAAGATTTTAGGAGTAATTTCCCACCTTTTTCGTGTTTTAATCGAGGTCTAAAAACGCTTCAAAATCAAAGATAAATTTTTTTGTTTTGTTTAAAGTTAGCGACTGCAGCAGTAGCTGCAGTATTTTTTTTTCGTTTCATTTTTTTTAAATTTTCAAGAACATCTTTGCTAGTTTCATGGTGGTTTACAAGTGGAAATTAAAATTAAAAAAATTCGTATTTAATAGTGTTGATATCGATTGGGTTGAATGCTAACTGAAGAAGATGAAGTGAGCATAAAGACTGTTTTCGGGTTATATATATATGGAGAGAGGTTTAATCAGAAAAACTGGATTGGAGGTGTGGTCGTGTGTGTTTGGGATAAACGAGAGGTCACGGGTTCAAGCCCGGTGCGAGGCACTTTTTTTTTTGGGAAAGCTTTTAAGGTAGTTTATATATCATTTTTATTATTATTGTTATTGTTATTATTATTATTATTATTTTTATGAGTTATATTATTATTATCATATTAATTTGTTATCACTAATATCAATAATGTGATTGTTATTATCAAAATTACTAAAAGTATTATAATTAGAATTCAAAACTTATTAGTATTGTCATTACTAATATTATTATTTTTAGTATTATTATGATCATCATTTTTACTAGTATTATAATTATTATCATTATTCGCTTTAGTAATAAGGGTGTTACTCTTAGAATTACTATTATTATCATCATTGATATTAGTATTAGAAACAATTAGGAATTATTATTAATAAAAGTATTATTATTAAGATTACCATTAATAATAAAATTGTTATAATTAATATTATCAAGTATAAAGTATTATCATTAATGTTACTATTATTGTTATTATAATTATAAAAATAGTTATAATTTTAAGTGATAGGAACTATAGATATAGATTACAAATTTATCACGAAGTTTATGCTAAAATTTATTATTACTAACACTGTTATTATTATTATCCTTACATAATTAAAATAAAGAATCATTATATTTAAAAATTATCAAAGTATCATTTTACTACTAGTATAAGCATTATTATTATCATTAGTAACCTAAGTGTTATTATAAATATTATCATTATTATAATTATTATTATTATTATTATTATTATTATTATTATTATTATTAATATTGTTATTATTTTACTATCATTAATATTAGTATCTGTATTATCTATATCATTATTATTAAAATAATTATAACTATGAAAATAAAAGTTTTAACGACGTTGTTAAGATTATAAGTATATAACAACTATATTAACAAATTATTTTAGAAATATTCATATATAACAATTTAGGTATTCATAATATGACACTAAGCAGATATACATATATATTAAAATAACTATAAAATAATAACTATTTTGAATGTATATACAAATTAAAAATATATATTATTAACATAAAAATGGTGTAACCAATAAATTTATATATATATCTATTCATTCAATTACGATTATATGTATTAATAAATATACAAATGATATAGGTTCGTGAATCCGAGGCCAACCCAGCATTGTTCAATATAGTCATATGTATTTTTACTACAAAATACATTAGGTGAGTTTCATTAATCCCTTTTTAAATGCTTTTGCAATATATATTTTTGGGACTGAGAATACATGCACTGTTTTTATAACTGTTTTACGAAATAGACACAAGTAATTGAAACTACATTATATGGTTGAATGATCGAAATTGAATATGCCCCTTTTAGTCTGGTAATCTAAGAATTAGGGAACAGATACCCTAATTGACGAGAATCCTAAAGATAGATCTATCGGGCCCAACAAGCCCCATCCAAAGTACCGGATGCTTTAGTACTTCGAAATTTATATCATGTCCGAAGGAGGATCCCGGAATGATGGGGATATTCTTATATACATATTGTGAATGTCGATTACCAGGTGTTCAATCCATATGAATGATATTTTTGTCTCTATGCATGGGACGTATGATTATGAGAAATGGAAGTATGAAATCTTGTGGTCTATTAAAAATTATGAAATGATTATTTATGTTAAACTAATGAACTCACCAACCTTTTGGTTGACACTTTAAAGCATGTTTATTCTCAGGTACGAAACAAATCTTCCGCTGTGCATTTGTTCATATTAGAGATATTACTTGGAGTCATTCATGACATATTTCAAAAGACGTTGCATTCGAGTCGTTGAGTTCATCAAGATTATTTAAAGTCAATTATAGTTACATATATTATGAAATAGTATGCCTGCCGTCAACTTTCGATGTAATGAAAGTTTGTCTTTTCAAAAACGAATGCAATGTTTATAAAATGTATCATATAGAGGTCAAGTACTTCGCGATGTAATCAACTGTTGTGAATCGTTTATAATCGATATGGACGTCGTCCGGATGGATTAGGACGGGTTTTGACATACGGTTTGTGTTCTAAACGTTGTCTATCCAGGTAACCTACTTGACTCGGCCCCAATTCCTTATTTCTCGATGTCGGAACTTCTATATGAGTTACCGTAATGTAATCCCGGTCATTACATTACGCTATCTCACATTTCCATTCGACATCACTCCATAAGTTCAAGATGGCGTAGTCAACTTAATTTAGTTAAATATGGCTTCGGGTGTACGTATGTGTTTCGTGATATAGTATATTTAGTCCAAGTCCATGTTGCATGGTATAAGGCGTATATGTATGTGGTGTAATGTGTAGCCCTACATGTAGCATTGTGAAGCAAATAGTGCAGGTATGGTGTATAAAAGTCATCCAAGACACACGGCTATAGACTAGACTTCACTAATGCGCCCTACGGTTATACACACTAATGTATCCTAGTTCCCTATAGCCACAGCTCTGATACCAAATGTAACACCCCATCAAAAATCCCTTTAACGGAATATTAACGCTGGTCCCAGTGCTTGGCTTGACTTCTACGCAACAACAATATTCTACAGCGGAAGCAATTAATACCTGAGAATAACAACATGCAAAAATAGGTCAACAAATAATGTTGGTGAATCTACAGGTTTAAAGTAATGTAACAGTATCTGAAAAAAGTTATCAGAAAAATAGTTTAGTTTCCTTGACCACGAGATTCTATCGTTTGTATAAACCGAGCACCTGAATACTAGCAATGACACGAGTATAGAAGCCACTTGTAGTGACCCGAACTTTTCCATGTTTATATATATTAATTGAGATTGATATTTACATGATTAAATGTTTCCAACATGTTAAGCAATCAAACTTGTTAAGACTTGATTAATTGAAATATGTTTCATATAGACAATTGACCACCCAAGTTGACCGGTGATTCACGAACGTTAAAACTTGTAAAAACTATATGATGACATATATATGGATATATATATATAGTTAACATGATACTATGATAAGTAAACATATCATTAAGTATATTAACAATGAACTACATATGTAAAAACAAGACTACTAACTTAATGATTTTTAAACGAGACATATATGTAACGATTATCGTTGTAAAGACATTTAATGTATATATATCATATTAAGAGATATTCATACATGATAATATCATGATAATATAATAATTTAAAATCTCATTTGATATTATAAACATTGGGTTAACAACATTTAACAAGATCGTTAACCTAAAGGTTTCAAAACAACACTTACATGTAACGACTAACGATGACTTAACGACTCAGTTAAAATGTATATACATGTAGTGTTTTAATATGTATTTATACACTTTTGAAAGACTTCAATACACTTATCAAAATACTTCTACTTAACAAAAATGCTTACAATTACATCCTCGTTCAGTTTCATCAACAATTCTACTCGTATGCACCCGTATTCGTACTCGTACAATACACAGCTTTTAGATGTATGTACTATTGGTATATACACTCCAATGATCAGCTCTTAGCAGCCCATGTGAGTCACCTAACACATGTGGGAACCATCATTTGGCAACTAGCATGAAATATCTCATAAAATTACAAAAATATGAGTAATCATTCATGACTTATTTACATGAAAACAAAATTACATATCCTTTATATCTAATCCATACACCAACGACCAAAAACACCTATAAACACTTTCATTCTTCAATTTTCTTCATCTAAAAAACAAAGTGTTGTAAATATATTTTGAACATACTTTGATATATATGTATATATTGTTATAGGTTCGTGAATCAACCAGTGGCCAAGTCTTACTTCCCGACGAAGTAAAAAATCTGTGAAAGTGAGTTATAGTCCCACTTTTAAAATCTAATATTTTTGGGATGAGAATACATGCAGGTTTTATAAATGATTTACAAAATAGACACAAGTACGTGAAACTACATTCTATGGTTGAATTATCGAAATCGAATATGCCCTTTTTATTAAGT
This sequence comes from Rutidosis leptorrhynchoides, assembly GCF_046630445.1. Taxonomy (NCBI): domain Eukaryota; kingdom Viridiplantae; phylum Streptophyta; class Magnoliopsida; order Asterales; family Asteraceae; genus Rutidosis; species Rutidosis leptorrhynchoides. Next base: position 531,601,623 of record NC_092333.1, on the reverse strand, counting down.
CTGGTAATCTAAGAATTAGGGAACAGACACCCTAATTGACGTGAATCCTAAAGATAGATCTATTGGGCCTAACAAACCCCATCCAAAGTACCGGATGCTTTAGTACTTCGAAATTTATATCATATCCGAAGGGTGTCCCGGAATGATGGGGATATTCTTATATTTGCATCTTGTTAATGTCGGTTACCAGGTGTTCACCATATGAATGATTTTTATCTCTATGTATGGGATGTGTATTGAAATATGAAATCTTGTGGTCTATTGTTACGATTTGATATATATAGGTTAAACCTATAACTCACCAACATTTTTGTTGACGTTTAAAGCATGTTTATTCTCAGGTGAATACTAAGAGCTTCCGCTGTCGTATACTTAAATAAGGATGAGATTTGGAGTCCATGCTTGTATGATATTGTGTAAAAACTGCATTCAAGAAACTTATTTTGTTGTAACATATTTGTATTGTAAACCATTATGTAATGGTCGTGTGTAAACAGGATATTTTAGATTATCATTATTTGATAATCTACGTAAAGCTTTTTAAACCTTTATTGATGAAATAAAGGTTATGGTTTGTTTTAAAATGAATGCAGTCTTTGAAAAACGTCTCATATAGAGGTCAAAACCTCGCAACGAAATCAATTAATATGGAACGTTTTTAATCAATAAGAACGGGACATTTCAGTTGGTATCCGAGCGTTGGTCTTAGAGAACCAGAAAATTTGCATTAGTGTGTCTTATCGAGTTTGTTAGGATGCATTAGTGAGTCTGGACTTCGACCGTGTTTTCTTTAAAAATGATTGCTTAACATTTTTTTGTTGGAAACTATATATTTTTAACATATGAATATTATGTGATATATTAATCTCTTAACGTGTTTGATATTATGTGATAGATGTCTACCTCTAGAACAAGTCCCATTGACTCACCTAATAATAATGAAGAGTCAAATGTAAATTGGAATGATTTGTGGACTGATTCACAAGTTCCCGAAGAGGAACCGGAAGAAGAGTCGGAACCGGAAGAAGAATCGGAACCGGAAGAAGAATCGGAACCGAATGAAGAAATAGAACCGGTGGGGGAAATAATAAAACGGTTAAGTAAAAGAAAATCCTCAACCAACCGACCAAAGTTAATTATGGTCAATGGTGTTTCCGCCAAGGAAGCAAAATATTGGGAGGATTACCAATTCTCCGATGAATCGGATTCCGACGAGAATTCCGATGATGTTATAGAAATTACCCCAACTGAATTTAAAAAGGCAAAAGAAAATAATAAGGGAAAGGGCATAAAAATAGAGAAATCTAATTCCAACCCCGATGAACTTTATATGTATCGTCAACCCCCGAAGTCCTTAAGTTGTAACAATGACCCGGGAACCTCTAAACCACCAGGTTTTTCTAAACCAATGTGGACAACGACGGCTCGTATTAGGGGAACATCATATATCCCTATAAACTTGGCAAAACGAACCAAAACCGAAGAAGAAGAAACGAGCGAGTCGGAATAAGATAGTTGTATTCGTGTGGTGTAATATATGTAATATAGTGTTCTTATGCTTTATGATATATGTAAAAATTGCTTGTATTAATAAGTATTTTTTTTATGAAACTAACTCTTGTCTATTTTACAGTTTAAAAACACAAAATGGATAGACAACCCAATATTTTAAGAGACCTACCCGGAGACATGATTGATGAAATCTTGTCTAGAGTCGGCCAGAATTCTTCGGCACAACTATTTAAGGCGAGATCAGTTTGTAAGACATTCGAAGAACGTTCCAAGAATGTCTTGGTTTATAAGAGACTTTGGTTTGAAAGATGGGGGATATCACATTGGGAAACCCATAAGTTACGATGTGTTTACTTTGACGCATATATTGCGGGGAACCCAAATGCTATTTTATGCAACGGGTTAAGAAATTATTTTGACTCAATATATCCGAATATTGGACTTCGTGATTTAGAAAAAGCGGCTAACATGCAACATAAAGAAGCATGTTATGCTTACGGATTAGTAATGTTCGCTTCTCACCAAAGTGAGAACAAGAACATCGGGCTACAACTATTAAACAAAACGTTTCCACAAGTGACGGAGTCGGTAATTGGGGTAAGAAATGAGGTTTTTAGATTGTTACGGGACTGTTGGACATTACGTAACCCTCGTCCCTTTGACGACGTTACAACACGCTGTCTTATCAACGGCCATAACGGTTATGTTGCACAAGACCAAGGATGGGAAGTAGTCCTAGTAAAACCAGAATGCATGACTTGTTTCTGGACGTATGAATTACGTGTCTTTATTGCCTTTGCTGAACGACTTGTGTACTAGCTAGAATTATCTTCACAACTATCTTGTATCAAAGTTATTGTGTGCTATATTTCATGCTTTATGTAAAATAAGCGGTATTGTAAGTTTGTAAAATATTGTATAAAAGTTTGAACGCGAAATATTATTATAATCAGTTTTTCATATAGAATTGTAGTAGTTGAATTGTATATTAGCTACTAAGTATGAACTTAACGGGTAGGTACTACCCGAATTTAAACTTATAAAACGCTAATATGAAGAAAAAGCTTTTATAAATGAGTTCATATTATGCTACGAAATACTATTAACTACTCTTAATATTCTGTATGATTAACTTGTTCCATTTGACTATTTTGAAGGAAATGGCACCGACTACTCGACACACCGTGAATATGAATGAAGAGGAATTCCGTACTTTTCTAGCTTCAAACATAGCCGCAGTACAGGCTGCGCTACATACCAACAATAACCTTGGATCTAGCAGTACAGGAAATCGTGTAGGATGCACCTACAAAGAATTCACTGCCTGCAAACCTTTGGAATTTGATGGAACCGAAGGACCGATCGGATTGAAACGGTGGACCGAGAAGGTCGAATCGGTGTTTGCCATAAGTAAGTGTACTGAAGAGGACAAAGTGAAGTATGCTACGCATACCTTCACAGGTTCTGCATTAACATGGTGGAATACCTATCTAGAGCAGGTGGGACAAGACGATGCGTACGCACTACCGTGGTCAGCATTCAAGCACTTGATGAACGAGAAGTACCGTCCCAGAACCGAGGTCAATAAGCTCAAGACAGAACTTAGAGGGTTACGAACCCAAGGATTTGATATTACCACGTATGAAAGACGATTCACAGAATTGTGCCTATTGTGTCCGGGAGCGTTCGAAGATGAGGAAGAGAAGATCGACGCGTTTGTGAAAGGATTACCGGAAAGAATCCAAGAAGATATAAGTTCACACGAGCCCGCCTCCATACAACAGGCATGTAGAATGGCTCACAAACTAGTAAACCAGATTGAAGAAAGAATTAAAGAACAGACTGCTGAAGAGGCCAATGTGAAGCAAGTCAAAAGAAAGTGGGAGGAAAACGGTGATAAGAATCACCAATACAACAACAACAGCAATTACAACAATAATCGCAACAATTATCCCAACAATCGCAACATCAATCGCAACTACAACAAACGGCCCAACAACAACAACAACAACAACAACAACAACAACAACAACAACAACTACAACAATCATCCCAACAACAATAATAACCGCAACAATAACAACAATCAGAAGCAGCTATGCCAAAGGTGTGAAAAGAATCACTCGGGGTTCTGCACCAAATTTTGCAACAAGTGTAAAAGAAATGGTCATAGCGCGGCGAAGTGTGAGGTCTACGGACCAGGGGTTAATAGAACGAAAGGAACAAATGGTGTCGGAACGAGTAATGGCGGAGCAAGTAGTGTCGGAGCAAGTTATGCCAATGTAGTTTGTTATAAATGTGGAAAACCGGGCCACATTATTAGAAATTGCCCGAACCAGGAGAACACGAATGGACAAGGCCGCGTAAGAGTTTTCAATATTAATGCGGCAGAGGCACAAGAAGACCCGGAGCTTATTACGGGTACATTTCTTATTGACAATAAATCTGCTTACATTTTATTTGATTCGGGTGCGGATAGAAGCTATATGAGTAGAGATTTTTGTGCTAAATTAAGTTGTCCATTGACGCCTTTGGATAGTAAATTTTTACTCGAATTAGCAAATGGTAAATTAATTTCAGCAGATAATATATGTCGGAATCGAGAAATTAAACTGGTTAGCGAAACATTTAAGATTGATTTGATACCAGTAGAGTTAGGGAGTTTTGATGTGATAATCGGTATGGACTGGTTGAAAGAAGTGAAAGCAGAGATCGTCTGTTACAAAAATGCAATTCGCATTATACGAGAAAAAGGAAACCCCTTAATGGTGTACGGAGAAAAGGGCAACACGAAGCTACATCTTATTAGTAATTTGAAGGCACAAAAACTAATAAGAAAAGGTTGCTATGCTGTTCTAGCACACGTCGAGAAAGTACAAACTGAAGAAAAGAGCATCAATGATGTTCCCATTGCAAAAGAATTTCCCGATGTATTTCCGAAAGAATTACCGGGATTACCCCCACATCGATCCGTTGAATTTCAAATAGATCTTGTACCAGGAGCTGCACCAATAGCTCGTGCTCCTTACAGACTCGCACCCAGCGAGATGAAAGAACTGCAAAGCCAATTACAAGAACTTTTAGAGCATGGTTTCATTCGACCAAGCACATCACCGTGGGGAGCTCCTGTTTTGTTTGTCAAGAAGAAAGATGGTACATTCAGGTTGTGTATCGACTACCGAGAGTTGAACAAACTTACCATCAAGAACCGCTACCCACTACCGAGAATCGACGACTTATTTGATCAACTACAAGGCTCGTCTGTTTATTCAAAGATTGACTTACGTTCCGGGTATCATCAAATGCGGGTGAAAGAAGATGATATTCCAAAGACTGCTTTCAGAACACGTTACGGTCATTACGAGTTTATGGTCATGCCGTTTGGTTTAACTAATGCACCAGCTGTGTTCATGGACCTTATGAACCGAGTGTGTGGACCATACCTTGACAAGTTTGTCATTGTTTTCATTGATGACATACTTATTTACTCAAAGAATGACCAAGAACACGGTGAACATTTGAGAAAGGTGTTAGAAGTATTGAGGAAAGAAGAATTGTACGCTAAGTTTTCAAAGTGTGCATTTTGGTTGGAAGAAGTTCAATTCCTCGGTCACATAGTGAACAAAGAAGGTATTAAGGTGGATCCGGCAAAGATAGAAACTGTTGAAAAGTGGGAAACCCCGAAAACTCCGAAACACATACGCCAGTTTTTAGGACTAGCTGGTTACTACAGAAGGTTCATCCAAGACTTTTCCAGAATAGCAAAACCCTTGACTGCATTAACGCATAAAGGGAAGAAATTTGAATGGAATGATGAACAAGAGAAAGCGTTTCAGTTATTGAAGAAAAAGCTAACTACGGCACCTATATTGTCATTGCCTGAAGGGAATGATGATTTTGTGATTTATTGTGACGCATCAAAGCAAGGTCTCGGTTGTGTATTAATGCAACGAACGAAGGTGATTGCTTATGCGTCTAGACAATTGAAGATTCACGAACAAAATTATACGACGCATGATTTGGAATTAGGCGCGGTTGTTTTTGCATTAAAGACTTGGAGGCACTACTTATATGGGGTCAAAAGTATTATATATACCGACCACAAAAGTCTTCAACACATATTTAATCAGAAACAACTGAATATGAGGCAGCGTAGGTGGATTGAATTATTGAATGATTACGACTTTGAGATTCGTTACCACCCGGGGAAGGCAAATGTGGTAGCCGATGCCTTGAGTAGGAAGGACAGAGAACCCATTCGAGTAAAATCTATGAATATAATGATTCATAATAACCTTACTACTCAAATAAAGGAGGCGCAACAAGGAGTTTTAAAAGAGGGAAATTTAAAGGATGAAATACCCAAAGGATCGGAGAAGCATCTTAATATTCGGGAAGACGGAACCCGGTATAGGGCTGAAAGGATTTGGGTACCAAAATTTGGAGATATGAGAGAAATGGTACTTAGAGAAGCTCATAAAACCAGATACTCAATACATCCTGGAACGGGGAAGATGTACAAGGATCTCAAGAAACATTTTTGGTGGCCGGGTATGAAAGCCGATGTTGCTAAATACGTAGGAGAATGTTTGACGTGTTCTAAGGTCAAAGCTGAGCATCAGAAACCATCAGGTCTACTTCAACAACCCGAAATCCCGGAATGGAAATGGGAAAACATTACCATGGATTTCATCACTAAATTGCCAAGGACTGCAAGTGGTTTTGATACTATTTGGGTAATAGTTGATCGTCTCACCAAGTCAGCACACTTCCTGCCAATAAGAGAAGATGACAAGATGGAGAAGTTAGCACGACTGTATTTGAAGGAAGTCGTCTCCAGACATGGAATACCAATCTCTATTATCTCTGATAGGGATGGCAGATTTATTTCAAGATTCTGGCAGACATTACAGCAAGCATTAGGAACTCGTCTAGACATGAGTACTGCCTATCATCCACAAACTGATGGGCAGAGCGAAAGGACGATACAAACTCTTGAAGACATGCTACGAGCATGTGTTATTGATTTCGGAAACAGTTGGGATCGACATCTACCATTAGCAGAATTTTCCTACAACAACAGCTACCATTCAAGCATTGAGATGGGGCCGTTTGAAGCACTTTATGGTAGAAAGTGCAGGTCTCCGATTTGTTGGAGTGAAGTGGGGGATAGACAGATTACGGGTCCGGAGATTATACAAGAAACTACCGAGAAGATCATCCAAATTCAACAACGGTTGAAAACCGCCCAAAGTCGACAAAAGAGCTACGCTGACATTAAAAGAAAAGATATAGAATTTGAAATTGGAGAGATGGTCATGCTTAAAGTTGCACCTTGGAAAGGCGTTGTTCGATTTGGTAAACGAGGGAAATTAAATCCAAGGTATATTGGACCATTCAAGATTATTGATCGTGTCGGACCAGTAGCTTACCGACTAGAGTTACCTCAACAACTCGCGGCTGTACATAACACTTTCCACGTCTCGAATTTAAAGAAATGTTTTGCTAAAGAAGATCTCACTATTCCGTTAGATGAAATCCAAATCAACGAAAAACTTCAATTCATCGAAGAACCCGTCGAAATAATGGATCGAGAGGTTAAAAGACTTAAGTAAAACAAGATACCAATTGTTAAGGTTCGATGGAATGCTCGTAGAGGACCCGAGTTCACCTGGGAGCGTGAAGATCAGATGAAGAAGAAATACCCGCATCTATTTCCAGAAGATTCGTCAACACCTTCAACAGCTTAAAATTTCGGGACGAAATTTATTTAACGGGTAGGTACTGTAGTGACCCGAACTTTTCCATGTTTATATATATTAATTGAGATTGATATTTACATGATTAAATGTTTCCAACATGTTAAGCAATCAAACTTGTTAAGACTTGATTAATTGAAATATGTTTCATATAGACAATTGACCACCCAAGTTGACCGGTGATTCACGAACGTTAAAACTTGTAAAAACTATATGATGACATATATATGGATATATATATATAGTTAACATGATACTATGATAAGTAAACATATCATTAAGTATATTAACAATGAACTACATATGTAAAAACAAGACTACTAACTTAATGATTTTTAAACGAGACATATATGTAACGATTATCGTTGTAAAGACATTTAATGTATATATATCATATTAAGAGATATTCATACATGATAATATCATGATAATATAATAATTTAAAATCTCATTTGATATTATAAACATTGGGTTAACAACATTTAACAAGATCGTTAACCTAAAGGTTTCAAAACAACACTTACATGTAACGACTAACGATGACTTAACGACTCAGTTAAAATGTATATACATGTAGTGTTTTAATATGTATTTATACACTTTTGAAAGACTTCAATACACTTATCAAAATACTTCTACTTAACAAAAATGCTTACAATTACATCCTCGTTCAGTTTCATCAACAATTCTACTCGTATGCACCCGTATTCGTACTCGTACAATACACAGCTTTTAGATGTATGTACTATTGGTATATACACTCCAATGATCAGCTCTTAGCAGCCCATGTGAGTCACCTAACACATGTGGGAACCATCATTTGGCAACTAGCATGAAATATCTCATAAAATTACAAAAATATGAGTAATCATTCATGACTTATTTACATGAAAACAAAATTACATATCCTTTATATCTAATCCATACACCAACGACCAAAAACACCTACAAACACTTTCATTCTTCAATTTTCTTCATATAATTGATCTCTCTCAAGTTCTATCTTCAAGTTCTAAGTGTTCTTCATAAATTCCAAAAGTTCTAGTTTCATAAAATCAAGAATACTTTCAAGTTTGCTAGCTCACTTCCAATCTTGTAAGGTGATCATCCAACCTCATGAAATCTTTATTTCTTACAGTAGGTTATTATTCTAATACAAGGTAATAATCATATTCAAACTTTGGTTCAATTTCTATAACTATAACAATCTTATTTCAAGTGATGATCTTACTTGAACTTGTTTTCGTGTCATGATTCTGCTTCAAGAACTTCGAGCCATCCAAGGATCCATTGAAGCTAGGTCCATTTTTCTCTTTTCCAGTAGGTTTATCCAAGGAACTTAAGGTAGTAATGATGTTCATAACATCATTCGATTCATACATATAAAGCTATCTTATTCGAAGTTTTAAACTTGTAATCACTAGAACATAGTTTAGTTAATTCTAAACTTGTTCGCAAACAAAAGTTAATCCTTCTAACTTGACTTTTAAAATCAACTAAACACATGTTCTATATCTATATGATATGCTAACTTAATGATTTAAAACCTGGAAACACGAAAAACACCGTAAAACCGGATTTACGCCGTCGTAGTAACACCGCGGGCTGTTTTGGGTTAGTTAATTAAAAACTATGATAAACTTTGATTTAAAAGTTGTTATTCTGAGAAAATGATTTTTATTATGAACATGAAACTATATCCAAAAATTATGGTTAAACTCAAAGTGGAAGTATGTTTTCTAAAATGGTCATCTAGACGTCGTTCTTTCGACTGAAATGACTACCTTTACAAAAACGACTTGTAACTTATTTTTCCGACTATAAACCTATACTTTTCTGTTTAGATTCATAAAATAGAGTTCAATATGAAACCATAGCAATTTGATTCACTCAAAACGGATTTAAAATGAAGAAGTTATGGGTAAAACAAGATTGGATAATTTTACTCATTTTAGCTACGTGAAAATTGGTAACAAATCTATTCCAACCATAACTTAATCAACTTGTATTGTATATTATGTAATCTTGAGATACCATAGACACGTATACAATGTTTCGACCTATCATGTCGACACATCTATATATATTTCGGAACAACCATAGACACTCTATATGTGAATGTTGGAGTTAGCTATACAGGGTTGAGGTTGATTCCAAAATATATATAGTTTGAGTTGTGATCAATACTGAGATACGTATACACTGGGTCGTGGATTGATTCAAGATAATATTTATCGATTTATTTCTGTACATCTAACTGTGGACAACTAGTTGTAGGTTACTAACGAGGACAGCTGACTTAATAAACTTAAAACATCAAAATATATTAAAAGTGTTGTAAATATATTTTGAACATACTTTGATATATATGTATATATTGTTATAGGTTCGTGAATCAACCAGTGGCCAAGTCTTACTTCCCGACGAAGTAAAAAATCTGTGAAAGTGAGTTATAGTCCCACTTTTAAAATCTAATATTTTTGGGATGAGAATACATGCAGGTTTTATAAATGATTTACAAAATAGACACAAGTACGTGAAACTACATTCTATGGTTGAATTATCGAAATCGAATATGCCCTTTTTATTAAGTCTGGTAATCTAAGAATTAGGGAACAGACACCCTAATTGACGCGAATCCTAAAGATAGATCTATTGGGCCTAACAAACCCCATCCAAAGTACCGGATGCTTTAGTACTTCGAAATTTATATCATATCCGAAGGGTGTCCCGGAATGATGGGGATATTCTTATATTTGCATCTTGTTAATGTCGGTTACCAGGTGTTCACCATATGAATGATTTTTATCTCTATGTATGGGATGTGTATTGAAATATGAAATCTTGTGGTCTATTGTTACGATTTGATATATATAGGTTAAACCTATAACTCACCAACATTTTTGTTGACGTTTAAAGCATGTTTATTCTCAGGTGAATACTAAGAGCTTCCGCTGTCGCATACTTAAATAAGGACGAGATTTGGAGTCCATGCTTGTATGATATTGTGTAAAAACTGCATTCAAGAAACTTATTTTGTTGTAACATATTTGTATTGTAAACCATTATGTAATGGTCGTGTGTAAACAGGATATTTTAGATTATCATTATTTGATAATCTACGTAAAGCTTTTTAAACCTTTATTGATGAAATAAAGGTTATGGTTTGTTTTAAAATGAATGCAGTCTTTGAAAAACGTCTCATATAGAGGTCAAAACCTCGCAACGAAATCAATTAATATGGAACGTTTTTAATCAATAAGAACGGGACATTTCACCACTATACCCGCCTTACCTCGTAAAATATTATACACTTGTTCAAATGTATTTAATGTTCAAAGTAAATGCACCATAGTTTTTATAGCGGGTGAGGTTGTCAACCTAACGGGTCCGTCCATCTAAATTGTGCTTACACCGATGGTATTAAAAGTATTCAAGCTAGAGGCTTTTTGAACAAACTCATTATGCATATATGTAGTACTCATGTCAATACAAAGTATTTGAAAATGTAAATATAACAGCGTGTATTCTCATCCCTGAAAACATGTAAAAAGCGGGACTGTAGACTCACCTTATTGAAAAGTGAACAATTAACTTGTACGGTTTATAGCCGAGTAATGCAACCTAAGTATACGTATGTAGGTTGGTTAATATATGTATCTTATATAAGTGTGGTTTCATAGTGTACGTTGTCTTATTGCTCGACTCGACGCGTTTCAAAGTAAAAGTCAACTATATCATGCAAGTCAAACAAAGTCAACTGAAGTCAAACCGAAAGTCAAACTTGGTCAAAGTAGTCAACAAAAGTCAACATCAGTAGGTTCATGTCAAACATTGGTCAACATGTCAAACCTAAGTCAAACAATACGTTTTAGGTCATGAATGATCATTTTCACAATTTCAGTTTATCGTCATGCACAAAGTTTATGAACACGTAGCATACTTAGCACATTATCTCATAGTACAAAATTCAAGTAAATATGAAAAACTACAGATCATAAATATACTTAAAATCTATTCCAAAAATTCCATCCAGGGACTCATACGATAATTAAAAGTCAGGAATCAGAAGTGATACATTTGGGGTTTGCCAAGTCAGTTTCTGACCGCGCACTGATTTCATTTTGGCTATAACTGGAGTTAGGAACATGAAATTGATACAAGACCAGTGGTCATAGTTCAAGGACAAATCAAAGTAACACATATAAAAAATCTAGCAACTTTTGTTTAGCCAATTTGTACAGTTTATTCGTGCACGTTGAACATTCAGTTTTCAGCTCAAATCAGAATTCACATAAAGTATGGCTCTATTGTGCCCAACGCATAAGGTTTCAGAGATTGAAATAAACTAACAATAAGTCTCATATCATGTTAAGTTTCATTTTCCAGAAGCATACATGCTCATGCAATTCACATAATCCACAGAGTACAAAACCGTGTGCAATTTACAGATTCGATTATCATTTAGTTAGTCACATTCGCACGCGATTATCCGAAGATCTAGATACAATTAGCCTATGATATCCACATGAAAGATGAATTACTTTTTGTCTACTTTTCAAATATATAAATATTTAATCACAGAAGTTAACACATATTATCATACAAGGTTATTTTCATGCAAGTGCTGTATAAAACTACTTTTACACTAAATCTAGCATATCTCTGGCTATACATAAGCAAACGACATGATATCCTAGTCTAACTTGAGTGTTTTTAAATTATCTTTCCAGTGGTATAAGTCTCACATGCCAATTCGTTTTCTATCAATACCAGATTTCTGATCAACAACAAAAATACAACGATAATTCAAATCGACATAACTTAATCATACGGAAACGAAATCAAGCGAATCCAAAGCCTAAACTCAATAGTTTTTCGCAAGGAATCTGATTATAACATAATAATTAACATTTGAAAAACTTAATTTTTATGATCAAACAAATACAAATTCGTTTTTAAACCCTAGCGCATCAAACAATCAAAATAACGATTACAATTAACACGTACGCGTATAGACTTGAACAATTGACAACATAACTATGAAACTCTCATGAAAATCAGATTTTAAGAATTGGGGTTCATGAAATTATACCTTAGATCGCTAAAAGAATTATATCAACGCGTAGAGGAGATCGAGAATTGCAACGTTTGTTCTTGAGGTTTAATCAAAAAGTGAAAAATTGATGGTGATAGTATGGTGGTGGTAATCGACAATGAGGAGGCCAGGGAGGGATCGACTGCTTCTTTTTTTAGGTTTAGGGAAAGAATATGAAATGTCCCGTTCTTATTGATTAAAAACGTTCCATATTAATTGATTTCGTTGCGAGGTTTTGACCTCTATATGAGATGTTTTTCAAAGACTGCATTCATTTTTAAAACAAACCATAACCTTTATTTCATCAATAAAGGTTTAAAAAGCTTTACGTAGATTATCAAATAATGATAATCTAAAATATCCTGTTTACACACGACCATTACATAATGGTTTACAATACAAATATGTTACAACGAAATAAGTTTCTTGAATGCAGTTTTTACACAATATCATACAAGCATGGACTCCAAATCTCGTCCTTATTTAAGTATGCAATAGCGGAAGCTCTTAATAATCACCTGAGAATAAACATGCTTAAAACGTCAACAAAAATATTGGTGAGCTATAGGTTTAACCTATATATTATCAAATCATAATAATAGACCACAAGATTTCATATTTCAATACACATCCCATACATAGAGATAAAAATCATTCATATGGTGAACACCTGGTAACCGACATTAACAAGATTCATATATAAGAATATCCCCATCATTCCGGGATCCTCCTTCGGACATGATATAAATTTCGAAGTACTAAAGCATCCGGTACTTTGGATGGGGCTTGTTGGGCGCGATAGATCTATCTTTAGGATTCGCGTCAATTAGGGTGTCTGTTTCCTAATTCTTAGATTACCAAACTTAATAAAAAGGGGCATATTCGATTTTGATAATTCAACCCTAGAATGTAGTTTCACGTACTTGTGTCTATTTTGTAAATCATTTATAAAACCTGCATGTATTCTCATCCCAAAAATATTAGATTTTAAAAGTGGGACTATAACTCACTTTCACAGATTTTTACTTCGTCGGGAAGTAAGACTTGACCACTGTTGATTCACAAACCTATAACAATATATACATATATATCAAAGTATGTTCAAAATATATTTACAAAACTTTTAATACATTTTGATGTTTTAAGTTTATTAAGTCAGCTGTCCTCGTTAGTAACCTACAACTAGTTGTCCACAGTTAGATGTACAGAAATAAATCAATAAATATTATCTTGAATCAATCCACGACCCAGTGTATACGTATCTCAGTATTGATCACAACTCAAACTATATATATTTTGAAATCAACCTCAACCCTGTATAGCTAACTCCAACATTCACATATAGAGTGTCTATGGTTGTTCCGAAATATATATAGATGTGTCGACATGATAGGTCGAAACATTGTATACGTGTCTATGGTATCTCAAGATTACATAATATACAATACAAGTTGATTAAGTTATGGTTGGAATAGATTTGTTACCAATTTTCACGTAGCTAAAATGAGAAAAATTATCCAATCTTGTTTTACCCATAACTTCTTCATTTTAAATCCGTTTTGAGTGAATCAAATTGCTATGGTTTCATATTGAACTATATTTTATGAATCTAAACAGAAAAGTATAGGTTTATAGTCGGAAAAATAAGTTACAAGTCGTTTTTGTAAAGGTAGTCATTTCAGTCGAAAGAACGACGTCTAGATGACCATTTTAGAAAACATACTTCCACTTTGAGTTTAACCATAATTTTTGGATATAGTTTCATGTTCATAATAAAAATCATTTTCCCAGAATAACAACTTTTAAATCAAATTTTATCATAGTTTTTAATTAACTAACCCAAAACAGCCCGCGGTGTTACTACGACGACGTAAATCCGGTTTTACGGTGTTTTTCGTGTTTCCAGGTTTTAAATCATTAAGTTAGCATATCATATAGATATAGAACATGTGTTTAGTTGATTTTAAAAGTCAAGTTAGAAGGATTAACTTTTATTTGCGAACAAGTTTAGAATTAACTAAACTATGTTCTAGTGATTACAAGTTTAAACCTTCGAATAAGATAGTTTTATATGTATGAATCGAATGATGTTATGAACATAATTACTACCTCAAGTTCCTTGGATAAACCTACTGGAAATGAGAAAAATAGATCAAGCTTCAAAGGATCCTTGGATGGCTTGAAAGTTCTTGAAGCAGAATCATGACACGAAAACAATTTCAAGTAAGATTTTCATTCGAAATAAGATTGTTATAGTTATAGAAATTGAATTAAAGTTTGAATATGATTATTACCTTGTATTAGAAAGATAACCTACTATAATTAACAAAGGTTTCTTGATCTTGGATGATTACTTGGAATGGATTTAGAAAACTTGGAAGCAAACTTGCAATCTTGGAAGTATTCTTGATATTATGAAACTAGAACTTTTGGAATTTATGAAGAACACTTAGAACTTGAAGATAGAACTTGAGAGAGATCAATTAGATGAATAAAATTGAAGAATGAAAGTGTTTGTAGGTGTTTTTGGCCGTTGGTGTATGGATTAGATATAAAGGATATGTAATTTTGTTTTCATGTAAATAAGTCATGAATGATTACTCATATTTTTGTAATTTTATGAGATATTTCATGCTAGTTGCCAAATGATGGTTCCCACATGTGTTAGGTGACTCACATGGGCTGCTAAGAGCTGATCATTGGAGTGTATATACCAATAGTACATACATCTAAAAGCTGTGTATTGTACGAGTATGAATACGGGTGCATACGAGTAGAATTGTTGATGAAACTGAACGAGGATGTAATTGTAAGCATTTTTGTTAAGTATAAATATTTTGATAAGTGTCTTGAAGTCTTTCAAAAGTGTATGAATACATATTAAAACACTACATGTATATACATTTTAACTGAGTCGTTAAGTCATCGTTAGTCGTTACATGTAAGTGTTGTTTTGAAACCTTTAGGTTAACGATCTTGTTAAGTATTGTTAACCCAATGTTTATAATATCAAATGAGATTTTAAATTATTATATTATCATGATATTATGATGTATGAATATCTCTTAATATGATATATATACATTAAATGTCGTTACAACGATAATCGTTACATATATGTCTCGTTTCAAAATCATTAAGTTAGTAGTCTTGTTTTTACATATGTAGTTCATTGTTAATATACTTAATGATATGTTTACTTATCATAATATCATGTTAACTATATATATATATATCCATATATATGTCATCATATAGTTTTTACAAGTTTTAACGTTCATAAATCACCGGTCAACTTGGGTGGTCAATTGTCTATATGAAACCTATTTCAATTAATCAAGTCTTAACAAGTTGATTGCTTAAAATGTTGGAAACACTTAATCATGTAAATAACAATTTCATTTAATATATATATAAACATGGAAAAGTTCGGGTCACTACAGTACCTACCCGTTAAATAAATTTCGTCCCGAAATTTTAAGCAGTTGGAGGTGTTGACGTATCTTCTGGAAATAAATGCGGGTATTTCTTCTTCATCTGATCTTCTCGTTCCCAGGTGAACTCGGGTCCTCTACGAGCATTCCATCAAACCTTAACAATTGGTATCTTGTTTTGCTTAAGTCTTTTAACCTCACGATCCATTATTTCGACGGGTTCTTCAATAAATTGAAGTTTTTCATTGATTTGGATTTCATTTAACGGAATAGTGAGATCTTCTTTAGCAAAATATTTTTTCAAATTCGAGACGTGGAAAGTGTTATGTACAGCCGCGAGTTGTTGAGGTAACTCAAGTCGGTAAGCTACTGGTCCGACACGATCAATAATCTTGAATGGTCCAATATACCTTGGATTTAATTTCCCTCGTTTACCAAATCGAACAACGCCTTTCCAAGGTGCAAATTTAAGCATGAACATCTCTCCAATTTCAAATTCTATATCTTTTCTTTTAATGTCAGCGTAGCTCTTTTGTCGACTTTGGACGGTTTTCAACCGTTATTGAATTTGGATGATCTTCTCGGTAGTTTCTTGTATTATCTCTGGACCCCTAATCTGTCTATCCCCCACTTCACTCCAACAAATTGGAGACCTGCACTTTCTACCATAAAGTGCTTCAAACGGCGCCATCTCAATGCTTGAATGGTAGCTGTTGTTGTAGGAAAATTCTGCTAACGGTAGATGTCGATCCCAACTGTTTCTGAAATCAATAACACATGCTCGTAGCATGTCTTCAAGCGTTTGTATCGTCCTTTCACTCTGCCCATCAGTTTGTGGATGATAGGCAGTACTCATGTCTAGACGAGTTCCTAATGCTTGCTGTAATGTCTGCCAGAATCTTGAAATAAATCTGCCATCCCTATCAGAGATAATAGAGATTGGTATTCCATGTCTGGAGACGACTTCCTTCAAATACAGTCGTGCTAACTTCTCCATCTTGTCATCTTCTCTTATTGGCAGGAAGTGTGCTGATTTGGTGAGACGATCAACTATTACCCAAATAGTATCAAAACCACTTACAGTCCTTGGCAATTTAGTGATGAAATCCATGGTAATGTTTTCCCATTTCCATTCTGGGATTTCGGGTTGTTGAAGTAGACCTGATGGTTTTTGATGCTCAGCTTTGACCTTAGAACACGTCAAACATTCTCCTACGTATTTAGCAATATCGGCTTTCATACCCGGCCACCAAAAATGTTTCTTGAGATCCTTGTACATCTTCCCCGTTCCAGGATGTATTGAGTATCTGGTTTTATGAGCTTCTCTAAGTACCATTTCTCTCATATCTCCAAATTTTGGTACCCAAATTCTTTCAGCCCTATACCGAGTTCCGTCTTCCCGAATATTAAGATGCTTCTCCGATCCTTTGGGTATTTCATCCTTTAAATTTCCCTCTTTCAAAACTCCTTGTTGCGCCTCCTTTATTTGAGTAGTAAGATTAGTGTGAATCATTATATTCATAGATTTTACTCAAATGGGTTCTCGGTCCTTTCTGCTCAAGGCGTCGGCTACCACATTTGCCTTTCCCGGGTGGTAACGAATCTCAAAGTCGTAATCATTCAACAATTCAATCCACCTACGCTGCCTCATATTCAGTTGTTTCTGATTAAATATGTGTTGAAGACTTTTGTGGTCGGTATATATAATACTTTTGACTCCATATAAGTAGTGCCTCCAAGTCTTTAATGCAAAAATAACCGCTCCTAATTCCAAATCATGCGTCGTATAATTTTGTTCGTGAATCTTCAATTGTCTAGACGCATAAGCAATCACCTTCGTTCGTTGCATTAATACACAACCGAGACCTTGCTTTGATGCATCACAATAAATCACAAAATCATCATTCCCTTCAGGCAATGACAATATAGGTGCCGTAGTTAGCTTTTTCTTCAATAACTGAAACGCTTTCTCTTGTTCATCATTCCATTCAAATTTCTTCCCTTTATGCGTTGATGCAGTCAAGGGTTTTGCTATTCTGGAAAAGTCTTGGATGAACCTTCTGTAGTAACCAGCTAGTCCTAAAAACTGGCGTATGTGTTTCGGAGTTTTCGGGGTTTCCCACTTTTCAACAGTTTCTATCTTTGCCGGATCCACCTTAATACCTTCTTTGTTCACTATGTGACCGAGGAATTGAACTTCTTCCAATCAAAATGCACACTTTGAAAACTTAGCGTACAATTCTTCCTTCCTCAATACTTCTAACACCTAGCGTACAATTCTTCCTTCCTCAATACTTCTAACACCTTTCTCAAATGTTCACCGTGTTCTTGGTCATTCTTTGAGTAAATAAGCATGTCATCAATGAAAACAATGACAAACTTGTCAAGCTATGGTCCACACACTCGGTTCATAAGGTCCATGAACACAGCTGGTGCGTTAGTCAATCCAAACGGCATAACCATAAACTCGTAATGACCATAACGCGTCCTAAAAGCAGTCTTTGGAATATCATCTTCTTTTACCCGCATTTGATGATACCCGGAACGTAAGTCAATCTTTGAATAAACAGATGAGCCTTGTAGTTGATCAAATAAGTCATCGATTCTCGGTAGTGGGTAGCGGTTCTTGATGGTAAGTTTGTTCAACTCTCGGTAGTCGATACACAACCTGAATGTACCATCTTTCTTCTTGACAAACAAAACAGGAGCTCCCCACGGTGATGTGCTTGGTCGAATGAAACCACGCTCTAAAAGTTCTTGTAATTGACTTTGCAGTTCTTTCATCTCGCTGGGTGCGAGTCTGTAAGGAGCACGAGCTATTGGTGCAGCTCCTGGTACAAGATCTATTTGAAATTCAACGGATCGATGTGGGGGTAATCCCGGTAATTCTTTCGGAAATACATCAGGAAATTCTTTTGCGACGGGAACATCATTGATGCTCTTTTCTTTAGTTTGTACTTTCTTGACGTGTGCTAGTACAGAATAGCAACCTTTTCTTATTAGTTTTTGTGCCTTCAAATTACTAATAAGATGTAGCTTCGTGTTTCCCTTTTCTCCGTACACCATTAAGGGTTTTCCTTTTTCTCGTATAATGCGAATTGCATTTTTGTAACAAACGATCTCTGCTTTCACTTCTTTCAACCAGTCCATACCGATTATCACATCAAAACTCCCTAACTCTACTGGTATCAAGTCAATCTTAAATGTTTCGCTAACCAGTTTAATTTCTCGATTCCGACATATATTATCTGCTGAAATTAATTTACCATTTACTAATTCGAGTAAAAATTTACTATCCAAAGGCGTCAATGGACAACTTAATTTAGCACAAAAATCTCTACTCATATAGCTTCTATCCGCACCCGAATCAAATAAAACGTAAGCAGATTTATTGTCAATAAGAAACGTACCCGTAACAAGCTCCGAGTCTTCCTGTGCCTCTGTCGCATTAATATTGAAAATTCTTCCGCGGCCTTTTCCATTCGTGTTCTCCTGGTTCGGGCAATTTCTAATAATGTGGCCCGGTTTTCCACATTTATAACAAACTACATTTGCATAACTTGCTCCGACACTACTTGCTCCGCCATTACTCATTCCGACACCATTTGTTCCTTTCGTTCTGTTAACCCCTGGTCCGTAGACCTCACACTTCGCCGCGCTATGACCATTTCTTTTACACTTGTTGCAAAATTTGGTGCAGAACCCCGAGTGATACTTTTCACACCTTTGGCATAGCTGCTTCTGATTGTTGTTGTTGTTGCGGTTGTTATTATTGTTGGGATGATTGTTGTAGTTGTTGTTGTTGTTGTTGTTGTTGTTGTTGTTGTTGTTGTTGTTGTTGTTGTTGTTGTTGTTGTTGTTGTTGGGCCGTTTGTTGTAGTTGCGATTGATGTTGCGATTGTTGGGATAATTGTTGCGATTATTATTGTAATTTCTGTTGTTGTTGTATTGGTGATTCTTATCGCCGTTTTCCTCCCACTTTCTTTTGACTTGCTTCACATTGGCCTCTTCAGCCGCCTGTTCTTTAATTCTTTCCTCAATCTAGTTCACTAGTTTTTGAGCCATTCTACATGCCTGTTGTATGGAGGCGGGCTCGTGTGAACTTATATCTTCTTGGATTCTTTCCGGTAATCCTTTCACAAACGCGTCGATCTTCTCTTCCTCATCTTCGAACGCTCCCGGACACAATAGGCACAATTCTGTGAATCGTCTTTCGTACGTGGTAATATCAAATCCTTGGGTTCGTAACCCTCTAAGTTCTGTCTTGAGCTTATTGACCTCGGTTCTGGGACGGTACTTCTCGTTCATCAAGTGCTTGAATGCTGACCACGGTAGTGCGTACGCATCATCTTGTCCCACTTGCTCTAGATAGGTATTCCACCATGTTAACGCAGAACCTGTGAAGGTATGCGTAACGTACTTCACTTTGTCCTCTTCAGTACACTTACTTATGGCAAACACCGATTCGACCTTCTCGGTCCACCGTTTCAATCTGATCGGTCCTTCTGTTCCATCAAATTCCAAAGGTTTGCAGGCAGTGAATTCTTTGTAGGTGCATCCTACACGATTTCCTGTACTGCTAGATCCAAGGTTATTGTTGGTATGTAGCGCAGCCTGTACTACGGCTATGTTTGAAGCTAGAAAAGTACGGAATTCCTCTTCATTCATATTCATGGTGTGTCGAGTAGTCGGTGCCATTTCCTTCAAAATAGTCAAATGGAACAAGTTAATCATACAGAATATTAAGAGTAGTTAATAGTATTTTGTAGCATAATATGAACTCATTTATAAAAGCTTTTTCTTCATATTAGCGTTTTATAAGTTTAAATTCGGGTAGTACCTACCCGTTAAGTTCATACTTAGTAGCTAATATACAATTCAACAACTACAATTCTATATGAAAAACTGATTATAATAATATTTCGCGTTCAAACTTTTACACAATATTTTACAAACTTACAATACCGCTTATTTTACATATAGCATGAAATATAGCACACAATAAATTTGATACAAGATGGTTGTGAAGATAATTCTAGCTAGTACACAAGTCGTTTAGCAAAGGCAATAAAGACACGTAATTCATACGTCCAGAAACAAGTCATGCATTCTGGTTTTACTAGGACTACTTCCCATCCTTGGTCTTGTGGAACATAACCGTTATGGCCGTTGATAAGACAGCGTGTTGTAACGTCGTCAAAGGGACGAGGGTTACGTAATGTCCAACAGTCCCGTAATAATCTAAAAACCTCATTTCTTACCCCAATTGTGAAGACCCGTCCTAATCCATCCGGACGAAGTCCACATCGATTATAAACGATTCACAACAGTTGATTACATTGCGAGGTTCTTGACCTCTATATGATACATTTTACAAACATTGCATTCATTTTTAAAAGACAAACCTTCATTTACATTGAAAGCTGACGTCATGCATACTATTTCATAATATAACTAAACTATAAATGGCTTAATAATAATCTTGATGAACTCAACGACTCGAATGCAACGTCTTTTGAAATATGTCATGAATGACTCCAAGTAATATCTTTAAAGTGAGTAAATGCACAGCGGAAGATTTCTTTCATACCTGAGAATAAACATGCTTTCAAGTGTCAACCAAAAGGTTGGTGAGTTCATTAGTTTAACAAAAATAATCATTTCATAATTTTAATAGACCACAAGATTCCATATTTCTATTTCTCATAAACATACTTCCCATGCATAGAGACAAAATATCATTCTTATGGATTGAACACCTGGTAACCGACATTCACAATATGTATATAAGAATATCCCTATCATTCCGGGATCCTCCTTCGGACATGATATAAATTTCGAAGTACTAAAGCATCCGATACTTTGGATGGGGATTGTTGGGCCCGATAGATCTATCTTTAGAGTTCGCGTCAATTAGGGTGTCTGTTCCCTAATTCTTAGATTACCAGACTTAATAAAAAGGGGCATATTCAGTTTAATAATCCAACCATAGAATGTAGCTTCATTTACTCGTGTCTATTTCGTAAAACAGTTATAAAAACAGCGCATGTATTCTCAGTCCCAAAAATATATATTGCGAAAGTATTTAAAAAGGGAATAATGAAACTCACGCATATAATTATTGTAAAACAGTTAATAAAACATTTGCATGTATTCTCAGCCCCAAAAATGTAAAGAGTAAAGAGTAAAGAGGGGAGTAAATGAAACTTACCTAATGTATTTTGTAGTAAAAATACATATGACGACATTGAACAACTAAATAATGCAGGGTTGGCCTCGGATTCACGAACCTATATCATTTACATATATATTAACACATATAATTGAAGTCGAATAAATTTATATATTATTAGTGATTTAATTGTTATTTTAATTATGTGTTTCATTAATAACCTAATTAATTACATTTATTCATTTTTATCATAAAAGTTTTACTATGGTTATGTTACATGTAGTAAATATGGTTTTATATAACTAATAGTTATTTGATAAAATAATTTTAATAATAATAAATAGAAAGTTGTTTCATTTTACAATAATAATAGTAATAGTAGTTATTATGATAATAATAGTGATGCTAGTATTAATAATAATAATTTTGATAAAAATGAAAATTTTCTAATAATGATAATAATAAAAATGATACTTTTAATACATATGATAGTTTTTATTAAAAAATGATACTAATAATAATATTAATAATAATTAATACTATTAATAATAATAATAATAATAATAATAATAATAATAATAATAATAATAATAATAATAATAATAAAAATAATAATAATAATAATAATAATAATAATAATAATAATAATAATAATAATAATAATAATAATAATAATAATAATAATAATAATAATAATAATAATAATAATAATAATAATGAAAGTAGACTACCTCAACTAAAGGCCTTGAATTCTTAAAGCTTAGAAGCATTAAAAAGATATAAACTACCCGAGACAGGACTCGAACCCACGACCTCTCGAAACGCAACAATGCACTTAACCATATCCCTATCTCAATTTCTGAATTAATCATACTACTCAAATAAATAAATCTGTTTCCCGTTCTTCTCTTCTTCTTTAAATGAATTGGACTCATTATGGCCCAAGATAAACTCGGCCCAACTACATCAATAAGAGTCCAGTACAAACATCCGGTTAATAGGTTAACTTGTGCTTCTTCTGTTGTCTGTTCCCAAAAGTAGATCAAAGATAGCAGGAGCAAACACGCCAGGAGAAAGATCATGGTTCATGTGTTCTTCAATTCATCGATCAAACAATCGATCAAAGTTTAGTATGTCATCGATTCAGCATCATCATCGTTCAATGTCATCGTATGTCTCTATCGTCATCGTTAATCATCACCATCATCAATCGACTAAGAAAATCCATCCATCATTTGATTGAGTAAGTAATCAGTTCAATAATGTTTTCTTAATTTCTTTAATTCCTCTATTTTTATTTATTTTATTTTTTTTCTGTGTTCTTATTTGATTTGAACAAAATCATTAATTAATGATGTTCTTGATGAGTTTGATGATCGGGATCGATACCGATGATGAGGATTAGTGGTGTTTAAATCGTGAGTCAAAACAGGGACAGAGCCGTATCAATCATCGAACCCAGGTAATAGTAAAGTTAAGGTTTAATAGATTAATTGGTTTCATAATCATAGTGGTGATTTGAGTGTGTTGTGTTCTTTGATGTGGTTATTCGAGCAAATAAACGAAAGGGTTGGTAATAGTTTTTGAGACTGTATTCGAAATGAAAATAGAATTGTAATAGTAGTTAATTCGAAGGGTGTCTGCAGGTTAGTGGTTGTGTTCGGTCAGTAACAGAAATAGAATGTATGCGGTAGCAGTAATGGTTTAACATGGTGATTGTGATGTTAACCTCGTTCAATGGTGGTGGGAGGTGGTTATTGGTTGTTCACAATCGAAAGAAGAGTTGAGAGAGTACGGTTATGGTGATATTGTTGGTTTGTCTTGAGTTGTAAAGCTTGAATAGGAAACAGAATCACAATTAACCTTATCTTCATTATACTCGTGATCTTGTGTATCAAATTGTAAGTGTTTTCAATAATTAAATGTATTGTGTTTTTGGTCTGTGCAGGAAACAAAAAGCATTATAGTAGTAGCAGTGGTAGTCTGCTCCATATGTTGTTAGTTCAATGAAATAGAAATTACCAGGCAGCAGCTACAGTGTAAGGTGGCTAAATGATGCAGTAATGGGCTGCAGTCATGTCAGTTTTAAAATAGCAATAGGAGACAGCAGGTACTGCGAATAGGAAGATAAATAGTAATGGGTTTCTTTGAGGTTTTTGCTGAACTGAATCAAAAGTAGAAATAACAGGAGCATAGCAATGACATCGAATAGCAGAAGCACTTTTGGATGATTCAAGGGGGTGGTGCTGCAGTTGGGATGAATGGTGATTGCTTGAGTGGTTCGATGGTTTTGAGAAGACAAAATCAGTAGTAAGGAATTTCAACAAGTGGTTTTTGTTCTCGGTTTATTGAATGAAAGTGGTGGAGGTTTTATTCATGTTCCATATGTATATGTACTTTATATCCAATATTGTGCACATGTAAAAGTATGTATAATATATGTTAAGAAAAAAGTGATTGAGATGTGAAACTGCTATGTTATATTCCATTGAAATCTTTATGCATTGATAAAGGATGAAAGGACAGTGACAAAGGAAGAAAATAATTAAAGAGATTGTGTTTTTGTCTTTATGAATTGTAATTGGAATTTTATGCTTGTAAAGACCTTTTGCTTCTGTTTTTCCCCTTTATGATTTGCTCGATCGTACAGGAAAAGAAAAAGAATAATGTAAAGTTGGAAAGGGATATAAAATATTCATGAATATAGCTGTATGTATCCATGTATAAATTTATATATTTGTATGTTAATTAAACTTATTAATTACTGTTATAACCATGATAATACTCCCAATGTTATAGATAATAATATTAACACTTTATAATAATATTAATATTATAGATGATAATATTATCTACAATACTATTGCTAATAATATTATTAATTATAATGTTACTAATATTGTCATTAATAATATTATTAGTAATAATAACATTAGTAATAATTATATTATAACAATTTATTTATCACCCTTCATATATATATATATATATATATATATATATATATATATATATATATATATATATATATATATATATATATATATATATATATATATATATATATATATATATATATATATATATATATATTATTTACATCCGATAGTTCATGAATCGTCGAGAATAGTCAAAGTCACATGCATTCATGAAAGAAAAGAAAAAAAAAATAGTTCAAATATTAGAGACTCGATTTGATAGACTTTGCTTATCGTATCAAAATCATTTATAGATAAAGTTTAAATTTGATTGAAAATTCCCGAGTCATCACAGTACCTACCCGTTAAAGAAATTTCATCCCGAAATTTGAGTGAGGTGGTCGTGGCTAACAATAAAAATGTTTTCATGACGAATATGAGTTGATAAATTGAGTTTTATCATCATTGAGTAATATGGATAAAATAATTCGACTATTCGAAGAGTACGAATGAAGCTATCACCAAAGAGTGAAATAGGAAAGTAAAGATTCATCTTAACTTTTGACAGAGTCAGGGTTCAATTCCGGAATTCAAGGGATTTAAAGAATATCTTCGAAATCTAAAAGATTTGATTCTTCGGCGAGTAAGGAAATTAAGATCTCTATAATTAAATACGGTGATCTGCATCGATTACTCTGTCTGATATTTCCACTATAAATTAATCTCTTCCGTTCCATTATTCTCACCATTCCTATACTTTCTTTCTTAGTTCGTACATCCAAAAGATTGTGAAAATGTTTAATCCAGTTCTGATTCTTGTTCTTATCCTCACTATCGCAACAATCATTCTCCTTTTCCAACTTCCACCTGAGAAATCTGTTTTCTTCTACTTAGCCCTTGGGGTTATAGTGTTATTAATTCTACCGTGTTTTTATGTTGCGATAAACATTGATATTCACGGTTTGTAGTTTATCTGTTGTCATCAGGCATTATATTCTTCGTTATATTTCGAAGTTCCTGCTTCTGTCTTCTATAATCATTGTCATTTACAGTTAATGCTCTCTCCCATTTACTGCGATTTATACCCCCTTTCTATTTCGGAGCTTCATGCTTTTGTTTTCTTTTCCTGACTTCAAGTCAAGCGAATAATGGTCCAGAATTTGTAGATATAGAGTTTCGAATGATTATAATGTTCTAAGCAGAAAGAAACATGATAGCACGATTTGATTTTCAAATTTATCAACATCACGGAAGATAGAACCATCAAGAATACATTTTTTTTTTTTTTGATTTGTTCAGGAGTTAAGTAGAATGAAAGAGTTATGTATCATGGCACGTGATGACGTTAAGCTCTGTGAATCATCACATCTCATTAAAAACTCAGCATGACTTACTGTAATATAATCACATTGATCAAGTGTCATTATATTATACTAACTCATGCTTCAGTTTCCAACATTACTTCAATAACATTCATATTTTAAACTCGAAAGTTTATAGAATATAGAAACTAATAGTTTCTATATGATGTAATACTGATAGCACGAAGAGATTAATGATTTCAGATAAGAATAGTTATAAAAATATCTCCAGAAATATGGAGGATATTTATAATGAAAGATATGATAATATCTCGGAATATCTAAGATCAGAGGATGATAGAAACTATTGCCTGTAAGGGTTTAGAGTAAGGAGTAAGATATTCACTAAAGACTTTAGCAGACATTGAATCATCTGGATTCTTTGAAGTCAAACTTATTCTTTGTGATTTGTCCACGGCTTTCTTCATAGTTTCTCATAATCTGCTTTTCGGTACTAAATTTTCTATTGAATGTTTCCAATATAATGATACACAGGAAGCACGAAGAGGTATATAATTTCGGATGAGAATATTTATGAAAATATCCTCAGAAATATCGAAGATATTGATGATGATATTTTTGGAATTTCTAAGTTCGATGGTTGATGAAGAAAAAAATTTTCCGCGGGATTTTAATATGACCTCGGAGCAAGATATTCTCTAAAGATTTCATCGGATCCAGAATTATCTGGATTCTTTGCATATAGGGTTTGGTCCTTGTATTTGTCCTTGGTTTCCTTCACGGTTAGCTCAATCCATTTTTCAATATCAAATTTTCTATCGAGCGTTCCCATCACTCCGTTCTTTATCCTCAAACTCTTGGCCATTTAGGCCATCTACAATTTTACTGTTTCCTCTGCATTTAATGCAGCCTTATTTGAATCGTCGGTTATCAATCCGAGGTGGTTTCAGGAGAATGGCGTTTTTAGATGAATAAACGCTGATGGTAATATGGTGGAATATAAAAGGTTCCCCGGTAACAATAAAAGAGCACGCAGTTATATCAAGATTATAATAAGGTTGTTTTGAATGAAAAGTCGAAGTTATCTTGCTGGAGCTGTGACAAAATTCGCTACTTTAAAAAGAGATTATCAAGTTATTTTGGGTAATAATAACACTAAGGAATTAGCACAACTACGTGTTAAACGTTTATTCAGTTTCCGAGAGTTTTTCAGATGCACAACTATATGCATAAATCTTTCCTTCCGTAGACGAAGTGCGGTTGGTTCATCCTCTAGATTAAGGTGTTTTCAAGAATCATGAAAGATTTGAACGCCGATTGTAATCGTCAAGATACAATGAGGTTTAAGATGAAATCGAGTGGCAAACTTGAAGAATTGTTTAGTTTCATATGTTATAATCAATATTTTAATTCATTTTAATTGTCCAATGTTGATAGTCCTCAGTTGATAATCCACAGTTAACAGTCCCATAATTCATATATAGTTTAATATATAATGTTCGATTTAATTAATATGTATCGTGACCCGTATACGTCTCAGACTCGATCACAACTCAAAGTATATATATATTTTGGAATCAACCTCAACCCTATATAGCTAACTCCAACATTTGCATATAGAGTGCCTATGGTTGTTCCGAAATATATATATAGATGGGTCGATATGATATGTCAAAACATTGTATATGTGTCCCGATAATTAAAGTGCGTAAAATAAATAACATAAATTAAATAACAATAAATGAAATTGCGAGAATTAAATTGCGAATAAAAAAAAATTGCGATAATTAAATTTCGATAATTAAAATGTAATACGGAATTAACAGTTAGCTACGAACAGTTAGCTAGGATTTTGTTAGCGTGGATTCTTAACAAAATTTAATATTGTTAATTAGTCTGTTTCTAATCAATTTTTATTGTGTCCATTATTTCTTCATTATGCCACTTGTTGAATTCTGATAGGTCAAAATTTAAATATGGAATTGAATTTGAATGAAAATAGTTATTCTTTGGTGAACGGATACGTATCTCGGTGGTTGTAAATAGGATAGTGAATAATTGTTGAATCAGATTCGAAGAATATACAGTGTAACTTATTAATGTGAAATTTAAATATTCCTCGGGTATTACCTACCCGTTAAAAATATTTTCACCATTAACAGTTTGTACAAAAGAATTTTTAATTACAATCTTTTTGAAAACATAAATACATATATATATTCTTCAGATGTAATCATGGATTTAATGAGTCAATATGATATTAAACTCATTTGATTTATCGTTAGAACAAGAATATATAATCTCTAACATATTAGAGATTACATAATCACCATGTCGAACGAAGATAAATGATGTAGAACGATTCGTAGAACAATAAATATATTCGAGGTACAGAATGAGATGTCGAAGCATGGATTGTTGATGATACTGATGCTGTTTTTGATGGTACTGTTGGTGCCGGTGTTGTTGCTGAAGCTGGTACATTTTGTACCATATTCTCCGAATTGATTATTCGAGCGCGAAGTTCGTTGACTTATTACTCCGGGATGATTGTCGATCGGAACGAACGGATGAATAAGGTTCAGAATTGTGGATAGAATATAATCTTGTCGAGTTATCCTGGAAATGAGACTGAAAATGGTGTCTCTAATAGGTTCGCCGGTAAACGCTTCAGGTTCATTGTCAAGAGGCGAATTCGGTTGGTGGAAGGGATTGCCTTCTGCGCGTTTCCATTAATTAAGTCGACTACGAACCCATCAGATGAATTGATAATGGCTTATTGGTTGATTCATGCCGGTGACGCTGTTTTCGGAGCTTAGGTGAACATCTATTTTGGAATAGCTGTCGGAATAACTATCGGAATAGCTATCGGAATCTGAGGGACTCGAACTGGTTGCAGGATTCATCTCGTACGATCAGATGAAGGATTTTTTGATAAGAAATATATTATAGGATGTAGATTAGTATCCTGCAGTACATAATTTACATATGCATATGTAATACCAAATTCTCATAAGTTACGTAGGAATCTACGGAAGCTGTCAGGTAAAGATAACAATAACAGATATGCTAAGATATGAATTAGCAGATACGCTAAGATATGAATTAGTAGATACGCTAAGATATGAATTTTGTCTATACACTATTCATGCAATCATTGCAGTAAGATATGTCTAGACTAAGAATGATAAGCAGGTAATATCTTAAGGATGATAAGCTGATGATTTCCGACAAAAACGATAAGCAAAATTTTTGACATGCAGACACGGTCGAAGTCCAGACTCACTAATGCATCCTAATGACTTATCGGTTATACACACTAATGCAGACCTGGTTCGCTAAGACCGCCGCTCTGATACCCACTGTGAAGACCCGTCCTAATCCATCCGGACGAAGTCCACATCGATTATAAACGATTCACAACAGTTGATTACATCGCGAGGTTCTTGACCTCTATATGATACATTTTACAAACATTGCATTCGTTTTTAAAAGACAAACCTTCATTTACATTGAAATCTGACGTCATGCATACTATTTCATAATATAACTAAACTATAAATGGCTTAATAATAATCTTGATGAACTCAACGACTCAAATGCAACGTCTTTTGAAATATGTCATGAATGAATCCAAGTAATATCTTTAAAGTGAGTAAATGTACAGCGGAAGATTTCTTTCATACCTGAGAATAAACATGCTTTCAAGTGTCAACCAAAAGGTTGGTGAGTTCATTAGTTTAACAAAAATAATCATTTCATAATTTTAATAGACCACAAGATTCCATATTTCTATTTCTCATAAACATACGTCCCATGCATAGAGACAAAATATCATTCTTATGGATTGAACACCTGGTAACCGACATTCACAATATGTATATAAGAATATCCCCATCATTTCGGGATCCTCCTTCGGACATGATATAAATTTCGAAGTACTAAAGCATCCGGTACTTTGGATGGGGCTTGTTGGGCCCGATAGATCTATCTTTAGAGTTCGCGTCAATTAGGGTGTCTGTTCCCTAATTCTTAGATTACCAGACTTAATAAAAAGGGGCATATTCGGTTTAATAATCCAACCATAGAATGTAGCTTCATTTACTCGTTTCTATTTCGTAAAACAGTTATAAAAACAGCGCATGTATTCTCAGTCCCAAAAATATATATTGCGAAAGTATTTAAAAAGGGAATAATGAAACTCACGCATATAATTATTGTAAAACAGTTAATAAAACATTTGCATGTATTCTCAGCCCCAAAAATGTAAAGAGTAAAGAGTAAAGAGGGGAGTTAATGAAACTCACCTAATGTATTTTGTAGTAAAAATACATATGACGACATTGAACAACTAAATAATGCAGGGTTGGCCTCGGATTCACGAACCTATATCATTTACATATATATTAACACATATAATTGAAGTCGAATAAATTTATATATTATTGGTGATTTAATTGTTATTTTAATTATGTGTTTCATTAATAACCTAATTAATTACATTTATTCATTTTTATCATAAAAGTTTTACTATGGTTATGTTACATGTAGTAAATATGGTTTTATATAACTAATAGTTATTTGATAAAATAATTTTAATAATAATAAATAGAAAGTTGTTTCATTTTACAATAATAATAGTAATAGTAGTTATTATGATAATAATAGTGATGCTAGTATTAATAATAATAATTTTGATAAAAATGAAAATTTTCTAATAATGATAATAATAAAAATGATACTTTTAATACATATGATAGTTTTTATTAAAAAATGATACTAATAATAATATTAATAATAATTAATACTATTAATAATAATAATAATAATAATAATAATAATAATAATAATAATAATAATAATAATAATAATAATAATAATAATAATAATAATGAAAGTAGACTACCTCAACTAAAGGCATGGAATTCTTAAAGCTTAGAAGCATTAAAAAGATATAAACTACCCGAGACAGGACTCGAACCCACGACCTCTCGAAACGCAACAGTGCACTTAACCATATCCCTATCTCAATTTCTGAATTAATCATACTACTCAAATAAATAAATCTGTTTCCCGTTCTTCTCTTCTTCTTTAAATGAATTGGACTCATTATGGCCCAAGATAAACTCGGACCAACTACATCAATAAGAGTCCAGTACAAACATCCGGTTAATAGGTTAACTTGTGCTTCTTCTGTTGTCTGTTCCCAAAAGTAGATCAAAGATAGCAGGAGCAAACACGCCAGGAGAAAGATCATGGTTCATGTGTTCTTCAATTCATCGATCAAACAATCGATCAAAGTTTAGTATGTCATCGATTCAGCATCATCATCGTTCAATGTCATCGTCTGTCTCTATCATCATCGTTAATCATCACCATCATCAATCGACTAAGAAAATCCATCCATCATTTGATTGAGTAAGTAATCAGTTCAATAATGTTTTCTTAATTTCTTTAATTCCTCTATTTTTTTTTCTGTGTTCTTATTTGATTTGAACAAAATCATTAATTAATGATGTTCTTGATGAGTTTGATGATCGGGATCGATACCGATGATGAGGATTAGTGGTGTTTAAATCGTGAGTCAAAACATGGACAGAGCCGTATCAATCATCGAACCCAGGTAATAGTAAAGTTAAGGTTTAATAGATTAATTGGTTTCATAATCATAGTGGTGATTTGAGTGTGTTGTGTTCTTTGATGTGGTTATTCGAGCAAATAAACGAAAGGGTTGGTAATAGTTTTTGAGACTGTATTTGAAATGAAAATAGAATTGTAACAGTAGTTAATTCGAAGGGTGTCTGCAGGTTAGTGGTTGTGTTCGGTCAGTAACAGAAATAGAATGTATGCGGTAGCAGTAATGGTTTAACATGGTGATTGTGATGTTAACCTCGTTCAATGGTGGTGGGAGGTGGTTATTGGTTGTTCACAATCGAAAGAAGAGTTGAGAGAGTACGGTTATGGTGATATTGTTGGTTTGTCTTGAGTTGTAAAGCTTGAATAGGAAACAGAATCACAATTAACCTTATCTTCATTATACTCGTGATCTTTTGTATCAAATTGTAAGTGTTTTCAATAATTAAATGTATTGTGTTTTTGGTCTGTGCAGGAAACAAAAATCATTATAGTAGTAGCAGTGGTAGTCTGCTCCATATGTTGTTAGTTCAATGAAATAGAAATTACCAGGCAGCAGCTACAGTGTAAGGTGGCTAAATGATGCAGTAATGGGCTGCAGTCATGTCAGTTTTAAAATAGCAATAGGAGACAGCAGGTACTGCGAATAGGAAGATAAATAGTAATGGGTTTCTTTGAGGTTTTTGCTGAACTGAATCAAAAGTAGAAATAACAGGAGCATAGCAATGACATCGAATAGCAGAAGCACTTTTGGATGATTCAAGGGGGTGGTGCTGCAGTTGGGATGAATGGTGATTGCTTGAGTGGTTCGATGGTTTTGATAAGACAAAATCAGTAGTAAGGAATTTCAACAAGTGGTTTGTGTTCTCGGTTTATTGAATGAAAGTGGTGGAGGTTTTATTCATGTTCCATATGTATATGTACTTTATATCCAATATTGTGCACATGTAAAAGTATGTATAATATATGTTAAGAAAAAAGTGATTGAGATGTGAAACTGCTATGTTATATTCCATTGAAATCTTTATGCATTGATAAAGGATGAAAGGACAGTGACAAATAAAGAAAATAATTAAAGAGATTGTGTTTTTGTCTTTATGAATTGTAATTGGAATTTTATACTTGTAAAGACCTTTTGCTTCTGTTTTTCCCCTTTATGATTTGCTCGATCGTACAGGAAAAGAAAAAGAATAATGTAAAGTTGGAAAGGGATTTAAAATATTCATGAATATAGCTGTATGTATCCATGTATAAATTTATATATTTGTATGTTAATTAAACTTATTAATTACTGTTATAACCATGATAATACTCCCAATGTTATAGATAATAATATTAACACTTTATAATAATATTAATATTATAGATGATAATATTATCTACAATACTGTTGCTAATAATATTATTAATTATAATGTTACTAATATTGTCATTAATAATATTATTAGTAATAATAACATTAGTAATAATTATATTATAACAATTTATTTATCACCCTTCATATATATATATATATATATATATATATATATATATATATATATATATATATATATATATATATATATATATATATATATATATATATATATATATATATATATATATATATATATATATTATTTACATCCGATAGTTCATGAATCGTCGGGAATAGTCAAAGTTACATGCATTCATGAAAGAAAAGAAAAAAAAAATAGTTCAAATATTAGAGACTCGATTTGATAGACTTTGCTTATCGTATCAAAATCATTTATAGATAAAGTTTAAATTTGATCGAAAATTCCCGGGTCATCACACCAATTACCGACTCCGTCACTTGTGGGAACGTTTTGTTTAATAGTTGTAGCCCGATGTTCTTGTTCTCACTTTGGTGAGAAGCGAACATTACTAATCCGTAAGCATAACATGCTTCTTTATGTTGCATGTTAGCCGCTTTTTCTAAATCACGAAGTCCAATATTCGGATATATTGAGTCAAAATAATTTCTTAACCCATTGCGTAAAATAGCATTTGGGTTCCCCGCAATATATGCGTCAAAGTAAACACATCGTAACTTATGGATTTCCCAATGTGATATCCCCCATCTTTCGAACGAAAGCCTTTTATAAACCAAGGCATTCTTGGAACATTCTTCGAATGTCTTACAAATTGATCTCGCCTTAAATAGTTGTGCCGAGGAATTCTGACCGACTCTAGACAAGATTTCATCAATCATGTCTCCGGGTAGGTCTCTTAAAATATTGGGTTGTCTATCCATTTTGTGTTTTTATACTGTAAAATAGACAAGAGTTAGATTCATAAAAAAAAATACTTATTAATACAAGCAATTTTTTTTACATATATCATAAAGCATAAGCACACTATATTACATATATTACACCACACGAATACAACTATCATATTCCGACTCGCTCGTTTCTTCTTCTTCGGTTTTGGTTCGTTTTTCCAAGTTTCTAGGGATATATGATGTTCCCCTAATATGAGCCGTCGTTTTCCACATTGGTTTAGAAAAACCTGGTGGTTTAGAGGTTCCCGGGTCATTGTTACAACTTAAGGACTTCGGGGGTTGACGATACATATAAAGTTCATCGGGGTTGGAATTAGATTTCTCTATTTTTATGCCCTTTCCCTTATTATTTTCTTTTACCTTTTTAAATTCAGTTGGGGTAATTTCTATAACATCATCGGAATTCTGGTCGGAATCCGATTCATCGGAGAATTGGTAATCCTCCCAATATTTTGCTTCCTTGGCGGAAACACCATTGACCATAATTAACCTTGGTCGGTTGGTTGAGAATTTTCTTTTACTTAACCATTTTATTATTTCCCCCACCGGTTCTATTTCTTCATCCGGTTCCGATTCTTCTTCCGGTTCCGATTCTTCTTCCGGTTTCGACTCTTCTTCCGGTTCCTCTTCGGGAACTTGTGAATCAGTCCATGAATCATTCCAATTTACATTTGACTCTTCATTATTATTAGGTGAGTCAATGGGATTTTTTCTAGAGGTAGACATCTATCACATAATATCAAACGCGTTAAGAGATTAATATATCACATAATATTCACATGTTAAAAATATATAGTTTCCAACAAAATTTGTTAAGCAATCATTTTTCAAGTAAACACGGTCGAAGTCCAGACTCACTAATGCATCCTAACAAACTCGATAAGACACACTAATGCAAAATTCTGGTTCTCTAAGACCAACGCTCGGATACCAACTGAAATGTCCCGTTCTTATTGATTAAAAACGTTCCATATTAATTGATTTCGTTGCGAGGTTTTGACCTCTATATGAGACGTTTTTCAAAGACTGCATTCATTTTTAAAACAAACCATAACCTTTATTTCATCAATAAAGGTTTAAAAAGCTTTACGTAGATTATCAAATAATGATAATCTAAAATATCCTGTTTACACACGACCATTACATAATGGTTTACAATACAAATATGTTACAACGAAATAAGTTTCTTGAATGCAGTTTTTACACAATATCATACAAGCATGGACTCCAAATCTCGTCCTTATTTAAGTATGCAATAGCGGAAGTTCTTAATAATCACCTGAGAATAAACATGCTTAAAACGTCAACAAAAATGTTGGTGAGCTATAGGTTTAACCTATATATTATCAAATCATAATAATAGACCACAAGATTTCATATTTCAATACACATCCCATACATAGAGATAAAAATCATTCATATGGTGAACACCTGGTAACCGACATTAACAAGATGCATATATAAGAATATCCCCATCATTCCGGGATCCTCCTTCGAACATGATATAAATTTCGAAGTACTAAAGCATCCGGTACTTTGGATGGAGCTTGTTGGGCCCGATAGATCTATCTTTAGGATTCGCGTCAATTAGGGTGTCTGTTCCCTAATTCTTAGATTACCAGACTTAATAAAAAGGGGCATATTCGATTTTGATAATTCAACCATAGAATGTAGTTTCTCGTACTTGTGTCTATTTTGTAAATCATTTATAAAACCTGCATGTATTCTCATCCCAAAAATATTAGATTTTAAAAGTGGGACTATAACTCACTTTCACAGATTTTTACTTCGTCGAAAGTAAGACTTGGCCACTGGTTGATTCACAAACCTATAACAATATATACATATATATCAAAGTATGTTCAAAATATATTTACAAAACTTTTAATACATTTTGATGTTTTAAGTTTATTAAGTCAGCTGTCCTCGTTAGTAACCTACAACTAGTTGTCCACAGTTAGATGTACAGAAATAAATCAATAAATATTATCTTGAATCAATCCACGACCCAGTGTATACGTATCTCAGTATTGATCACAACTCAAACTATATATATTTTGAAATCAACCTCAACCCTGTATAGCTAACTCCAACATTCACATATAGAGTGTCTATGGTTGTTCCGAAATATATATAGATGTGTCGACATGATAGGTCGAAACATTGTATACGTGTCTATGGTATCTCAAGATTATATAATATACAATACAAGTTGATTAAGTTATGGTTGTAATAGATTTGTTACCAATTTTCACGTAGCTAAAATGAGAAAAATTATCCAATCTTGTTTTACCCATAACTTCTTCATTTTAAATCCGTTTTGAGTGAATCAAATTGCTATGGTTTCATATTGAACTCTATTTTATGAATCTAAACATAAAAAGTATAGGTTTATAGTCAGAAAAATAAGTTACAAATCATTTTTGTAAAGGTAGTCATTTCAGTCGAAAGAACGACGTCTAGATGACCATTTTAGAAAACATACTTCCACTTTGAGTTTAACCATAATTTTTGGATATAGTTTCATGTTCATAATAAAAATCATTTTCCCATAATAACAAATTTTAAATCAAAGTTTATCATAGTTTTTAATTAACTAACCCAAAACAGCCCGCGGTGTTACTACGACGGCGTAAATCCGGTTTTACGGTGTTTTTCGTGTTTCCCGGTTTTAAATCATTAAGTTAGCATATCATATAGATATAGAACATGTGTTTAGTTGATTTCGAAAGTCAAGTTAGAAGGATTAACTTTTATTTGCATTTGCGAGCAAGTTTAGAATTAACTAAACTATGTTCTAGTGATTACAAGTTTAAACCTTCGAATAAGATAGCTTTATATGTATGAATCGAATGATGTTATGAACATCATTACTACCTCAAGTTCCTTGGATAAACCTACTTGAAATGAGAAAAATAGATCAAGCTTCAAAGGATCCTTGGATGGCTTGAAAGTTCTTGAAGCAGAATCATGACACGAAAACAATTTCAAGTAAGATTTCCACTCGAAATAAGATTGTTATAGTTATAGAAATTGAATTAAAGTTTGAATATGATTATTACCTTGTATTAGAAAGATAACCTACTATAATTAACAAAGGTTTCTTGATCTTGGATGATTACTTGGAATGGATTTAGAAAACTTGGAAGTAAACTTGCAATCTTGGAAGTATTCTTGATTTTATGAAACTAGAACTTTTGGAATTTATGAAGAACACTTAGAACTTGAAGATAGAACTTGAGAGAGATCAATTAGATGAATAAAATTGAAGAATGAAAGTGTTTGTAGGTGTTTTTGGTCGTTGGTGTATGGATTAGATATAAAGGATATGTAATTTTGTTTTCATGTAAATAAGTCATGAATGATTACTCATATTTTTGTAATTTTATGAGATATTTCATGCTAGTTGCCAAATGATGGTTCCCACATGTGTTAGGTGACTCAAATGGGCTGCTAAGAGCTAATCATTGGAGTGTATATACCAATAGTACATACATCTAAAGGCTGTGTATTGTACGAGTACGAATACGGGTGCATACGAGTAGAATTGTTGATGAAACTGAACGAGGATGTAATTGTAAGCATTTTTGTTAAGTAGAAGTATTTTGATAAGTGTCTTGAAGTCTTTCGAAAGTGTATGAATACATATTAAAACACTACATGTATATACATTTTAACTGAGTCGTTAAGTCATCGTTAGTCGTTACATGTAAGTGTTGTTTTGAAACCTTTAGGTTAACGATCTTGTTAAGTGTTGTTAACCCAATGTTTATAATATCAAATGAGATTTTAAATTATTATATTATCATGATATTATGATGTATGAATATCTCTTAATATGATATATATACATTAAATGTCGTTACAACGATAATCGTTACATATATGTCTCGTTTCAAAATCATTAAGTTAGTAGTCTTGTTTTTACATATGTAGTTCATTGTTAATATACTTAATGATATGTTTACTTATCATAATATCATGTTAACTATATATATATATATATCCATATATATGTCATCATATAGTTTTTACAAGTTTTAACGTTCATGAATCACCGGTCAACTTGGGTGGTCAATTGTCTATATGAAACCTATTTCAATTAATCAAGTCTTAACAAGTTTGATTGCTTAACATGTTGGAAACACTTAATCATGTAAATAACAATTTCATTTAATATATATATAAACATGGAAAAGTTCGGGTCACTACAGAATACAAGTTACTAGTTAATTTATACATGGACTAATTACCACTAATTGCACTTAAGTCCCTCCATTAAGCTAAAAATTAACAAAATAAGGGGAGGGGGAAGGGGGTCGGCCGAATATGGCCCACATGGGGTTCTCGGTCTCTCGTTTTGCTATCCCGTGTAATCGTGGTCCGTTTTAAGTGTCGTTTAGTCGTACCGAAGGCCCGGAACACTAACCCGATCGTTAAACGCAACCAATCGCTTAATTTATTAAAAACCCAATAAATTAAATATTTTAAAAAGTTAATAATTAATAAAATTAATTATTAAAATAAACCCGAGCGTTTCGTTGCTCAAAAAGCTATTATCAAAATCGTATCGTTTTTATCGTATTTCATTATCCGAAATATTTATTTGAATTAATATCAACCCATATTAATTATTGTAACCCTCTAAAGATCAAGTATGTATTTATTAAACATAAACACATAAAAGTTAAATAATCGCCGTTAAAAAAACTAACGGAAGGTTAACGGAAGTAACGGAAAAATCAGGGTTGTTACATAAATCAATAAACTTTCACTTGTGCATGACATAACATCTAAACAACTATACAGATTGGTATCTAGCAACAAATCAATGCCCCCGAAAATACACAAGTGTTTGTTTCAGCCACGAGCTATCATTATTAAAAAAATATATTTAATGGTTTAGTGTCTATCGTCCCTTTATTTATGATACCATATTGACATGAGACATGGATCTAGTCATTCTCATTTGTCAACCAAATCTGTTTCTCGATCTAACAAAATTGAATGTGATCACCAAGTTAGAATTGATCAGCAATCAAGATACTTTGGACACGGCCGTGTAAATTTCCATTCACTTTCATCGAGGGGCCTAGTGGTATCATAATATCACATAGAGGAATAAATCATATTGTGATTATATGTGTTCGTCATATACTTCACATCATACCCAATAATGATCTTTATAACTACCTTGTTCAAGACAACGTTTAACAATATCAAAAAATAATATGTCATACAATCGATTTAGGTCTAAGGACACAAAGACATAACCGAATTTAATTGTTCCACCGGTTTTCTTAAGTTTGCATCTAAGTGATTTAAAAATAAATTATTAATCAAACTAGTTTAATACCCGCGAATTTGCGAGTTTATTTAAGAAAAAATTGAAGTAAAGCAAAATTCTATATTAGTATTATTAAATTAAATACTCCTTACCATATATCACACAAAATATGAGTATTTAACCAATTCATATGGCTAGATGCCTAGATAATCCCGCGAATTATTTTATGAGTTTTATAGAGAAAAATTATAAATTTATAATTATAATTAGATTATTGTAGTTAAATAATTATGATAATGTGGATTTTTGAAACTTGTTGTTAAGGTGTATAAAAGTGTTGTATATTTCAATTACTGTCATTTAAAAGTCAACATAACCCCTATATATAATCCCTTTTATGCATTATATTTGGGCCGTCATTGGCAAAATCATAATTTCATTTTTGGTAACGAGCACACTCATATGAACGAGTACATTAGCTCCCTCATAACAGGTAAATCTCGGATTTTAGAATACTTCATAAATTATATTAGGATTCTACAGTTACATAATATTAACAAATTTACTGTAAGTTTGAATAGTTTCAAATTATATATACGCAAGTTTGTTATCGTTGGCTTTATTATTATTATTATTATTATTATTATTATTATTATTATTATTATTATTATTATTATTATTATTATTATTATTATTATTATTATTATTATTATTATTATTGTTATTGTTATTATTATTATTATTATTATTATTATTATTATTATTATAATAACAATAATGATAATAATAATAATAATAATAATAATAATAATAATAATAATTATTATTATTATAATAATAATAATAATAATTATAATTATAATTATAATAATCATAATAATAATAATCATAATAATAATTATTATTAATATAATTATTATTATAATTATTATTATAATTATTGTTATTATTATTATTATTATTATTATTATTATTATTATTATTATTATTATTATTATTATTATTATTATTATTATTATTGTTGTTGTTGTTGTTGTTGTTGATGATAATCTAATGATTTTTTTAACGTGCATAAAGAGTTGTATAAGATGGTTATATATTTGTTTTTTAATGGCGATATCGACATCAACATTGAAAGCTCTCATTTTTCACCCACACACGCATTAGGAGGAAACCCAATTCGCGACGATATTGGCAGTGCCATAAAAGGTTGAGAAAATTCCCACCGAGACCTTCCTAAATTGTATTGATGTTGGCAGTATTATCAAAGGTTGAAAACTCCGTGCTTGAAGTGAGAATCGAACCTGGGTTGACAGTACCCCAAGTTGAATCCCACCCCATACCATTTAAGCCAAACTTCGGTGGTTAAGATGGTTACATATTGACTTTATAGTGATAGT
Organism: Rutidosis leptorrhynchoides; assembly: GCF_046630445.1. Taxonomy (NCBI): domain Eukaryota; kingdom Viridiplantae; phylum Streptophyta; class Magnoliopsida; order Asterales; family Asteraceae; genus Rutidosis; species Rutidosis leptorrhynchoides. Next base: position 531,560,797 of record NC_092333.1, on the reverse strand, counting down.
TATTGAATTGTACATTACTTTTATAATAACACCATGGAAATTTCTCATGATCGAATACCAAATTTCATGTGGGCTTAAAAAAATCCAATCAGCTATAAAAACACACCTCAAATACAAAATTCAATTGTATCACGACCACATCAATAGTTCAAACTTCAAAGATCGATAATTTTTCTTCTTCCTTTTTCTTTCAGGAATTTGGTAAAAATGTTCCCAACTCCCAAAGTGTTTATCAATATATGTTCTTCAATTATTAAAATTGAAAAAATGTCCTCACGCTGCGAACAATGCTTTGTGAGAGTTGTGTGTAACCTTGGACGATATCCTAAGAATGACCAACGACCAAGCATCACACACTGTGCTTGATGCTAGTTATGTGTAACCTTGGATGAGGTCGTAGAAATGAATCAACGACCAAACACTAAGCATCACGCACCACACACCGAGCACCATGAACCACGCATGCTTGGTGCGAGGTCAGGGGGCTTTTTTACAATTTCTTAAATTTAAAGACATTATTAAACAGTTGAGGAGTGTATTTTCACTACTTTCACTTTTCTTTCCAAATTACTCGTAATAAATTTCCACCATCAATCCTAAGCCCATTATCTACTTTCTCTTAAACTTCTAAAAAACTAATAAATGGCACAAGCCCACCAGGAACACATTTCAGCCCAAGGCATTGTTTGTGAAGCCCTAACACGTACGGGGTAATATCTTCTGCATTGTTTATGAATTCATGTGTGTTTGTCACGCGTTCACATATCTGAATTTGAATTTTTTTTTCCAAGGTAAACAAATTGTTGAAACCCAAATTACTACTCTCATAAATCAAACCATAATGGAGGAACTTGAAACAAAATTTTGATGGCAAAAATTGGATAATAGATTTTACTTATTAACGCTACCCAAAAAAAAGTTTTTAATCATGTACACGACCTAACCAGTTATTCCATGACTTTTTCGAGTATTTTCCTTGACACCGTAAAATATATGTTCCTAGCTAGTGAGACTTGAACCTGCGACTTTTTCTGAATTATAATTTATAATGCAACTTATATGAACATCCATCATTCTTGTCATATTTCATATGAATTCTAATTTGGTTGATTTAAAAGTTCAAACGTCAAAAAACTACAAATAACGTTTGAGAGATCAGCAGCTTCAACAACTTGTTTTTGATTTGCTTCTCTTTCGTTTAACATCTTCAAACTCAACAAATCTCCCATTTTGAATATTTTGAACGAACCCTAGACCACCATTTTGACTTCATTGAACCTACCTATCTATACCACCAAGAAAGCTTCTTGGGACACACATATTCTAACCACAACCAGCTAACAACTTTCGATAAAGAGGATTTCAACTTTTCTTGCCAAAACATAATCAACAAGTCTCAAATTGTATACTTTTACTACAAACATCATCCCACAACAACATATGATTTAACTCCTTTGAAAATAACGTCGGATAAACCACCCGGGACACGCCATACTTCCATCCCATGGGAAACAAGACTTTGACACCTTTAATCTGAGCTACGATCTAATCACCGTTACTAGCTTGGGAACACTCCAAACTCTCTCTGTTTCTGGCAAACATCTTACTAGACCGTGAGATACCGGGTCGGAGCCCGACCCGACTCTATCAAACTCATCACCCAAGTGATCCATCCATACAAAATACCATATCTCTCCAATAAAGAATAGACCTTTGGTTCGATCAAACACGTGGACACAACCATCAAGGCACCCTTGAGAGAACACCACCACTTTCTTGATCTCCCCTTATTGCTTTCCCTTTCACCTTTGGTACACTGACCACATACATGTGCGCGAATTCAGACGAACCCAAATCTTTACTCGAGTCAACTCCCATTGTACGGATGTCGTGATACCAGTAACTTCTACAAGAATATCCCGCTCATTATTTCCAGTAAGTTGCCACATAGTTTCCATTGGAGGTAATCTCGCCGAAGTCTTGAAATCTCTAGTGCTTCCGAATCGACCACCTTATTTAATGAATTTAATGCTCCCAAGTAGACGTGATTCCCCACTAGTTTCAATTCTTACTGAGCTCCCACTCGACCAAGATCCCCAATAAAATTAAAAAGTTCAAACATGCTAGGATTTTGGGCACCTAACCTCCCACCTAGCCGTTCCTCAATAGGAACTTCATCCATATACATGGTTCCCCTCTTAACTCTACATGCAATGGTATGACCGCCTCTAGACACTACCACTTTTGATCTGCAAACAAAACATGACACTTTTCATCATCCAACTATCCAATTAAGATTAATCTCTTTGTGAGCTTGGGTATGAATCTCACATCCCTCAAGATCCAAATATAATCGAAGTGTTTTATGGCAAGATTACCAATACCTGCAACATGAAGTAGTTTCCCGTCAGCAACTCGAACTCTACTAGAATACCACCTAAAATTAAAAATCTCGTTCATGTGCGGGGACACATGACACGAGGCACCCGAATCTAAAACCCAAGATTCGTCAAGAAACTCCTCATAGCATATCAAAGCATCTTCAACCACCGCGCGATGTGTTCTCATCCACCTTCAAACATGGCCACTGTGATTTAAAGTGGCCGACCTGCTGATGATTCCAACAAACAACGTTTCTTGCCTATGATGGATCTCCCTTAGATCTTGTCTTGCTTCTACTTTTGCCCCTAGCTCTGCCTTCTGCACTTAAATGCGAACCTGAATTTCCATTCGAATCTTTCCTCCTAATTCCCTCAATGAGAATTAAATCTCGAATCCCTTCAAAAGTCAACTTAGTAGTCCTGGATGAACCATTAACTGTTGTAACTGTGCCTGACCAACTCTCGAGCAATGATGACAAAAGAAACAAGGCTTCTAGCTAATCTTCAAACTTAATATCAACTGATTTTAGACGAGACAAAATCAGGTTGAAATAATTCACATGATTTGCTGCAGAAGACCCTTCCTTCATCTTAGCGTTAACAAGCTGCCTGATTAAGAAGACTTCATTTAAAGCCGAGGGTTTCTCATACACGTTGGACATAGCAGTCAACACTTCTTTTGTTGTGGTTTCAGCCACAATGTTGTAGGCGACATTCTTGGCCAGAGAAAGTTGGACTACACCAAGTGCTTTTCTATCAAAAATATCTCATTCCCCTTGATTCATATCTTCCAATTTTGTACCAGTTATCGGCTGATATAAACCCTTTTGATAAAGTACATCTTTGATCTGCGTCTTCCAGAAGCCAAAATCCGACCCATCAAACTTATCTATATTAATCGTGTTATAATATGCCATTTTTACAACAACGAACTGAGTCTAAGCTCTGATACCACTTGTTATGAATACGTAGCAATCCCTAGCAAGAGTTTTTGATAACCTCTATTATCACCCACTGACCAACAAACAGATAATTGACAAGAACACGCAAAGATAACAGATAAAATAGGTGAAAGAAACATAAAGAACAAGGAATTTTAATGTGGTTATATCTAATCATTTGATTTAACGATTAGTTTAATCCACATCCAAACAAAGATAGTTTTCTTATTGATTTTTCGTAGGTGCATACAGATACAATGAGAATGGGGTTCCAATTTATAGGGCAAAAAACGAATCCTTTCCTAAATCAAATAACTACTGATCACGAACATCCTCACGCTTCGCGAGCTCACCTTACGTTTCGCGAGACCTTCCCAAATGTGAGAACCTGCTTCCAAACGCGAGATTCCCAGCCATCGGCGGATCTTCGAGGGGGGGGGGGTATGGAGGGGCCTTATTCTCTCCAAAACTTTGAAAAGTTACTGTGTAGTTTTCATGAGGAAGAATTTTTACAGAAAAAAAGTTCTGAAAATGAAGAACAAGCAAAAACAGTGATGAACAGGTAATAGGGGAAAGATAAGATGTGTCACACACTCACACATGTACTTTCAAGATTATTTCAATATACCTCCCTTAAGCTTTTTATAATAATACATTTTCAACCCTACAATTTTAACCCAATGACATAGATATTTATTACGGAGTATAAAATAACGTGTAACATCAATAAATGAATTAGCAAAATAATAAATTGACAAACAATTAATAAACAATGTTTAAAAATTGGTTTAAACTTTACGGATTACTATTTTTTTTTACAACTTAATAACTATAAACATATATTGACGATATATAATGAACTAAGTCTGGAAATATATTTGATTATATATTTATATATTACGGAGTATGTTTAATAGACTACTTAATGTCAAAACACAAAACCATACAAATATATGGAGGTAATTCTTTGTCAAAAACTTTACGTTTATAAATTTTGGCCCTCCCATAAAGGTTGTTCAAGATCCGCCACTGTTCCCAGCTTCCACTAAAGTTCGATCCGTGCCAACATTTTCGCGTCTTGGACCACAATTTCACGTTTTGAGATATCAACAACTTGAACAACTTGTTTTTGATTTACCTCTCTTTCGTTTAACATCTTCAAACCTAACTGCGGAGTCCACTATAGTATACAAACAAGTTGAAGATCATAGGTTGAAACAAACTTATCATATATAGTAATGCTCCCAACCTCAATCGACAAGGTTCTTGTTACAAGAACTCTTTGTATTACTTTACAAATGAAAGTTATGAATTATGATCTACAAGTCTTATATTGAAAGGGAAATGGTAAGGGCTAGGATTCTTTGAATTAACAGATAATTACAAACTGCAAGAAGTGTTGTGTTTATTCAACCTTCGCCTCTTGGACTTGTAAGCTTTTGTTTTCATTAAAAAAAAAAAAAAAAGAAAGAAACTTACGGAGTATTATGGGTTTTACATTATAAGGAGTGTGGACAGTGTGGTCATGCTAGTGGGCCGAATGGATTATTGAGGGGCTTTGGATGGGCTTATTTGTATTGGTTGCTTTTGGATCTAGAGAGTTCAAAAAGGCCGAAGAATATTTTTGCTGAAACTATGAAGTATTATGTTTTGCGTCAGTGGCGGATCTTGAACAAACTTTATGGGAGGGCCAAAATTTATAAACGTAAAATTTTTGACAAAGAATTACCTCATATATTTGTATGGTTTTGTGTTTTGACATTAAGTAGTCTATTAAACATACTCCGTAATATATAAATATATAATCAAATATATTTCCAGACTTAGTTCATTATATATCGTCAATATATGTTTATAGTTACTAAGTTGTAAAAAAAATAGTAGTCCGTAAAGTTTAAACCAATTTTTAAACATTGTTTATTACATGTTATTTTATACTCCGTAATAAATATCTATGTCATTGGGTTAAAAATGTAGGGTTGAAAATGTATTATTATAAAAAGCTTAAGAGAGGTATATTGAAATAATCTTGAAAGTACATGTCTGAGTGTGTGACACATCTTCTCTTTCCCTTTTTACCTGTTCATCACTGTTTTTGCTTGTTCTTCATTTTCAGAACTTTTTTTCTGTAAAAATTCTTCCTCATGAAAACTACACAGTAACTTTTCAAAGTTTTGGAGGGACCAAGGCCCCTCCCTACCCTCCCCGAAGATCCGCCGATGCGTTTATCATTCATTTAGATAATCCGTATCAATTCTAATGGATCGGATCAGATAGATATCCAATGGATCGGATATATAGAATTTGTTTGGGGATTTATAATCTAGCAATCTCATGTATTTTGTTAGACGTGCTCGTGTAGGTCAATCATAGAAATATTCATACTATTGAATATTTGTTTCAACCAACACGTGTACATCGATTCACATAGATATATTTAAACTCCACTTTGTGAATTAATTATTTGACAATTATTAGTTGTGTAATTTGATCTTGGTAGAATCGATTATCGTCTGAATGTTTAATAGACTAAACTATAATTATTTTAAACCTTCCGCTGCGTTTATAAAAATTAACACACACGATTTGCCATCATAAACATCCTCGTCGAATTTAATGCATAATAAGCCAAAAAGACGACTTTTAAAGTCTCTTGTAGCTTTTTTGAAATATCTAATAACCTTCGACTTATTTTAGTATGAAGTTTGAAATTTCTACGTAACATTATTGCGGTCCAAACTAACAATAAATAAATAAGGTTATAGAAGGGGCAAATATAATCTTATTGTGGTCCAAACGAACAATAAAGAATGTTATAGAAGGGGTAAATATAACTTTTTCGCTAAAAAGTGAACCATTTAGAATAAGTGTATACTTTTTAACATGGACGGATATTAGGGTGTGGAAGGCATAAGCTCGCTCGCACAAGGGCCAATATCTTTAAAGCCCAAAAAATATATCCTAATATTACACATACCTAGCCCATTTTATATACCTAAGCCCATTTACTAATTAATACTCACTCCGTCTTAATTCTGTTGTTCAGTATTTCTTTCTGAGATTTCCCAAATTAATTGTCCAGTTCTATAAATGGAAAAGAATAATCTGGTAAAGTTTTTTTGTGCCCCTATTTTATATGACCACTCCCAACCGTCCGCCCTCACCCATGTCATCCCCTCATTTCCTCGAGGGCTCCATTGGCATTCACCCCGTCATCGGCCGCCCTCAACCGCCCTCAAGCACTGCGTACTCGTTCATGTCATCCCATAGCATATTTGATGACAGTGGAGAGAGATTTTGTGCAACAATTACTTGTACAAGAGCAAATAAACTTGTACCTTAATTTATTTAATTAATTTTGTGGAGTATAGAATGAGGAGAGAGTATGTCATGGTTGGTAGTGGTTTGTTATGGGAGTGTTATGGGAGGAAGTGGTGAGAAAAGAGGAGAGAGAAAGCTGATGTGGCGCTGAGGAAGTGCCGTGACGGCGTCATGGTTGGGAGTGGTCTATGTAAGACAAAAATATAGGTAAAACGTAAGGGGTAAAGCTGAAAAATAAACAAAAAAGTACATGCGTCAGTCACTTTTTCTTAAACTGTGTATTTTTTATGTGGGGACAATAGATTTGGGACGGAGGGAGTAATTAGAAAAAATTACATAATCAATGTCGAACACTCCGTAATTTATATTATAAATTTGTATACAAAAGTCCACTTTTATTTTTCAGACAAGGTCACTGCCCTGCTTTTTAATTTAATTTTTTTTTTCTATTGATTTAATGAAAGAAGCACCAAATTAATTTTAGCGGAGTAAACTAACCGTTTAAATATTGATTTATTATCTATATATCCAATAGACAAAACACTGTAACACTATTTACCAATAGTAATCAGGAGTATTTTTGTCATTTCACCTTTTTTTTGGTCTCCAACGATAAAAGAAGCAACTTTCGTAAAAGAACCAACCCTTCAATGTTACCAAAAGATGTTGAATTTTTTTTTTTTTTTTTACAAAAAAAATCAACTAACTTTTTTTCCCCTTCTTTACTTCCTCAACGATAAAAGAGACAACTTTCATAAAAGGAACAACCCTTCAATGCTACCAAAAGATGTCGAAAAACATTTTTTTTACAAAATAGATCAACTAACTTTAAAAAAAGAAGAAAAAAACGAACACTAAAAGAAGCAACTTTCGCAAAAGGAACAATCCTTCAATGTTAGATATCGAAAAAAAACTCTTTTTTACAAAATAGATCAAAAGTTTTTTTTTTTAAACACGCATTCAAAACGGAGCCCCCGGCGCAAAGCGAGAGCTCCACAACTAGTTAATAGTAAACATATTAAATAAATACTTAACATAAACTAATTAATCCAACAATAGCAACTACATAACACATTCACATCTCAATACCTTATATACCCAAATTTTTTATGAAGTAAAAGTACATGCATACTCACTCTTGTCATGTAATCTTCTTAGAATTGAAAGTAAAGAAATGAACAATATTTAGTATGGGTCAAAATAGATACGGTAAAACTGGAAAATCGTTTGTCCAAAGTGACACATTTACCTGAAATTCCCGCTCTATATAACTTACTCACATGCCCCCACACATATAAATGGTAATAAACATACTGTATCATCACTTCGAACAAATTTTTTTTTTTTTTTTTTTTTCCAGCGAAAAACGGAAAAACTCTTATAACAAAAGGAAGATCATCCAAAGAATGAAACCGCCTTAAAACTTACAAACCATGAAACCGAGCGACACTAAACAAAACGCAAAACAAAGCTCGAAACACCAACAACAAAGACAAATACCCGCGAGACACAAAAAGAAACCTATCGATACAAAAGAAGAAAATCAATCTACCTGAATACTGGAAGATTAAGATACAGCTAGAGACCAAAAGGAAGATTGCCAACGCCCGAAACGAAAACGCTTAAGCGTCTTTGATGAATTCGCCAAACACCTCCAACTCCTCGACGTGAGTCAATTTCTTTTTTCTTCCGTTTCTTGGTTTGATAACTTGCTCCGAGTCGGAGGGTGGTCTACTAGAATTACAAACGACACCTTTTTGAACGCCGTCCATATTATCCATCATATTATCAAAAACCACAAAAGAATCAACCTTGACATTCTTACAAGAAACCAAATCTAAAGGTTTTTTACCAATAGATTTATCGAATTTGGAAGCAACGGAATCAAAACAAATTGGGCCTTTCACACACCCCTCCATCGACCCATTTGGAGCACTAGAACTGGGCCTCATCTTTAATGGACTGGACGAAGACGGGCACACGTCGATAGGCCCAGCAGGAGACACCAAAGCCACATCCTGGTTACAATAATCATTCGAAGCATTAAATCCTACAGCTGCTATCTTGCCAGAAACGAAACGGAGTCAACATCCAGTTCGTCAACGCAATCGAAACCCGGGAGATTAGAATCAACTGGCGTAAGCACAACCCGATTATCGACCACCGTTTCCGACTCAATACCAACCGGTGTGTGAATGAGAACACTACCAACAAACAATTCCTTAACCGTCGGCGAATTCGGTCTCGATACCGCAATAGACGAAACAGGAGGGACAAAATCATTCTCTTCAACAACATTAACACGAGACCTACTAGCTAAACACTCAAACACGACGTTGTTCCTCTGACAAAACTTCCATGCCTTCACACATTTCTTCTCACAAAGTTTTCCGTTACAAGGACAAACTGGATCTGTTGCAGGAACTTCAAAGGAAACAGGTTCTGTAGTAGGAACTTCAGAGGAATGATTGGCATTAACCATGGCATGATTAACCTTCAATGAAACATTATCCCAGTTGACGGGGAAAGAAGGCTCAAGACCCATATTGCCCGAAGACATTCCATCTGAATTACCCTGAAGAATAACACCTGGATTTTTCGAAGGTGAAGCAACACCAAACGAACAAGGTCCAGCACTAAAAGGAATAGAATCGCCATCACAAACGGCACGATTAGATGAAGCCAAAACCAACGAAGGGAAGTCGTCAGTTAATGAAATGTCCCGTTCTTATTGATTAAAAACGTTCCATATTAATTGATTTCGTTGCGAGGTTTTGACCTCTATATGAGACGTTTTTCAAAGACTGCATTCATTTTTAAAACAAACCATAACCTTTATTTCATAAATAAAGGTTTAAAAAGCTTTACGTAGATTATCAAATAATTATAATCTAAAATATCCTGTTTACACACGACCATTACATAATGGTTTACAATACAAATATGTTACATCGAAATCAGTTTCTTGAATGCAGTTTTTACACAATATCATACAAACATGGACTCCAAATCTTGTCCTTATTTTAGTATGCAACAGCGGAAGCTCTTAATATTCACCTGAGAATAAACATGCTTTAAACGTCAACAAAAATGTTGGTGAGTTATAGGTTTAACCTATATATATCAAATCGTAACAATAGACCACAAGATTTCATATTTCAATACACATCCCATACATAGAGATAAAAATCATTCATATGGTGAACACCTGGTAACCGACATTAACAAGATGCATATATAAGAATATACCCATCATTCCGGGACACCCTTCGGATATGATATAAATTTCGAAGTACTAAAGCATCCGGTACTTTGGATGGGGTTTGTTAGGCCCAATAGATCTATCTTTAGGATTCGCGTCAATTAGGGTGTCTGTTCCCCAATTCTTAGATTACCAGACTTAATAAAAAGGGGCATATTCAATTTCGATAATTCAACCATAGAATGTAGTTTCACGTACTTGTGTCTATTTTGTAAATCATTTATAAAACCTGCATGTATTCTCATCCCAAAAATATTAGATTTTAAAAGTGGGACTATAACTCACTTTCACAGATTTTTTACTTCGTCGGGAAGTAAGACTTGGCCACTGGTTGATTCACGAACCTATAACAATATATACATATATATCAAAGTATGTTCAAAATATATTTACAACACTTTTAATATATTTTGATGTTTTAAGTTTATTAAGTCAGCTGTCCTCGTTAGTAACCTACAACTAGTTGTCCACAGTTAGATGTACAAAAATAAATCGATAAATATTATCTTGAATCAATCCACGACCCAGTGTATACGTATCTCAGTATTGATCACAACTCAAACTATATATATTTTGGAATCAACCTCAACCCTGTATAGCTAACTCCAACATTCACATATAGAGTGTCTATGGTTGTTCCGAAATATATATAGATGTGTCGACATGATAGGTCGAAACATTGTATACGTGTCTATGGTATCTCAAGATTACATAATATACAATACAAGTTGATTAAGTTATGGTTGGAATAGATTTGTTACCAATTTTCACGTAGCTAAAATGAGAAAAATTATCCAATCTTGTTTTACCCATAACTTCTTCATTTTAAATCCGTTTTGAGTGAATCAAATTGCTATGGTTTCATATTGAACTCTATTTTATGAATCTAAACAGAAAAAGTATAGGTTTATAGTCGGAAAAATAAGTTACAAGTCGTTTTTGTAAAGGTAGTCATTTCAGTCGAAAGAACGACGTCTAGATGACCATTTTAGAAAACATACTTCCACTTTGAGTTTAACCATAATTTTTGGATATAGTTTCATGTTCATAATAAAAATCATTTTCTCAGAATAACAACTTTTAAATCAAAGTTTATCATAGTTTTTAATTAACTAACCCAAAACAGCCCGCGGTGTTACTACGACGGCGTAAATCCGGTTTTACGGTGTTTTTCGTGTTTCCAGGTTTTAAATCATTAAGTTAGCATATCATATAGATATAGAACATGTGTTTAGTTGATTTTAAAAGTCAAGTTAGAAGGATTAACTTTTGTTTGCGAACAAGTTTAGAATTAACTAAACTATGTTCTAGTGATTACAAGTTTAAACCTTCGAATAAGATAGCTTTATATGTATGAATCGAATGATGTTATGAACATCATTACTACCTTAAGTTCCTTGGATAAACCTACTGGAAAAGATAAAAATGGATCTAGCTTCAATGGATCCTTGGATGGCTCGAAGTTCTTGAAGCAGAATCATGACACGAAAACAAGTTCAAGTAAGATCATCACTTGAAATAAGATTGTTATAGTTATAGAAATTGAACCAAAGTTTGAATATGATTATTACCTTGTATTAAAATTATAACCTACTGTAAGAAACAAAGATTTCTTAAGGTTGGATGATCACCTTACAAGATTGGAAGTGAGCTAGCAAACTTGAAAGTATTCTTGATTTTATGAAACTAGAACTTTTGGAATTTATGAAGAACACTTAGAACTTGAAGATAGAACTTGAGAGAGATCAATTAGATGAAGAAAATTGAAGAATGAAAGTGTTTGTAGGTGTTTTTGGTCGTTGGTGTATGGATTAGATATAAAGGATATGTAATTTTGTTTTCATGTAAATAAGTCATGAATGATTACTCATATTTTTGTAATTTTATGAGATATTTCATGCTAGTTGCCAAATGATGGTTCCCACATGTGTTAGGTGACTCACATGGGCTGCTAAGAGCTGATCATTAGAGTGTATATACCAATAGTACATACATCTAAAAGCTGTGTATTGTACGAGTACGAATACGGGTGCATACGAGTAGAATTGTTGATGAAACTGAACGAGGATGTAATTGTAAGCATTTTTGTTAAGTAGAAGTATTTTGATAAGTGTCTTGAAGTCTTTCAAAAGTGTATGAATACATATTAAAACACTACATGTATATACATTTTAACTGAGTCGTTAAGTCATCGTTAGTCGTTACATGTAAATGTTGTTTTGAAACCTTTAGGTTAACGATCTTGTTAAATGTTGTTAACCCAATGTTTATAATATCAAAAGAGATTTTAAATTATTATATTATCATGATATTATGATGTACGAATATCTCTTAATATGATATATATACATTAAATGTAGTTACAACGATAATCGTTACATATATGTCTCGTTTCAAAATCATTAAGTTAGTAGTCTTGTTTTTACATATGTAGTTCATTGTTAATATACTTAATGATATGTTTACTTATCATAATATCATGTTAACTATATATATAACCATATATATGTCATCATATAGTTTTTACAAGTTTTAACGTTCGTGAATCACCGGTCAACTTGGGTGGTCAATTGTCTATATGAAACCTATTTCAATTAATCAAGTCTTAACAAGTTTGATTGCTTAACATGTTGGAAACATTTAATCATGTAAATATCAATCTCAATTAATATATATAAACATGGAAAAGTTCGGGTCACTACAGTACCTACCCGTTAAATAAATTTCGTCCCGAAATTTTAAGCTGTTGAAGGTTTTGACGAATCTTCTGGAAATAGATGCGGGTATTTCTTCTTCATCTGATCTTCACGCTCCCAGGTGAACTCGGGTCCTCTATGAGCATTCCATCGAACCTTAACAATTGGTATCTTATTTTGCTTAAGTCTTTTAACCTCACGATCCATTATTTCGACGGGTTCTTCGATGAATTGAAGTTTTTCGTTGATTTGGATTTCATCTAACGGAATAGTGAGATCTTTTTTAGCAAAACATTTCTTCAAATTCGAGACGTGGAAAGTGTTATGTACAGCAGCGAGTTGTTGAGGTAACTCTAGTCGGTAAGCTACTGGTCCGACACGATCAATAATCTTGAATGGTCCAATATACCTTGGATTTAATTTCCCTCGTTTACCAAATCGAACAACGCCTTTCCAAGGTGCAACTTTAAGCATGACCATCTCTCCAATTTCAAATTCTATATCTTTTCTTTTAATGTCAGCGTAGCTCTTTTGTCGACTTTGGGCGGTTTTCAACCGTTGTTGAATTTGGATGATCTTCTCGGTAGTTTCTTGTATAATCTCCGGACCCGTAATCTGTCTATCCCCCACTTCACTCCAACAAATCAGAGACCTGCACTTTCTACCATAAAGTGCTTCAAACGGCGCCATCTCAATGCTTGAATGGTAGCTGTTGTTGTAGGAAAATTCTGCTAACGGTAGATGTCGATCCCAACTGTTTCCGAAATCAATAACACATGCTCGTAGCATGTCTTCAAGCGTTTGTATCGTCCTTTCACTCTGCCCATCAGTTTGTGGATGATAGGCAGTACTCATGTCTAGACGAGTTCCTAATGCTTGCTGTAATGTCTGCCAGAATCTTGAAATAAATCTGCCATCCCTATCAGAGATAATAGAGATTGGTATTCCATGTCTGGAGACGACTTCCTTCAAATACAGTCGTGCTAACTTCTCCATCTTGTCATCTTCTCTTATTGGTAGGAAGTGTGCCGATTTGGTGAGACGATCAACTATTACCCAAATAGTATCAAAACCACTTGCAGTCCTTGGCAATTTAGTGATGAAATCCATGGTAATGTTTTCCCATTTCCATTCCGGGATTTCGGGTTGTTGAAGTAGACCTGATGGTTTTTGATGCTCAGCTTTGACCTTAGAACACGTCAAACATTCTCCTACGTATTTAGCAACATCGGCTTTCATACCCGGCCACCAAAAATGTTTCTTGAGATCCTTGTACATCTTCCCCGTTCCAGGATGTATTGAGTATCTGGTTTTATGAGCTTCTCTAAGTACCATTTCTCTCATATCTCCAAATTTTGGTACCCAAATCCTTTCAGCCCTATACCGGGTTCTGTCTTCCCGAATATTAAGATGCTTCTCCGATCCTTTGGGTATTTCATCCTTTAAATTTCCCTCTTTTAAAACTCCTTGTTGCGCCTCCTTTATTTGAGTAGTAATGTTATTATGAATCATTATATTCATAGATTTTACTCGAATGGGTTCTCTGTCCTTCCTGCTCAAGGCATCGGCTACCACATTTGCCTTCCCCGGGTGGTAACGAATCTCAAAGTCGTAATCATTCAACAATTCAATCCACCTACGCTGCCTCATATTCAGTTGTTTCTGATTAAATATGTGTTGAAGACTTTTGTGGTCGGTATATATAATACTTTTGACCCCATATAAGTAGTGCCTCCAAGTCTTTAATGCAAAAACAACCGCTCCTAATTCCAAATCATGCGTCGTATAATTTTGTTCGTGAATCTTCAATTGTCTAGACGCATAAGCAATCACCTTCGTTCGTTACATTAATACACAACCGAGACCTTGCTTTGATGCGTCACAATAAATCACAAAATCATCATTCCCTTCAGGCAATGACAATATAGGTGCCGTAGTTAGCTTTTTCTTCAATAACTGAAACGCTTTCTCTTGTTCATCATTCCATTCAAATTTCTTCCCTTTATGCGTTAATGCAGTCAAGGGTTTTGCTATTCTGGAAAAATCTTGGATGAACCTTCTGTAGTAACCAGCTAGTCCTAAAAACTGGCGTATGTGTTTTGGAGTTTTCGGGGTTTCCCACTTTTCAACAGTTTCTATCTTTGCCGGATCCACCTTAATACCTTCTTTGTTCACTATGTGACCGAGGAATTGAACTTCTTCCAACCAAAATGCACACTTTGAAAACTTAGCGTACAATTCTTCCTTCCTCAATACTTCTAACACCTTTCTCAAATGTTCACCGTGTTCTTGGTCATTCTTTGAGTAAATAAGTATGTCATCAATGAAAACAATGACAAACTTGTCAAGGTATGGTCCACACACTCGGTTCATAAGGTCCATGAACACAGCTGGTGCATTAGTTAAACCAAACGGCATGACCATAAACTCGTAATGACCGTAACGTGTTCTAAAAGCAGTCTTTGGAATATCATCTTCTTTCACCCGCATTTGATGATACCCGGAAAAGTCAATCTTTGAATAAACAGACGAGCCTTGTAGTTGATCAAATAAGTCATCGATTCTCGGTAGTGGGTAGCGGTTTTTGATGGTAAGTTTGTTCAACTCTCGGTAGTCAATACACAACCTGAATGTACCATCTTTCTTCTTGACAAACAAAACAGGAGCTCCCCACGGTGATGTGCTTGGTCGAATGAAACCACGCTCTAAAAGTTCTTGTAATTGGCTTTGTAGTTCTTTCATCTCGCTGGGTGCGAGTCTGTAAGGAGCACGAGCTATTGGTGCAGCTCCTGGTACAAGATCTATTTGAAAATCAACGGATCGATGTGGGGGTAATCCCGGTAATTCTTTCAGAAATACATCAGGAAATTCTTTTGCGACGGGAACATCATTGATGCTCTTTTCTTCAGTTTGTACTTTCTCGACGTGTGCTAGAACAGCATAGCAACCTTTTCTTATTAGTTTTTGTGCCTTCAAATTACTAATAAGATGTAGCTTCGTGTTGCCCTTTTCTCCGTACACCATTAAGGGTTTTCCTTTTTCTCGTATAATGCTAATTGCATTTTTGTAACAAACGATCTCCGCTTTCACTTCTTTCAACCAGTCCATACCGATTATCACATCAAAACTCCCTAACTCTACTGGTATTAAATCAATCTTAAATGTTTCGCTAACCAGTTTAATTTCTCGATTCCGACATATATTATCTGCTGAAATTAATTTACCATTTGCTAATTCGAGTAAAAATTTACTATCCAAAGGCGTCAATGGACAACTTAATTTAGCACGAAAATCTCTACTCATATAGCTTCTATCCGCACCCGAATCAAATAAAACGTAAGCAGATTTATTGTTAATAAGAAACGTACCCGTAACAAGCTCCGGGTCTTCTTGTGCCTCTGCCGCATTAATATTGAAAACTCTTCCACGGCCTTGTCCATTCGTGTTCTCCTGGTTCGGGCAATTTCTAATAATGTGGCCCGGTTTTCCACATTTATAACAAACTACATTGGCATAACTTGCTCCGACACTACTTGCTCCGCCATTACTCGTTCCGACACCATTTGTTCCTTTCGTTCTATTAACCCCTGGTCCGTAGACCTCACACTTCGCCACGCTATGACCATTTCTTTTACACTTGTTGCAAAATTTGGTGCAGAACCCCGAGTGATTCTTTTCACACCTTTGGCATAGCTGCTTCTGATTGTTGTTGTTGTTGCGGTTATTATTGTTGTTGGGATGATTGTTGTAGTTGCTGTTGTTATTATTGTTGTTGTTGTTGGGCCGTTTGTTGTAGTTGCGATTGATGTTGCGATTGTTGGGATAATTGTTGCGATTATTGTTGTAATTGCTGTTGTTGTTGTATTGGTGATTCTTATCACCGTTTTCCTCCCACTTTCTTTTGACTTGCTTCACATTGGCCTCTTCAGCAGTCTGTTCTTTAATTCTTTCTTCAATCTGGTTCACGAGTTTGTGAGCCATTCTACATGCCTGTTGTATGGAGGCGGGCTCGTGTGAACTTATATCTTCTTGGATTCTTTCAGGTAATCCTTTCACAAACGCGTCGATCTTCTCTTCCTCATCTTCGAATGCTCCCGGACACAATAGGCACAATTCTGTGAATCGTCTTTCGTACGTGGTAATATCAAATCCTTGGGTTCGTAACCCTCTAAGTTCTGTCTTGAGCTTATTGACCTCGGTTCTGGGACGGTACTTCTCGTTCATCAAGTGCTTGAATGCTGACCACGGTAGTGCGTACGCATCGTCTTGTCCCACTTGCTCTAGATAGGTATTCCACCATGTTAACGCAGAACCTGTGAAGGTATGCGTAGCGTACTTTACTTTGTCCTCTTCAGTACACTTACTTATGGCAAACACCGATTCGACCTTCTCGGTCCACCGTTTCAATCCGATCGGTCCTTCGGTTCCATCAAATTCCAAAGGTTTGCAGGCAGTGAATTCTTTGTAGGTGCATCCTACATGATTTCTTGTACTACTAGATCCAAGGTTATTGTTGGTATGTAGCGCAGCCTGTACTGCGGCTATGTTTGAAGCTAGAAAAGTACGGAATTCCTCTTCATTCATATTCACGGTGTGTCGAGTAGTCGGTGCCATTTCCTTCAAAATAGTTAAATGGAACAAGTTAATCATACAGAATATTAAGAGTAGTTAATAGTATTTCGTAGCATAATATGAACTCATTTATAAAAGCTTTTTATTCATATTAGCGTTTTATAAGTTTAAATTCGGGTAGTACCTACCCGTTAAGTTCATACTTAGTAGCTAATATACAATTCAACTACTACAATTCTATATGAAAAACTGATTATAATAATATTTCGCGTTCAAACTTTTACACAATATTTTAGAAACTTACAATACCGCTTATTTTACATAAAGCATGAAATATAGCACACAATAACTTTGATACAAGATAGTTGTGAAGATAATTCTAGCTAGTACACAAGTCGTTCAGCAAAGGCAATAAAGACACGTAATTCATACGTCCAGAAACAAGTCATGCATTCTGGTTTTACTAGGACTACTTCCCATCCTTGGTCTTGTGCAACATAACCGTTATGGCCGTTGATAAGACAGCGTGTTGTAACGTCGTCAAAGGGACGAGGGTTACGTAATGTCCAACAGTCCCGTAATAATCTAAAAACCTCATTTCTTACCCCAATTACCGACTCCGTCACTTGTGGAAACGTTTTGTTTAATAGTTGTAGCCAGATGTTCTTGTTCTCACTTTGGTGAGAAGCGAACATTACTAATCCGTAAGCATAACATGCTTCTTTATGTTGCATGTTAGCCGCTTTTTCTAAATCACGAAGTCCAATATTCGGATATATTGAGTCAAAATAATTTCTTAACCCGTTGCGTAAAATAGCATTGGGTTCCCCGCAATATATGCGTCAAAGTAAACACATCGTAACTTATGGGTTTTCCAATGTGATATCCCCCATCTTTCAAACGAAAGTCTCTTATAAACCAAGACATTCTTGGAACGTTCTTCGAATGTCTTACAAACTGATATCGCCTTAAATAGTTGTGCCGAGGAATTCTGGCCGACTCTAGACAAGATTTCATCAATCATGTCTCCGGGTAGGTCTCTTAAAATATTGGGTTGTCTATCCATTTTGTGTTTTTATACTGTAAAATAGACAAGAGTTAGATTCATAAAAAAAATATACTTATTAATACAAGCAATTTTTACATATATCATAAAGCATAAGCACACTATATTACATATATTACACCACACGAATACAACTATCTTATTCCGACTCGCTTGTTTCTTCTTCTTCGGTTTTGGTTCGTTTTGCCAAGTTTCTAGGGATATATGATGTTCCCCTAATACGAGCCGTCGTGATCCACATTGGTTTAGAAAAACCTGGTGGTTTAGAGGTTCCCGGGTCATTGTTACAACTTAAGGACTTCGAGGGTTGACGATACATATAAAGTTCATCGGGGTTGGAATTAGATTTCTCTATTTTTATGCCCTTTCCCTTATTATTTTCTTTTGCCTTTTTAAATTCAGTTGGGGTAATTTCTATAACATTATCGGAATTCTCGTCGGAATCCGATTCATCGGAGAATTGGTAATCCTCCCAATATTTTGCTTCCTTGGCGGAACCACCATTGACCATAATTAACCTTGGTCGGTTGGTTGAGGATTTTCTTTTACTTAACCGTTTTATTATTTCCCCCACCGGTTCTATTTCTTCATCCGGTTCCGATTCTTCTTCCGGTTCCGATTCTTCTTCCGGTTCCGACTCTTCTTCCGGTTCCTCTTCGGGAACTTGTGAATCAGTCCACGAATCATTCCAATTTACATTTGACTCTTCATTATTATTAGGTGAGTCAATGGAACTTGTTCTAGAGGTAGACATCTATCACATAATATCAAACGCGTTAAGAGATTAATATATCACATAATATTCACATGTTAAAAATATATAGTTTCCAACAAAATTTATTAAGCAATCATTTTTCAAGTAAACACGGTCGAAGTCCAGACTCACTAATGCATCCTAACAAACTCGATAAGACACACTAATGCAAAATTCTGGTTCTCTAAGACCAACGCTCGGATACCAACTGAAATGTCCCGTTCTTATTGATTAAAAACGTTCCATATTAATTGATTTCGTTGCGAGGTTTTGACCTCCATATGAGACGTTTTTCAAAGACTGCATTCATTTTTAAAACAAACCATAACCTTTATTTCATAAATAAAGGTTTAAAAAGCTTTACGTAGATTATCAAATAATGATAATCTAAAATATCCTGTTTACACACGACCATTACATAATGGTTTACAATACAAATATGTTACATCGAAATCAGTTTCTTGAATGCAGTTTTTACACAATATCATACAAACATGGACTCCAAATCTTGTCCTTATTTTAGTATGCAACAGCGGAAGCTCTTAATATTCACCTGAGAATAAACATGCTTTAAACGTCAACAAAAATGTTGGTGAGTTATAGGTTTAACCTATATATATCAAATCGTAACAATAGACCACAAGATTTCATATTTCAATACACATCCCATACATAGAGATAAAAATCATTCATATGGTGAACACCTGGTAACCGACATTAACAAGATGCATATATAAGAATATCCCCATCATTCCGGGACACCCTTCGGATATGATATAAATTTCGAAGTACTAAAGCATTCGGTACTTTGGATGGGGTTTGTTAGGCCCAATAGATCTATCTTTAGGATTCGCGTCAATTAGGGTGTCTGTTCCCCAATTCTTAGATTACCAGACTTAATAAAAAGGGGCATATTCAATTTCGATAATTCAACCATAGAATGTAGTTTCACGTACTTGTGTCTATTTTGTAAATCATTTATAAAACCTGTATGTATTCTCATCCCAAAAATATTAGATTTTAAAAGTGGGACTATAACTCACTTTCACAGGTTTTTTACTTCGTCGGGAAGTAAGACTTGGCCACTGGTTGATTCACGAACCTATAACAATATATACATATATATCAAAGTATGTTCAAAATATATTTACAACACTTTTAATATATTTTGATGTTTTAAGTTTATTAAGTCAGCTGTCCTCGTTAGTAACCTACAACTAGTTGTCCACAGTTAGATGTACAGAAATAAATCGATAAATATTATCTTGAATCAATCCACGACCCAGTGTATACGTATCTCAGTATTGATCACAACTCAAACTATATATATTTTGGAATCAACCTCAACCCTGTATAGCTAACTCCAACATTCACATATAGAGTGTCTATGGTTGTTCCGAAATACATATAGATGTGTCGACATGATAGGTCGAAACATTGTATACGTGTCTATGGTATCTCAAGATTACATAATATACAATACAAGTTGATTAAGTTATGGTTGGAATAGATTTGTTACCAATTTTCACGTAGCTAAAATGAGAAAAATTATCCAATCTTGTTTTACCCATAACTTCTTCATTTTAAATCCGTTTTGAGTGAATCAAATTGCTATGGTTTCATATTGAACTCTATTTTATGAATCTAAACAGAAAAAGTATAGGTTTATAGTCGGAAAAATAAGTTACAAGTCGTTTTTGTAAAGGTAGTCATTTCAGTCGAAAGAACGACGTCTAGATGACCATTTTAGAAAACATACTTCCACTTTGAGTTTAACCATAATTTTTGGATATAGTTTCATGTTCATAATAAAAATCATTTTCTCAGAATAACAACTTTTAAATCAAAGTTTATCATAGTTTTTAATTAACTAACCCAAAACAGCCCGCGGTGTTACTACGACGGCGTAAATCCGGTTTTACGGTGTTTTTCGTGTTTCCAGGTTTTAAATCATTAAGTTAGCATATCATATAGATATAGAACATGTGTTTAGTTGATTTTAAAAGTCAAGTTAGAAGGATTAACTTTTGTTTGCGAACAAGTTTAGAATTAACTAAACTATGTTCTAGTGATTACAAGTTTAAACCTTCGAATAAGATAGCTTTATATGTATGAATCGAATGATGTTATGAACATCATTACTACCTTAAGTTCCTTGGATAAACCTACTGGAAAAGAGAAAAATGGATCTAGCTTCAATGGATCCTTGGATGGCTCGAAGTTCTTGAAGCAGAATCATGACACGAAAACAAGTTCAAGTAAGATCATCACTTGAAATAAGATTGTTATAGTTATAGAAATTGAACCAAAGTTTGAACATGATTATTACCTTGTATTAGAATGATAACCTACTGTAAGAAACAAAGATTTCTTGAGGTTGGATGATCACCTTACAAGATTGGAAGTGAGCTAGCAAACTTGAAAGTATTCTTGATTTTATGAAACTAGAACTTTTGGAATTTATGAAGAACACTTAGAACTTGAAGATAGAACTTGAGAGAGATCAATTAGATGAAGAAAATTGAAGAATGAAAGTGTTTGTAGGTGTTTTTGGTCGTTGGTGTATGGATTAGATATAAAGGATATGTAATTTTGTTTTCATGTAAATAAGTCATGAATGATTACTCATATTTTTGTAATTTTATGAGATATTTCATGCTAGTTGCCAAATGATGGTTCCCACATGTGTTAGGTGACTCACATGGGCTGCTAAGAGCTGATCATTGGAGTGTATATACCAATAGTACATACATCTAAAAGCTGTGTATTGTACGAGTACGAATACGGGTGCATACGAGTAGAATTGTTGATGAAACTGAACGAGGATGTAATTGTAAGCATTTTTGTTAAGTAGAAGTATTTTGATAAGTGTCTTGAAGTCTTTCAAAAGTGTATGAATACATATTAAAACACTACATGTATATACATTTTAACTGAGTCGTTAAGTCATCGTTAGTCGTTACATGTAAATGTTGTTTTGAAACCTTTAGGTTAACGATCTTGTTAAATGTTGTTAACCCAATGTTTATAATATCAAAAGAGATTTTAAATTATTATATTATCATGATATTATGATGTACGAATATCTCTTAATATGATATATATACATTAAATGTAGTTACAACGATAATCGTTACATATATGTCTCGTTTCAAAATCATTAAGTTAGTAGTCTTGTTTTTACATATGTAGTTCATTGTTAATATACTTAATGATATGTTTACTTATCATAATATCATGTTAACTATATATATAACCATATATATGTCATCATATAGTTTTTACAAGTTTTAACGTTCGTGAATCACCGGTCAACTTGGGTGGTCAATTGTCTATATGAAACCTATTTCAATTAATCAAGTCTTAACAAGTTTGATTGCTTAACATGTTGGAAACATTTAATCATGTAAATATCAATCTCAATTAATATATATAAACATGGAAAAGTTCGGGTCACTACAGTTAAGACCCGATCCAACTCACCCAAAGGTACCTCATTGACACGAATTAAAAAAGTTTCCGAACCCAAGTTGTTTTTAACGACTTTAACAGCATCAACAATCAAAGAGGGACTTTCCAATTCGATAAAAGCATATGCAACCCCCATTTGTATAAGACCAGTAGACGAGCGTGCCACGTGAATAACATTTCCAAAACCTGCAGCAAGTTCTTTAATATTTTCCTCCGAATAAAAGCAGGCAGGGATCCCGTTGATACCAATCCAAGTAAACCGGAAAAAACGATCGACACGGGAAGAAAAGGGGGCGATATAAATCAAACCATCTTTACAAGGGTGTTCCGCACACAATCTATCCAAATTAGACTCATCAGAGCACATGACAATGAAGCCGAAACAACCCCATTTAAAAACGCGATTAGCAAGAACACCCCTACGGGTTAAACAAGACACCAATTTTTGACAAGAAAAAGGTCTGTGATCCACCAACAAAGCACAAACGCGCGTCATATTCAGAAAATCAAAGTTAACATTCAGATTAGCACGAAAAACAGAGTTTTTACCCTGAACTACAGAGGGAGAAAGAGACCCAACAGGAAACTTTCTCGAAGCTTTACCAACGAAAATTTTCTTACCAAAAAGAGTAACACCGTTCATCTTACGGATGGCTTCTTCTGCTGTCAAGAAGGAATCATACCTCACGAAAGCGTATCTACGATCTGGCCATGCTTTGATTTCAGAGATGCCACCGCAAGAACCGAACGCCTCTTGAAGACCCAACTTATCATATCCTAAAGGTAACCTGCCGATGAAAATCACCCCATTATCAACCCCTGGAAGTGACTGAATACGAATCTCAGAAGAGCCTGAAGCAAAAGGACCACCGGAAACAGGTACATCATCAACAACAGGTGGACCGCCGGAAGCAGCATCTATGTTTTTGAGCAGCGAAACAAACGAAAAGGTTTCTGAAAGAGGATGAGTGGATGGAGAGGTAGGCTGCTCCAATGCGGGAAGTGGAGGTGACGGTGGTGGTGGTGGAGCAGTGGCAGGTGGTGGTGGAACAGTGGCAGGTGGCGGTGGAGGTGGGGTTGAGGTGGATGAGAGTGGAGGGAAAAGGTTGGGGTTTTGAAATTCAAAAAAAGGGGTATGGGGGAAAAGGTTTGGGAGCGTTTCATTGTGGGTTTTTCGGGTTTTTCCATCACTTCGAACAATTAACTTGAGATACTTAATAGTAGCATGATCAACCACGAAGAAATTATAAGTTGAAACTAAAGCACTACAATCATATTAAATAAATAAATAAATTACATTTTGCTTCACATTTATAGGTTTATCTAATGTGTTAAAATTGGGTTATAAAATTTATATAACAAAAAAATACTGGATAAAGACTAAAACACAATTATAGACAAGTTTACCTGATCGTGTAGTAGTACAATACTCATAAATCCATGTATCATTCCAAAGACAGTGATGTGTAATTACTATATTATCTAATAAATAAAAATGGTGAATAGTGATTAGGGGTACTTTTGTCATTTCATTTATTTTTAAAATTCTAATTAAATTTCACTACACCAACAAAGACCCCTACACTTTTTTTTCAAATATTCAAATCGACCCCCCAAACAGGGGGTAAAGTGTCAAATAACTATTTTCATAAAAAAAAAATCTTAAATAAATTCCACCCAAATATTCAACGGGTCATATCTTCTCGCTCGCAACGAGTTAAATTTTTCCGACACCATCGTTAAAATCGAAATAATTTTAGGAACACAATGTCACTAACTATACGCAAAACGGGCGCTTTTTAAAAAATGCTAAAAAATTTTTTTTGTATTTTTCATACACGTTGATTTTGCGTTAAATTTTTAAAAGTCGATAATTACATAGCTAAACGCAGAGATGAACATATATTGTTAATTTAAGATAACATTTAAATCTTTCACGGGTTATACCTTTTAGTTCGACTCGAGTTGCGCTTCAACGACATCATTTTTTAGCCACAAAATAATTTTACAAATTAAAAGCAATAAAATACATTGAAAACCGAACTCCCGACGCGAAGCGAGGTTCAACAACTAGTTCTCAACTATTAGCTAATTAGATAAATAAACAAATAAACACATAACTAAATCAAAGGGGGGTTTTCTATTTACCGGATGGAAAGTCTCATAAAAGCAGCTTAACGAAACGAGATATAAATTAGATAACTTAAACAAGACGGAACAACTAGAAGATTAAAGATATGTACATTATTCATTTCGATTCATGGAGTTTTTCGAATGAAGGCCTGATTATTCCTTATTACTCGTTAACACTCAATAGCTAAAAACAAACTTAAACTAATTGACATTGCATGCACCCGACTAATTAGTAACTTGTAAGCACACTTCAAAAGGATGCCGAAATCTTTTCAGTAGACTTTTTATGAGTAGATATTTTATTACTCCGTATATATTTTATGTTATTATATATAATATAATATAATATAATTGGTTAAAAGTATAGTTACTGGAGGATTTTTTTTTTTCCAACAGCAATTGGGATCAACCGAGGGGACTAAACTACCCGTTGCGATTATCTCTCGTTTCGACTATGCGGATGCAGCCAAGGTTGGAGAATTCGGATCTCGGGGAGATCTCGTTTGGACTTTTTTAAAGAGATCTCGGCATCTCGGAATAATCTCGGGGAGATCTCGGACGTTGACTTACGTTGACTTTATAGTTTTTTTAATAAAAATATACATAAAAACATAAATATATGTATATTTATACACGTTTTTTACGAGATTTTACAAAAATATCCGAGAAGTGAGCGAGAAAATCTTAGAAATTACGAATTTTACAAGTAAATCTTACAAATTAGCAAGAAAATTCGAGAAATCGTGGCTTTGAATAAGTTTGACCCCGTTGTGTTTTTAATATGTAGCCAACGGGGGTCGAACTCCTGTCCTCCCCTAAAGGAGGCAGGCCATCAACCGCTGGACCACATCACAACTTCTATTTACTGGAGGATTCTAAAACTATATACCCGATTAAAGGGATGACAACAATTTGTAATAGAGGTAGTATGCTTGGTGTATGGCAGAACATGATCAAAAGTTTTGCACAAGCTCAAGATAAAAACATATTGCCTCTTAATCCAATAAGATCAAAAGTGGGAAATGGTAATAATATCAGATTCTGGAAAGATAAATGGATTGGTTCTGTTCCTTTATGTACAAGTTTTAACAGGTTATTTCATTTGGATGTCGACCCCAATTGTTATGTTTATGTTTCTGATAGAAGGGACGATTCTGGTTGGAAATGGCAATGGAGTAGAGGTAATTTGGGCAGTCGAAATGAGTCTTTGGTGAATGATTTGCTTGCAGTAGTTAGTCACGTTAATTTTTCGATGGAAAGTGATTCTAAATTCTGTGTTGCGTGCAGTAATGGTTTGTTTTCGATTGCTGGTACTCGAAAGGTGATTGATAACTGCTTGCTTCCTTCTCTAGTCCCTTGTACGTATTGGTGTAAGTTAGTTACGAAGAAAGTGAGAGTATTTTTATTTGGCGGCTCGCTATTGATCGACTCCCAGCGAGAATAAATTTGTGGATTCGAGATGTGCAACTGGAAAGTATAGCTTGTCCATTATGTAATTGTGAAGTGGAGGATATTAATCACCTAATGTTTTCGTGCTCTGTTACAAAGGAAGTGTGGAGGAAAATTAAAATATGGACTGCAATTGATTTACCAAATTTTGTTAATTGGGCCGATTGGTTGACTTGCCTAAATAATTGGGTTGCGGCATCCCAAAAAAAGAATAGACTAGAAGTCATTGTTGCTACGGTGGTTTGGGTCATTTGGCGATTCAGGAACGATTTGATTTTCTCGGTGAAAAGGGTGAAAAAGGAGGACATATTTGATTGTATTAGATTATTTTTGTTTTCGTGGTTATTTAATAGAAGTAAAGATAATATTGTTTGGAATGATTGGCTTATAAAGCCTATGTAATTGTGACGTTTTCCTTTTGTTGCTTCTAGTTACTTGGTAGAAGCCTAATAACATTTTCCGTTCAAAAAAACAAAAGGGCATTTGGCCCAGCGGTATCGTGATGGCCCTCCAACCAAGAGGTTGAGGGTTCAAGTTGTAGTGACCCGAACTTTTTCATGTTTATATATATTAAATGAAATTGTTATTTACATGATTAAGTGTTTCCAACATGTTAAGCAATCAAACTTGTTAAGACTTGATTAAGTGAAATAGATTTCATATAGATAATTGACCACCCAAGTTGACTGGTGATTCACGAACGTTAAAACTTGTAAAAACTATATGATGTTATATATATGGATATATATATATATGGATATATAAATATATATAAATATATATATATATATATATATATATATATATATATATATATATATATATATATATATATATATATATATATATATATATATATATATATATATATAGTTAACATGGTATTATGATAAGTAAACATATCATTAAGTATATTAACAATGAACTACATATGTAAAAACAAGACTACTAACTTAAGGATCTCGAAACGAGGCATATATGTAACGATTATCGTTGTAACGACATTTAATTGTATATATATCATATTAAGATATATTAATACATCATAATATCATGATAATGTAATAATTTAACATCTCATTTGATATAATAAACAATGGGTTAACAACACTTAACAGGATCGGTAACCTAAAGGCTTCAAAACAACATTTACATGTAACGACTAACGATGATTGAACGACTCAGTTAAAATGTATATACATGTAGTGTTTTAATATGTATTCATACACTTTTGAAAGACTTCAAGATACTTATCAAAATACTTCTACTTAACAAAAATGCTTACAATTACATCCTCGTTCAGTTTCATCAACAATTCTACTCGTATGCACCCGTATTCTTACTCGTACAATACACAGCTTTTAGATGTATGTACTATTGGTATATACACTCCAATGATCAGCTCTTGGCAGCCCATGTGAGTCACCTAACACATGTGGGAACCATCATTTGGCAACTAGCATGAAAAATCTCATAAAATTACAAAATATTAGTAATCATTCATGACTTATTTACAAGTAAACAAAATTACACATCCTTTATATCTAATCCATATACCAACGACCAAAAACACCTACAAACACTTTCATTCTTCAATTTTCTTCATTTAATTGATCTCTCTCAAGTTCTATCTTCAAGTTCTAAGTGTTCTTCTTAAATTCTATAAGTTCTAGTTTCATAAAATCAAGAATACTTCCAAGTTTGCTAGCTTACTTCCAATCTTGTAAAGTGATCATCCAACCTCAAGAAATCTTTCTTATTTACAGTAAGATATCTTTCTAATACAAGGTAATACTCATATTCAAACTTTGATTCAATTTCTATAACTATAACAATCTTATTTCGATTGGAAATCTTACTTGAACTTGTTTTCGTGTCATGATTCTGCTTCAAGAACTTTCAAGCCATCCAAGGATCCTTTGAAGCTAGATCTATTTTTTTCATTTCTAGTAGGTTTATCCACAAAACCTGAGGTAGTAATGATGTTCATAACATCATTCGATTCATATATATAAAACTACCTTATTCGAAGGTTTGAACTTGAAATCACTAGAACATAGTTTAGTTAATTCTAAACTTGTTCGCAAATAAAAAATTAATTCTTCTAACTTGATTTTTAAAATCAACTAAACACATGTTCTATATCTATATATTATTCTAACTTAATGATTTAAAACTGGAAAACACGAAAACACCGTAAAACCGGATATACGCCGTCGTAGTAACACCGCGGGCTGTTTTGGGTTTGATAATTAAAAACTATGATAAACTTTGATTTAAAAGTTGTTCTTCTGGGAAAATGATTTTTCTTATGAACATGAAACTATATCCAAAAATCATGGTTAAACTCAAAGTGGAAGTATGTTTTTCAAAATAGTCATCAAGACGTCGTTCTTTCGACTGAAATGACTACCTATTACAAAAACGACTTGTAACTTATATTTCCGACTATAAACCTATACTTTTTCTATTTAGATTCATAAAATAGAGTTCAATATGAAACCATAGCAATTTGATTCACTCAAAACGGATTTAAAACGAAGAAGTTATGGGTAAAACAAGATTGGATATTTTTTTTGTTGTAGCTACGGGAAATATTGTAACAAATCTATATTAATCATATCCTAGCTAACTTATATTGTATTATACATGTATTCTAATATATTATGTAATCTTGGAATACCATAGACACGTATGCAAATGTTTTGACATATCATATCGACCCGTCTATATATATTATTTGGAACAACCATAGACACTCTATATGCAGTAATGTTGGAGTTAGCTATACATGGTTGAGGTTGATTCCAAAAATATATATACTTTGAGTTGTGATCTAGCCTGAGACGTGTATACACTGGGTCGTGGATTGGGTCAAGATAATATATATCAATTTATTTCTGTACATCTAACTATGGACAACTAGTTGTAGGTTACTAACGAGGACAGCTGACTTAATAAACTTAAAACATTAAAACGTATTAAAAATGTTGTAAATATATTTTGAACATACTTTGATTAATATGTACATATTTGTTATAGGTTCGTGAATCGACCAGTGGCCAAGTCTTACTTCCCGACGAAGTAAAAATCTGTGAAAGTGAGTTATAGTCCCACTTTTAAAATCTAATATTTTGGGATGAGAATACATGCAATTTTATAAATGTTTTACGAAATAGACACAAGTAAATGAAACTACATTATATGGGTGAATGATCGAAGCCGAATATGCCCATTTTTAGCTTGGTAGCCTAAGAATTTGGGAACAGACCCCCAAATTGACGCGAATCTTAAATATAGATCTATCGGGCCCAACAAGCCCCATTCTGGAATTTGGAATGCTTTAGTACTTCGATTTTATCATGTCCGATGGGTGTTCCGGAATGATGGGGATACTCTATATGCATCTTGTTCATGTCGGTTACCAGGTGTTCACCATATGAATGATTTTTATCTCTATGTATGGGATGTATATTGAAATATGAAATCTTGTGGTCTATTACTATGATTTGATAATATATAGGTTAAACCTATAACTTACCAACATTTTTGTTGACGTTTTAAGCATATTTATTCTCAGGTGATTATTAAGAGCTTCCGCTGTTGCATACTAAAATAAGGACAAGATTTGGAGTCCATGCTTGTATGATATTATGTAAAAACTGTATTCAAGAAACTTATTTTTGATGTAATATATTCTTATTGTAAACCATTATGTACTGGTCGTGTGTAAACGGTATATTTTAGATTATCATTATTTG
Source organism: Rutidosis leptorrhynchoides (assembly GCF_046630445.1). Lineage (NCBI taxonomy): Eukaryota > Viridiplantae > Streptophyta > Magnoliopsida > Asterales > Asteraceae > Rutidosis > Rutidosis leptorrhynchoides. The sequence continues at coordinate 531,530,990 of NC_092333.1, read as the reverse complement.
ATAATCTACGTAATGCTTTTTAAACCTTTATCGATAAAATAAAGGTTATGGTTGTTTTAAAAATGAATGCAGTCTTTGAAAAACGTCTCATATAGAGGTCAAAACCTCGCGACGAAATCAATTAATATGGAACGTTTATAATCAATATGAACGGGACATTTCAGTTGGTATCCGAGCGTTGGTCTTAGAGAACCAGAAATTTGCATTAGTGTGTCTTATCGAGTTTGTTAGGATACATTAGTGAGTCTGGACTTCGACCGTGTTTTCTTTAAAAACGATTGCTTAACACTTTTGTTAGAAACTATATATTATTAACATGTAAATATTATGTGATATATTAATCTCTTAATGTGTTTGTGTGATAGATGTCTACCACTAGTACAAATCCCATCGACTCACCTAATAATAATGAAGAGTCGAATATAATTTTGGAAGATTCACAAATTCCAGAAGAGGAACCGGAAGAGGAGGAACCGGAAGAGGAGGAACCAGAAGAAGAAGAGATTCTGGAGGAAGAAATATTGATACCTACAGTAAATCGATTAAATAAAAGAAAATCATCAACCAACGGACCAAAGTTAAAAATGGTCAATGGTGTTTCCGCCGAGGAAGCAAAATATTGGGAAGATTACCAATTTTCCGATGAATCGGATCCCGATGAGGATTCCGATGATGTTATAGAAATTACCTCGACCCAATTTAATATGGCAAAAGAAAATAATAAGGGAAAAGGTATAAAAATAGAGAAACCTGATTCCAACCCCGATGAACTTTATATGTATCGGCAACGTCCGTATTTCCTAAATTGTAACAATAACCCGGGAACCTCTACACCACCAGGTTTTTCTAAACCATTGTGGAAAACGACGGCTCGTATTAGAGGAGCACTATATATCCCTAGAAAATTAGGAAAACGAACCAAGTCCGAAGAAGAAGAAACCAGTGATTCAGATTAGAGGGTTGTAATCATGTTGTGTATTATATGTATTGTAGTGTGCTTGTACTTTTATGTTCTATGTAAAAATTGCTTGTATTGTTTGTTAATTATCTTTTACGAATCTAATCCTTGTCTATTTTACAGTATAAAAACAAAATGGACGTTAAGGGTAGACAACCGAATATTTTAGAAGACCTACCAGAGGATATGATTGAGGAAATCTTGTTTAGAGTCGGTCGGAATTCATCAGCACATTTAGTTATGGCGAAATTAACTTGTCAAACATTTGAAAGACTTTCCAGAAATGCCTTAGTTTATAAAAGGCTTTCCTTTGATAGGTGGGGTATATCACATTGGGGAGATTGTAAGTTACGCCGTGTTTTCTTTAAAGCGTTAAATGCGGGGAACCCAAATGCAATTTTACGCTACGGGTTAAGAACCTATTTTGACTCAACATATCCCAACATAGGATTTCGTGAGTTAGAAAGAGCTTCTAACATGCAACATAAAGAAGCATGTTATACTTACGGGTTAGTGATGTTCGCTTCTTACCAAAGTGAGAAAAAGAATATCGGGTTACAACTTTTAAATAAAACCTTCCCATAAGTGACGGATTCAGTAGTTGGGGTGAGAAACAAGGTTTTTAGATTATTGTGAGGCTGTTGGACATTACGAAACCCTCGTCCTTTTGACGACATTACAACATGCTGCCTAGCCAATGGTCATAACGGTTACTTTCCACAAGACTAAGGATGGGAAGTCGTCTTAGTAAAACCTGAATGCATGACTTATTTCTGGACTTATGAATTACGTGTCTTTATTTCTTTTGCTGAACAACTTGCGTATTAACTAGAATTGCCTTTATAGCTGCTGAGTAGCAAAGATATTATGTGCTATATTTCATCCTATATGTATAATAGTGGTATTGTAAGTTTGTAAAATATTGTATAAAGGTTTGAACGCGAAATATTATTGTAATAAGTTTTTCATATAGAAGCGTAGTAGTTGAGTTGTATAGCAGCTAGTAAGTATGAACTTAACGGGTAGGTACTACCCGAATTAAAACTATAAAATGCTAATATGAAGAAAAAGCTTTTATAAATAAGTTCATATAATGCTACGAGATACTATTGACTACTCTTAAATTCTATATGATTAACTCAATTCTTTTGGCTATTTTTGAAGGAAATGGCACCGGTGACTCGTCAGAATTTGAACATGAGCGAGGAAGACTTCCGTGTTTTCCTTGCAGCAAACATAGCCGCAGTATAGGCTGCGATGCAAAATAACAATAACTCTGGATCTAGCAGTGGAACTAATTCCACAAGAAATCGTGTAGGATGCTCCTACAAAGAATTCACTGCCTGCAAACCTTTGGAATTTGATGGAACTGAAGGACCAATTGGATTGAAACGGTGGACCGAGAAAGTCGAATCGGTGTTTGCCATAAGTAAGTGTACTGAAGAGGATAAAGTTAAGTACGCTACGCATACCTTCACAGGTACTGTGTTAACGTGGTGGAACACCTATCTTGAACAGGTAGGACAAAATGATGCTTACGCACTACCGTGGTCGGCATTCAAGCAATTGATGAACGAGTAGTACCATCCTAGAAACGAAGTCAATAAGCTCAAGGTAGAGCTTAGAGAGTTACGAACACAAGGGTTCGACATTACCACATATGAACGATGATTCACAGAGTTGTGCCTATTATGTCCAGGAACGTTCGAAGATGAAGAAGAGAAGATCGACGCGTTTATAAAAGGGTTACCAGTAAGGATTCAAGAAGATGTGAGTTCACACGAGCCCGCTTCCATACAAAAGGCAAGTCGAATGGCTCATAAACTCATAAATCAGATTGAGGGAAGAATTAAAGAGCATGCGACTGAAGAAGCCAACACGAAACAACTCAAGAGAAAGTGGGAAGAAACCAGTGACAAGGGTCACCAATACAACAACAACAACAACAACAATTACAACCACAACCGCAACAACAATCGCAACAATAACCGCAATCCCAACAATAACTACAATAAACGTCCCAACAACAACAACAACTACAACAACCGTTCCAACAACAATAACAATCCCAACAACAACCTCAATAACAATAACGACAACAAAAACCAAAAATGCCAAAGGTGTGAAGAGTACCACCAGAATGGGTTCTGTACGACATTTTGCACCAAGTGTAAAAGAACTGGCCATGGTGCGAAAAAGTGTGAGGTCTACGGACCAAAGTTTAACAGTACTAAAGGAACAAATAGTGGCGAAACAAGTAATGCCGCCTTTGTTTGTTATGGATGTGGAAAATCGGGCCACATTAGAAGTAATTGCCTGATTCAGGGGAATACTAATGGGCAGGGCCGCGGAAGAGTTTTCAATATTAATACGGCAGAAGCGCAGGAAGACCCGGAGCTTGTTACGGGTACGTTTCTTTTTGATAATAAGTCTGCTTATGTTTTATTTGATTCGGGTGCGGATAGAAGCTATATGAGTAGAGATTTTTGTGCTAAGTTAAGTTGCCCATTGACACCTTTAGATAGTAAATTTTTACTCGAATTAGCAAACGGTAAATTAATTTCAGCTGATAATATATGTTAGGATAGAGAAATTAAACTGGGGGATGAAACGTTTAAAATTGATTTAATACCAGTCGAGTTAGGGAGTTTTGATGTAATAATTGGTATGGACTGGTTGAAAAAGGTGAGAGCAGAGGTCGTTTGTTACAAAAATGCGATTCGCATTATGCGTGAAAAGGGAAAACCTTTAATGGTGTACGGAGAGAAGAACAATGCGAAATTAAATCTTATTAGTAGTTTGAAGGTGCAGAAACTAATAAGAAAAGGTTGTTACGTCATTCTAGCACACATCAAGGAAGTTAAACCTGAAGAAAAGAACATCTGTGATGTTCCCGTCGCAAAAGAATTTTTCGATGTATTTTCGAAAGAATTATCGGGATTACCCCAACATCGATCCGTTGAATTTCAAATAGACCTTGTACCAGGAGCTGCACCAATAGCTCGTGCTCCATACATACTCGCACCCAGCGAAATGAAAGAATTACAAAGTCAGTTACAGGAACTTTTAGAGCGTGGTTTCATTCGACCAAGCACATCACCATGAGGAGCTCCTGTTTTGTTTGTCAAGAAGAAGGATGGTACATTTAGGTTGTGTATCTACTATCGAGAGTTGAACAAACTTACCATCAAGAACCTTTACCCACTACCGAGAATCGACGACTTATTTGATCAACTACAAGGCTCGTCGGTTTATTCGAAGATTGATTTACGTTCTAGGTGTCATCAAATGCGGGTGAAAGAGGATGATATTCCAAAGACTGCTTTTAGGACGCGTTACGGTCATTACGAGTTTATGGTTATGCCGTTTGGGTTGACTAACGCACCAGATGTGTTCATGGACCTCATGAACAGAGTGTGTGGACCATACCTTGACAAGTTTGTCATTGTTTTCATCGATGACATACTTATTTACTCAAAGAATTACCAAGAGCATGAAGAACATTTGAGAAAAGTGTTAGAGTTGTTAAGAAAAGAAAAACTGTACGCTAAGTTTTCAAAGTGTGCATTTTGGTTGAAAGAAGTTCAATTCCTCGGTCATATAATGAACAAAGAAGGTATTCAAGTGGATCCAGCAAAGATTGAAACCGTTGAAAAGTGGGAAACCCCGAAAACTCCGAAACACATACGCCAATTTTTAGGACTAGCTGGTTATTACAGGAGATTCATCCAAGATTTTTCCAAAATAGCAAAACCCTTGACTGCATTAACGCATAAAGGGAGAAAATTTGAATGGAAGGATAAACAAGAAAAAGCGTTTGAATTGTTGAAGAAAAAGTTAACTACGGCACCTATATTGTCATTACCTGAAGGGAATGATGATTTTGTGATATATTGTGACGCCTCAAAGCAAGGTCTCGGTTGTGTATTAATGCAACGAATGAAAGTAATTACTTATGCTTCTAGACAATTGAAGATTCACGAGCAGAATTATACGACGCATGATTTGGAATTAGGCGCAGTTGTTTTTGCATTAAAAACTTGGAGGCACTACTTATATGGGGTCAAAAGTATTATATATACCGACCACAAAAGTCTTCAACACATATTTAATCAGAAACAACTGAATATGAGGCAACGCAGATGGACTGAATTGTTGAATGATTAAGACTTTGAGATTCGTTACCACCCGGGGAAGGCAAATGTGGTAGCCAACGCCTTGTGCAGAAAGGACAGAGAACCTATTCGAGTAAAAGCTATGAATATAATGATTCACACTAACCTTACTACTCAAATAAAGGAGGCGCAACAAGGAGTTTTAAAAGAGGGAAACTTAAGGGATGAAATACCCAAAGGATCGGAGAAGCATCTTAATATTGGGAAAGACGGAACCCGGTATAGGGCTGAAAGAATTTGGGTACCAAAATTTGGAGATATGAGAGAAATGGTACTTAGAGAAGCTCATAAAACCAGATACTCAATACATCATGGAATGGGAAAGATGTACAAGGATCTTAAGAAATATTTTTGGTGGCCAGGTATGAAAGTCGATGTTGCTAAATATGTAGGAGAATATTTGACATGTTCTAAGGTCAAAGCTGAGCATCAGAAACCATCAGGTCTACTTCAACAACCCGAAATCCCGGAATGGAAATGGGAAAACATTACCATGGATTTCATCACTAAATTGCCAAGGACTGCAAGTGGTTTTGATACTATTTGGGTAATAGTTGATCGTCTCACCAAATCAGCACACTTCCTGCCAATAAGAGAAGATGACAAGATGGAGAAGTTAGCACGACTGTATTTGAAGGAAGTCGTCTCCAGACATGGAATACCAATCTCTATTATCTCTGATAGGGATGGCAGATTTATTTCAAGATTCTGGCAGACATTACAGCAAGCATTAGGAACTCGTCTAGACATGAGTACTGCCTATCATCCACAAACTGATGGGCAGAGCGAAAGGACGATACAAACGTTTGAAGACATGCTACGAGCATGTGTTATTGATTTCGGAAACAGTTGGGATCGACATCTACCGTGAGCAGAATTTTCCTACAACAACAGCTACCATTCAAGCATTGAGATGGCACCGTTTGAAGCACTTTATGGTAGAAAGTGCAGGTCTCTAATTTGTTGGAGTGAAGTGGGGGATAGACAGATTACGTGTCCGAAGATAATACAAAAAACTACCGAGAAGATCATCCAAATTCAACAACGGTTGAAAACCGCCCAAAGTAGACAAAAGAGCTACGCTGACATTAAAACAAAAGATATAGAATTTGAAATTAGAGAGATGGTCATGCTTAAAGTTGCATCTTGGAAATGCGTTGTTCGATTTGGTAAACGAGGGAAATTAAACCCAAGATATATTGGACCATTCAAGGTTATTGATCTCGTCGGACCAGTAGCTTACCGACTTGAATTACTACAACAACTCGCGGCTGTACATAACACTTTCCACGTCTCAAATTTGAATAAATGTTTTGCTAAAGAAGATCTCACTATTCCGTTAGACGAAATCCAAATCAACGAAAAGCTTTAATTCGTCGAAGAACCCGTCAAAATAATGGATCGTGAGGTTAAAAGACTTAAGTAAAACAAGATACCAATTGTTAAGGCTCGATGGAATGCTCGTAGATGACCCGAGTTCACCTGGGAACGAGAAGATCAGATGAAGAAGAAGTACCTGCATGTGGGAACCATCATTTGGAAACTAGCATGAAATATCTCATAAAATTACAAAAGTATTAGTAATCATTCATGACTTATTTATAAGTAAACAAAATTACACATCCTATATATCTAATCCATATACCAACGACCAAAAATACCTACAAACACTTTCATTCTTCAATTTTCTTCATCTAATTGATCTCTCTCAAGTTTTATCTTCAATTTGTGTTCTTCTTAAATTCTATAAGTTCTAGTTTCATAAAATCAAGAATACTTCCAAGTTTGCTAGCTTACTTCCAATCTTGTAAAGTGATCATCCAACCTCAAGAAATCTTTCTTATTTACAGTAAGATATCTTTCTAATACAAGGTAATACTCATATTCAAACTTTGATTCAATTTCTATAACTATAACAATCTTATTTCGAGTGAAAATCTTACTTGAACTTGTTTTCGTGTCATGATTCTGCTTCAAGAACTTTCAAGCCATCCAAGGATCCTTTGAAGCTAGATCTTTTTTTTTTCATTTCTAGTAGGTTTATCCACAAAACCTGAGGTAGTAATGATGTTCATAATATCATTCAATTCATATATATAAAACTACCTTATTCGAAGGTTTAAACTTGAAATCACTAGAACATAGTTTAGTTAATTCTAAACTTGTTCGCAAACAAAAGTTAATCCTTCTAACTTGACTTTTAAAATCAACTAAACACATGTTCTATATCTATGTGATATGATAACTTAATGATTTAAAATCGAAAAACACGAAAAACACCGTAAAACCGGATATACGCCGTCGTAGTAACACCGCAGGCTGTTTTGGGTTTGATAATTAAAAACTATGATAAAATTTGATTTAAAAGTTGTTCTTCTGGGAAAATGATTTTTCTTATGAACATGAAACTATATCCAAAAATCATGGTTAAACTCAAAGTGGAAGTATGTTTTTCAAAATAGTCATCAAGACGTCGTTTTTTCGACTGAAATGACTACCTATTACAAAAACGACTTGTAACTTATATTTTCGACTATAAACCTATACTTTTTCTGTTTAGATTCATAAAATAGAGTTCAATATGAAACCATAGCAATTTGATTCACTCAAAACGGATTTAAAACGAAGAAGTTATGGGTAAAACAAGATTGGATATTTTTTTTGTTGTAGCTACGGGAAATATTGTAACAAATCTATATTAATCATATCCTAGCTAACTTATATTGTATTATACATGTATTCTAATATATTATGTAATCTTGGGATACCATAGACACGTATGCAAATGTTTTGACATATCATATCGACCCATATATATATTATTTGGAACAACCATAGACACTCTATATGCAGTAATGTTGGAGTTAGCTATACAGGGTTGAGGTTGATTCCAAAAATATATATACTTTGAGTTGTGATCTAGCCTGAGACGTGTATACACTGGGTCGTGGATTGAGTCAAGATAATATATATCAATTTATTTCTGTACATCTAACTATGGACAACTAGTTGTAGGTTACTAACGAGGACAGCTGACTTAATAAACTTAAAACATTAAAACGTATTAAAAATGTTATAAATATATTTTGAACATACTTTGATATATATGTACATATTTGTTATAGGTTCGTGAATCGACCAGTGGTTAAGTCTTACTTCCCGACGAAGTAAAAATCTGTGAAAGTGAGTTATAGTTCCACTTTTAAAATCTAATATTTTGGGATGAGAATACATGCAATTTTATAAATGTTTTACGAAATAGACATAAGTAAATGAAACTAAATTATATGGGTGAATGATCGAAGCCGAATATGCCCCTTTTTAGCTTGGTAGCCTAAGAATTTGGGAACAGACCCCCAAATTGACGCGAATCCTAAAGATAGATCTATCGGGCCCAACAAGCCCCATTCTGGAATTTGGAATGCTTTAGTACTTCGATTTTATCATGTCCGATGCGTGTCCCGGAATGATGGAGATATTCTATATGCATCTTGTTAATGTCGGTTACCAGGTGTTCACCATATGAATGATTTTTATCTCTATGTATGGGATGTATATTGAAATATGAAATCTTGTGGTCTATTACTATGATTTGATAATATATAGGTTAAACCTATAACTCACCAACATTTTTGTTGACGTTTTAAGCATGTTTATTCTCAGGTGATTATTAAGAGCTTCCGCTGTTGCATACTAAAATAAGGACAAGATTTGGAGTCCATGCTTGTATGAAATTATGTAAAAACTGCATTCAAGAAACTTATTTTTGATGTAATATATTCTTATTGTAAACCATTATGTAATGGTCGTGTGTAAACGGTATATTTTAGATTATCATTATTTGATAATCTACGTAATGCTTTTTAAACCTTTATCGACAAAATAAAGGTTATGGTTGTTTTAAAAATGAATGCAGTCTTTGAAAAATATCTCATATAGAGGTCAAAACCTCGCGACGAAATCAATTAATATGGAACGTTTATAATCAATATGAACGGGACATTTCAGAAGTCCCATTTGGGGCGTATTCGTAGTTGTAAATATTCGTTTTAATGGTGTGTGTAAGTTTGCCTTTCAAAAAAAAAAAAAAAAAAAAAAACTGTTGACGGAGTGTAAATTTTATTATTTTCAATTGCAATATTCTCTACTTAAGTTATAAAAGTAACTTTAGAAAATTAAATGAGAAACAAGATCCACAACATATGCAATATTATGGAGGCATGATCTCTTTATACGTTTGTGATGACAACACTATTTTCCTAATATATACTATACTAGGTTTTAGAGCCAGTGCATTCTATGGTAGATAAAATAATCGTGTAAAATTAATTGATTTTTTAAATAATTATTTTTTTTAGTTTAAGAGCCCGTGTCGTTGACAAATTTTAAAAGTTCTTTTAATTCTAAGAGCCTATGTTGACAAATTTTAAAACTGGTTTTGAACGGTGTTAATAACTTAACGTCTACAATTTTGTTTATTTCTTACCATTAATATCTTTTTAATTATAAGTAAATTACATTATATTATATACTTCGTAATATTTAGAGAAAATACGAGTCCATTGAAAATTCGTCATGAAACGTGTCAAATGAAAACACGTTAGTAAAGTCTAAGTTATATTTGTTCCATGTTATAATTATATAATAACTCTTGTATAAAACATATATATGTCACATGTCAAAAAAAAAGTTCCGTTTCGAATATAATTAGTTGCGTTTTGTTCATAAATTTATTTTGACTTGAACGGTGATAACAAATTGCATTAATGGTCCCAAAAAGATCAAAAAATTAACTAAAGTTTGACCCGATAAAAATCAAAGAAAATTAATTCAAATCACAACAAACAAATGATGAAAGATCTCATCAAACCCAATTTATATCTCATATTCTCATCGGTTATGATAGACCATACTGTTAGAAATAAACAAACAAAAGAGACAAAAGTAAAAAAGGGAATATTACTTTAAGGAGTAATTCCACTTTGAATCAGGAAAAAGGTATTCTTCATCATGTCTAGGACATAAGGGTCACAACTCACAAGTAAACAATTTACAGCAGTACAAAGTCAACAATAGTAACAAGATGGGAGTCATCTAACGGTAACAAGGTTAATAGCAACACTCAAATGTAGTCATCATAATGGATAGATTCCTTTCTTTGTACACATCTCATATAAGGCTCCTTACCTTGTTTAGAATAGGATCGCAATATAAAACAACATCATTGTAATGATCATAAAAACAACCAAGAATTTTACAATGTAACCCATTTAATTTTTTTTGCTACTGTATCTTTTATTTTTTATTCCAGTTCATCATTTTAGATCCGAATATTCAATTCACTATCAATAAACAATCAACATATTCCGCATATCAATTGTTAACATGGTATCAGAGCTAACGGTGTTGATCTTGGATCAAGACAGCCGATTATAAGCTTCAATCATGTACCAAAGTGAGCTGCCATGTCAAATAAGTGACGGTAGATTGGAAAGGCCGAAGCAAAAAGCTTCTTAAATCAAACTACCATGTCAAAAATGACGGTAGCTCAAATCAAGCCCAAAATCACCGGTTACCAAGCAACATATAATAGTTGCGGTTGCCATGGTGAGTATATTGTGCCTTTAGAACAAAGAAAAAGTGGGATTTGCAGCCGTGGGTAACCAAGAGGCTACCAACAACGGTGGCCATCACCAACCATCAAAATAGTTAACGGCGACCATAGGTGATTACCTGGAACCGGAAAAAAAGAAAAGAAATAAAAAAACCTGAACGGCGGCGAAGGGAGCAGCAGCGGTGGTCGGCGGCAACCATGAAGCTACCCGCAACGACACCACAAATGCTTCAATTTAATGCTTCGAGAATATGCAATTAGGTAAAGGGTTTGGGGTTAACACCTCAAACCCTTCTCTTCTCAAAACTTGTTCCTTTAATTTCGTATTTATCCAGAAAATCGTCGATAGAACGTAAAGAGTTAGGGTTTGAATCAAACCCTAATTTAGTCGTGACTGATTTTAGGGAGCAAAAGGTTGGGATGAAAAAAAAAAAAAACAAACAAACCCTTTAACCCCAAATCGCATGTCACGATCTAATATTGGGGGAGCTTTATTTTTCTAAATCGTGTGAATTTGCTGAAAGAGGAGATAAACCTTTTTTTTGTTTCTGCTAAGAATCATCTAAACAAGAAAAAAGGATTTTTGACCAGATTTCATACCATTCTACGATGGTAATGAGTGAAAGATGAAACCCTACCACCACCACATGACTGGAAAGTAAAAAAGGAGGGTTGGGATAATATAAGTTGTACTCCGTATTCAAGAAAGGATTTTTTTTAAGTGTATGACCCTTTTGGTTATGAAGAGTCAAAAATAGGAGTGGTCAACATTGAAGAGTACTTGAACTGTTTGAAGGTTATGTCTTTTGTCAGGAACAAAAAGGAGTGGTCAGTTTTTTAGTCAAATAAAATTTTTCGTTAAATAAGTTTTTTTAGATAAACCATTCAAAACCTTTAGTGTCATAATTTGAAATTTTAAAACTGTGAAAAACATTGTTTTGTGAAACTAAATTTCCAAAATAAGCAAAAATGATTGAAATTTTAAAACTTGATATACGGAGGATATCAAAAAGATGGTCAAACTTATTTTTTCGACTAAAGAGAAACTGATCCAAAAATCTTTCAACTCCAATTAATTAATTAAATGTTTATTCTTAAAGATGAAATCAGAAGTTGTTTCACTTCCTGTTAGTTTACTCTACAAATGACTTTGAAATGACAAAAATGTTTTTTGGCTAATTGAACTTTCAAGATAACGAATGACAAAAAGGAAATATGTTTTCTAAAAGTATACAAAAAGTAACGAATGGTCAATTGAACTTTCAAGAAATGAGGAGTAGATTGATAAAAGGTGCATCTATTTGGTCAATGTTAAAATATTTTCTTAAAAGAGATTTCAAGTTTTCTCTAAATTTTTTAGTCAAAACCCGAACTATTACAACTTATTAAATGTTGTATTGATGGCACTAATAAGAGTCTTCACTTGTATTGTAATGTTCTTGAGACCAATATTATTTTTAACCCCCAACACAGAAGTGTGGGGGAGTTTGATCTCAATACCATTGTGTGTGGGTGAAAAAGAAATATGATGACGATGTCACTAATCCTCATTTTTTATGATTGTTTCCGGTACATATCCAACACACGGGTGAGGGGGAGATTGATTCTAGCGTCACCGTGAGTTGATTACCGAAGCATATAATGGAATAGAGCAAGACACTCCAGGCGAATCAAACAAGGCTTATATTGATCTGGGTTCATGTCAGGCGAACCAAACAAGATTCAAGATTGAACTAGGTTCATGTCGGGCGAACCAAACAAGGTTCAAGTAGAGCTGGGTTCATGTCGGGAAACATAAAAACTTCTGACGAACCAAACAAGGTTCACGTTAAACTGAGTTCATGTCAGGAAAAGGAAACTTAAATATTTCAGGTGAACCAAACAAGGTTCAAGGATGAACTGGGTTCATGTTTGGAATCTGAGTATTCCTAGGCGAACCAATAAAGGTCCAGGTTGGACTGGGTTCATGTCTAGAAAATGAATACTCCTTGGCGAACTAGTAAAGGTTCAAGATTGAACTAGGTTCATGTCGGGAGCTTGATGATCGAGGCATATCAAAGAAGTTCAAGTCGGAAATCGATTGAAAAAACTTGAAGACTAGCTCGTGTTTTTTGACTAGTCAACGGAAGACTCTTCAACGACGTATTGAGCAAGTTGAATTGTGGAAAACCCACTATTCAGCGGAGTGTTAGAAATAAACAAACAAAAGAGACAAAAGTAAAAAAGAGAATATTACTTTAAGGAGTAATCCCACTTTGAATCAGGAAAAAGGTATTCTTCATCATGTCTAGGACATAAGGGTCACAACTCACAAGTAAACAATTTACAGCAGTACAAAGTCAACAATAGCAACAAGATGGGAGTCATCTAACGGTAACAAGGTTAATAGCAACAGCCAAATGTAGTCATCATAATGGATAGATTCCTTTCTTTGTACACATCTCATATAAGGCTCCTTACCTTGTTTAGAATAGGATTGCAATATAAAACAACATCATTGTAATGATCATAAAAACAACCAAGAATTTTACAATGTAACCCATTTAATTTTTTTTGCTACTGTATCTTTTATTTTTTATTCCAGTTCATCATTTTAGATCCGAATATTCAATTCACTATCAATAAACAATCAACATATTCCGCATATCAATTGTTAACACATACCACTTCATTAATGAACGGTCAGATATAGCTCAACATCTATCAATTACAATCTCATTGTTCATTTCTTAGAACCTGTTGCGCATCAAAGCCTGTTATCAAACACAAGCCACTCAATTTCATAAAAAAATCATGTATAAATAGGAAGTGAAATATATAAATTTAACGGAATTAATGAAAAATATGCTATAATAAGAATTTGAATATATGCTATAATAAGAATTTGAATATGCTATAATAAGAATTTAAATACTCAACAAAAATTCTTGTATACGACTTACCCTATAATGAAAAATATGTTATAAGAATTTGAATACTAAATGAAATAAAGTAAACAAAGACAACCATGTCAAATAAATTTGTCAAAAGGCATACATTAGCCCTCATTTAAAGTCAAAACACATATTTATCAGCATTGTCAAATCACACTAAACCTACTGAATGCATTATATTTAAAACATCAATATTTTTCATTTAATATAATACTTTGTAATAATAACATTATACATACTCATATCAACCCCACCAAGCCCAACACGACTCATACCACAAATTACCCATTTAAACCCCAATTTTATTTCGTCACCCTCTATTTGTAATTGATGCACATGTTTTAAGATTCGTAAGTGGAATGAAAAGGCAGGCATGGAATGGAAGTTTTTAAGTTGTTATTCCCATCAAAGGCGTGAATGAATCTCATTCATGTTACATACAATAAGCTTATGCAATTTGTAATACCCACACCCATAGTTGCGTAGCAGCAGAAGAACCAATAACTTATGTGTCAATTATGGTATGTAGTGCTAGCTTTACCACCTTGGATGACTTTAACATCGGGACCTTTATCTGTTTTCTTTAAGCTATTCACCCAAAAATAGTTTTCCTATTTCAACATAAATAAATAAATCATTAATATGTTTGGTGCATTATGAAAGAACTGAAATCAAACATAAAACTATCGATTCAAGTCAAAATCGAAGCCTTACCAACACCAAGACTGATAATAGGAGCTGCAATACTGATAATAGAAGCCTCACATATCACATGAAGTATCAGTGAGCGGATTTGTGAGTCAAACATGATTTGTAATTACCTTGAGAGAAAAGGTTTCCAATAAGTCCACATAATCAGCATTAGAACACCAAGCCGAATGATAAAATGCATCACAAATCTGAAGGGGTTTGTATTAAATTTCATAAAACTGTTTAGCAGCGGAAGCATGTACAACAATTATTTAAACCTTTCAAAACTCCTCACCAAGGATCCAATTGCATGTTTTTAAGAAAACTAAATAATAAATAGTGAGTTTAAAGACTACAACTTTTGAAGACTTTGAACTTGAGAAGTTATGGATGCTAAGAATATAGGAGCCAAAATAGCCTCCCTCTATAGGTAATCCACACGAAAGCAAACTCCTATATCAACCGGATGCTAGTCCTTCACAACCCTTGAAAACAAGTATAAGAAACAACCTTTCTTATTTCTTGTTTTAATCCTATCTTGTTTTCTTATTAATCTTTCAAATATGAAAGAAAACTTAAGATATATTGTAAGTAACTATTTTAGATGATACTTGCAAATATGTGGTTTTCAAAACCTTCTCACAATGTACGTATGAAGATCATACATTTAAAGAAACACATAAACAAGTCATTATTAAAAGCAATGCATAATCATTTCACTTTAA
Organism: Rutidosis leptorrhynchoides; assembly: GCF_046630445.1. Lineage (NCBI taxonomy): Eukaryota > Viridiplantae > Streptophyta > Magnoliopsida > Asterales > Asteraceae > Rutidosis > Rutidosis leptorrhynchoides. The sequence continues at coordinate 531,515,895 of NC_092333.1, read as the reverse complement.
TCATGAAAGGCAACAAGTTATCATGAAAGTAATCTTTCATCATTTCACTTTACTTGTATTCTTACATTATATAGTGTAAAGTTTATCAATCACCTACCAACTAGTTAACAATATACATTTATTTACATCAAACAATTTTGACAAAACAATTGTATTTAGTTAACTATATGGAAACAAGTAAGTAATATACTTGTTACTTACATAAATACATGTTTATATATTTGTATGCATTCACATACAATTGTAGTATTATTATTTATATTAAATAATAATGTCACAACATGTATAATGAGGTTGTAATATTCGAATCGTATTCAAATATGTAATTGATATCTATTTGCTCATTGTGTGTGACCCTTTAGGTTCAAACGTCATTAGTAGTATAGACATAAGTTGTGTCTTGGGCATTAATAACCAACAATCTCCCACTTGCACAAGATTCAACATATGTCAATACAGACAGTGGTAAACGTCTAGCAACATGCCACTGCCCCTAACAACACATGAAAAATGTCATTTCGAGCATCCATTGATTCTTAAGTTACTTCTTCAAATCAATATATAGGTAAGGTATCAGTTATCCCTTTGTTACTGACATCTCGTTGAGAATGAGACATGGATAGTAATCAATCTCGTATTTAGCTCATACATTATGTTACTCGATCAAGATTGAAAATGATAAAACAAACACCATTGAATACATCAATATAGTTTGAGCGTGGCCACGCATCTTAATCAATTTAAATCATCGAGGGGCCCATATATGTCAATCTCTCATCCAGATGAGAGGAACAAATCATGTCTAGACTACACACGTCTCTCATGTGTCTCATATTATACTTAACAATAGCTTTTATGATTGCCTGGCTAAAGAACAATGTTTACCTATGTCAAAGTATAACAATCCTCACAGTTAAGACCCAATATGTATCTACGGTCTAAGGATATAAAGATATTACCATTTTCAAGAATCACTTATGACATCGATCCATGAAGTGATCTTGAAAGCGGGTCATGTCCAATGTTTATTCTTCAATAAACATAGGTGAATTTGGTTGCAACTCCCTTGCTCTACTTTCATCTTCATGAAAGTCAACCAACTTATTCACATTAGTCTTAACTCACAACTATTCCCATAATTGTGATCGACTATTGACGTTTTTGAATAACGGGGTTATTCAAGGATTTAAACATACTAATAAAGAACATAACAATTATTAATGAGTATGATTATCTCCAAATACATCATATCATTTAATATAAATGTTGCATAAATGTTCCAAAATATCATAATACTAAATTACAAATCATTCCAATCATTAACATTACGAAGCCCTATGCACCGAGCATGACCCTCGTGTTTTGATTGTGCCAAAGCCTTTGTAAAAGGATCAGCAAGGTTTTGATCTGTGTGAACTTTGCGAATACAAACATCTCCGTCTCCCACCATGTGTCGTATATAGTGGAATCTCCTAAGGATATGTTTGGTGCTGTGATGCGATCTAGGTTCTTTTGCTTGAGCAATAGCACCATTGTTGTCGCAAAATATTTCTATGTGGTCTTCTATGCTTGGCATCACCCCTAAATCAGCAATGAACTTTTTCATCCACGCAGCCTCTTGTGCTGCCTCCGATGCAGCAATGTATTCAGCTTCTGTAGTAGATTGTGCAACTACTTTATGTTTAGAACTTTTCCAAGTTATAGCTCCTCCATTCAAGATAAAGACATATCCAAATTGTGATCGTGAATCATCTCTATCAGTTTGGAAGCTAGCATCTGTGTAGCACTTTACAGTAAGATCTTCTTCCACACCACCTTAAATCAAGAACATATCTTTAGTCCTTCTCAAGTACTTTAGGATGTTCTTGACAGCCATCCAGTGGCTTTCACCCGGATTTTGTTGGTATCTACTCGTCATGCTCAAAGCATACGATACATCTGGTCTTGTGCATAACATGGCATACATAATGGACCCAATTGCAGAAGCATATGGAGTTCCATTCATTCGTCTAAGCTCATCATTTGTGCTAGGACTTTGAGAATTGCTCAATATTGTACCATGTGACATTGGCAAAAATCCGCGTTTGGAATCTTGCATCTTGAATCTTTTTAGAATCTTTTCAATATATGCACTTTGGCTCAAGCCGATTAGCCGCTTTGATCTATCTCTATGAAATTTTATTCCTAGAATATAAGCAGCATCGCCAAGGTCTTTCATTTGAAAACACTTCCCAAGCCAAGACTTTACCTTTTGTAAAGTTGGGATGTCATTTCCAATAAGTAGTATATCATCTACATATAAGATTAAAAATACTACTATGCTCCCACTAGCCCTTTTGTAAACACATGGCTCATCTTCATTTTGGATAAAATCAAACTCTTTTATTTTCTCGTCAAAACGAAGATTCCAGCTTCTAGATGCTTGCTTTAATCCGTAAATGGCTCTTTTAAGCTTACACACTTTATTAGGATACTTAGGATTTACAAAACCTTCTGGTTGTTCCATATAGACATCTTCACTTAAGTGTCCATTAAGGAATGCAGTTTTAACATCCATTTGGCATATCTCATAGTCATAATATGCGGCTATGGCGATGAGTATTCTAATTGATTTTAGCATGGCTATTGGAGAGAAAGTTTCGTCATAGTCAACACCATGAGTTTGAGTGAAACCTTTCGCCACTAGTCTTGCCTTAAATGTATGTACATTTCCGTCTATATCGGTTTTCTTCTTGAAAATCCATTTGCTCCCAACAGCCTTGCTATCAGGAGGTAGATCAACTAAGTCCCATACTTCGTTGTCATACATGGACTGCATCTCGTTATTCATGGCTTCATGCCATTTCTTAGATTCATGATCTAATGTAGCATCTTTGTAGTTAGTGGGCTCACTTTCATCCACCAAGAAAATTTCATCATATCTTTCGGGGCTATGACGAGGTCTACTAGATCTACGAATGTCTTGTGTTACTTCAGGTTCCTGAGCAACCAATTGTTCAGGTTCTTCAACAGTTTGTTGATAGCTAGTGCCAACCTTAGGTGTGATATTTTGTGGTCCTTGAATTTCTTCAAATTCTACATTACTCCCACTTGCTTTATTTAATAGAAACTCTTTTTCTAGAAAAGTAGCGTGTCTAGAAACAAACACTTTGTTCTTGGTAGGATTGTAGAAATAATATCCCATAGAATCCTTTGGATATCCCACAAAAATGCATTTGATAGATCTGGGATCAAGTTTGTTGGAAGTTTCTTGTCGAACATGAGCTTCGCAACCCCAAACTTTCAAATAAGATAAATTTGGAACTTTTCCATGCCATAACTCGTATGGTGTCTTATTAACCTTTTTGGTTGGTACCATATTTAATATGCGAGCAGCAGATAATAAGGCATAGGTCCAGAAGGATGGAGGAAGTGAAGTATGATTCATCATAGATCGAATCATATCAAGTAGGGTTCGATTCCTCCTCTCAAAAACACCATTATGTTGTGGTGTTCCGGGTGGAGTGCGTTGTGAAATAATTCCACAATTCTTTAGATGATCATCAAACTCTTGACACAAGTACTCACCTCCTCGATCCGATCAAAGAACCTTTATCGTTTTGCCTAGCTGATTTTGATCTCATTTTGAAACACTTTGAACGTTTCAAATGCCTCATGTTTATGTTTCAATAAGTAAACATAACCAAATCTACTGAAATCATCAGTAAATGTAATGAAGTATCTTTCACAATTTCTTGACATACTTCTAAAAGGACCGCATACATCGGTATGTATAAGTCCCAAAAGATCCTTTGCTCTTTCTCCAGAACCGGAGAAAGGTGCCTTTGTCATCTTCCTGCTTAAACAAGATTCACATACATCAAATGACTCAGAGTTAGTTGATTTTAAAATTCCATCAGATTGGAGTTTGGTTATGCGTTTCTTGTTTATGTGACCAAGACGACAATGCCATAGATAAGTTTGATTCAAGTCATGCTTGGATCTTTTGGTGTTTATGTTATACATAGAACTATTATTGGATGAATCTTGTATGTCAACTTCATATATGCCATTGTGAGGCTGTGCCTCAAAATAAAAAACATCTTTATTGAAAACTGAAATATTACCATTAGGAAAAGCATACAAGTAACCAGATTCATACAAACGTGCAGCTGAAATAATGTTCCTAGTTAGACTAGGGACATAATAACAATTATTTAATATTAAATACAGGCCATTTGGTAATAAAAGTTCATAAGTGCCTATTGCTACGACCGCAACATGTGCTCCGTTGCCAACATGCAATACCAAATCGCCTGGTTTCAGCTTCTTAATCTTTCTTAGTCCCTGCACATTATTACAAATGTGAGTTCTACAACCAGTATCAAATACCCATGAATTACTAGAGAAAGCAAATAGTTCTATCATATAGATACCTGAGGTGCTAGCATTGCTAGCCTTTGTTTTCTTCAGCTCTGCAAGGTAAGTCGGGCAGTTTCGCTTCCAATGACCAATTTCTCCACAATGGAAACAAGTGGCATCTTTGGCAGATTTTTCTTTCTTCTTGACAAAATCCTTTGGGACAAACTTTTTGCCTTTGTAGTTGCCCTGACTCTTAGGTTTGCCTTTACCTTTGCCTTTGGCTTGTGGCTTCTTGATTTTTCCTTCCAGAATCATGAGGACTTCAGAGGTTTTGGATGGAATATTCTTCTCGGCAGTCTTAAGCATTAAATGCAACTCCGAGATAGATTTCTCCAAATTGTTCATATTGTAGTTCAAGACGAACTGGTCATATGACTTTGGTAGTGAGTTGAGGATCAAGTCTATTGCCAACTCAGGACCAATGGAAGATCCAAGCCTCTCAAGTTGATCTATGTAGCTCTTCATTTTTAGAACATAAGAGCTTACAGATGTCCCCTCTGTCATCTTGCATGCGTGTAACGCTTTGACAGTTTCAAAGCGTTGTTGCCTAGCATGTTGCTGGAACATTTCCTTTAGCTGCTTAAGCATCTCAAAGGCATCATGATGTTCCAGGTCCTTTTAAAAGTCTGGAATCATGGTGGCTAACATGAGGCATGCTACCTCTGTGGAGTCATCCATATGCTTAGTCCAAGCATCTCGGATGCTCTTAGTGGCATTAGCAGGGGGTTCCTCGGGAACGGGTCCATCAAGTATATACGACTTCTTTTCGACTTTCAGAACAATTCTCAAATTACGATACCAGTCTAAGAAGTTTGTATCATTGAGTTTTTCCTTCTCTAAGACAGATCTTAGAGAAAGGTGGTGAATGGGTGTAGTTGCATTGGGTGACATCTACAAAATTAACAAAGTTCTTTTAGTATTTTAATATTTGATCCTTTAATAATTGATTACCCTAACTTTCTTATGAAAAATTAATTTGTTAAAGGCTAGAATCCAAGTTACATTTAACCTTGAGTGATTGGCTGATGCTCTCTCCACTAAGTTTAAATTAACAAGGTAGGTAACGATTACCAATTGCAAGTCTAATACAATTTCTATATCTTAATGGGATCATTAACAACAATTGTCAACTGGTATGCTTAATCCCATCTATGTATTGGGCATCTTGTGTTTGGCTGATGCTCTCTCCACAAGAAGCACCAATTAAGTTGTCCTATTTAAAACTTATGGTGTTCGGCCCAGGACTGTCATGGGAATCGCGAAACACCATCTCGGTAATCACAAGACGACCGTGGTGGTTGGCTGATGCTCTCTCCACAACGACGTACAAATGACAAGCGAGTGTCTTAAAAAAAGGATGGCATAAACTTACATTTTAAAAGGGATTTTGTGTTTTGTATTATTTCAATTTGACAAAACATTTCGTATAATAATTGTTGCATGCATTCAATAATATATTATACGTATACTTTAGATAAAATCATATTTTATATGTTGGTCTTGAGTTTATAAAATCTCTATTTTAGTCACTCATGGCGTGTTCAATTTTAAACTAGTATCCTATATTAATATGTATATATTGAGCGCGCTAACTTAAGACCAATTTTAATTTTTAATAAAACTCATTTTTATTTAAAACTTTATACAAGAGTTTGGTTTAAATTTATTAAATTCATAATTTATTAAAATTCATAATTTTAATGTTAACTTTGAGCTTTATGTAAAAACTCCTTTTTATTAAAACTCATTTTATACTTTTACGAAAAACCATTTTTAAAATTATATATAAATTTACCAAACTCTTATTTGTGTTTGATTTGTTAAAAAAAATTATTTTCTAGCATGCAAATATCCTATATTCAAACATGCAACATACAAACATAAACACAACAATTAATAGGTGCATAGCCAAGCCTTTTTCTAATCGGTTTTCGTGAGCCAAACGAAGGGACCGGGTCAATCTAAGGACATAACAAATATCCATGCTTCATTGTGATGTCTTGAAGCTCCCACTTGTCTAGTCAACATTTGGTGTTGCAAATGGCTCCAAAATTGCTTAGAACTCCATCTTGAATTTTCTTCATGTCTTGTTACATTTTTATAGATAAAATATACAAGTCTACACTAATACTTTTAGATCTCAAAATTAAACCAAATATGAAAAATAAAATTATTACAAACCATTATAAATGAAAGAATAATTTACAACCCAACCGTATTTCAACACAACCAAACATCACAAAATGGTCTAAAGGCTTTCTATGCACCATGCAACTTAATATATCAACTAGTATATATATAACAACTTCTACAACCATACATGCATGTAAAAGGAATGGTTGTAGCAAATAAAATAACTAAGTTGCATTTTAGAAATCTACAACTTTTCCTTTTTAGAAAAAAAAGTTGTTCATTTCTAATAATAATAACAAGTTCTTATTGTATATAACATAAGTTTCTTAACACATGCAAAAGCGGATCTTGATACCACTGAAGGGGTTGTATTAAATTTCATAAAACTGTTTAGCAGCGGAAGCATGTACAACAATTATTTAAACCTTTCAAAACTCCCCACCAGGGATCCAATTGCATGTTTTTAAGAAAACTAAATAATAAATAGTGAGTTTAAAGACTACAACCTTTGAAGACTTTGAACTTGAGAAGTTATGGATGTTGAATATAGGAGCCAAAATAGCCTCCCTCTATAGGTAATCCACACGAAAGGAAACTCCAATATCAACCGGATGCTAGTCCTTCACAACCCTTGAAAACAAGTATAAGAAACAACCTTTCTTATTTCTTGTTTTAATCCTATCTTGTTTTCTTATTAATCTTTCAAATATGAAAGAAAACTTAAGATATATTGTAAGTAACTATTTTAGATAATACTTGCAAATATGTGGTTTTCAAAACCTTCTCACAATGTACGTATGAAGATCATACATTTAAAGAAATACATAAACAAGTTATTATTAAAAGCAATGCATAATCATTTCACTTTAATCATGAAAGGCAACAAGTTATCATGAAAGTAATCTTTCATCATTTCACTTTACTTGTATTCTTACATTATATAGTGTAAAGTTTATCAATGCATGACCTACCAACTAGTTAACAATATACATTTATTTACATCAAACAATTTTGAAAAAAACTATTGTATTTAGTTAACTATATGGAAACAAGTAAGTAATATACTTGTTACTTACATAAATACATGTTTATATATTTGTATGCATTCACATACAATTGTAGTATTATTATTTATATTAAATAATAATGTCACAATATGTATAATGAGGTTGTAATATTCGAATCGTATTCAAATATGTAATTGATATCTATTTGATCATTGTGTGTGACCCTTTAGGTTCAAACGTCATTAGTAGTATAGACATAAGTTGTGTCTTGGTCATTAATAACCAACAAAATCTTATCTTAAAGCCGTTTTTCCTATGGGTGCACAGGGTTTCTTCGGTTGGGTAAAAGTCTTTGTGACACAATGTGACTATAATAATTGTAGAACCAGGGACAGCCAATGAAGCAAACTCAGTAACTAACTATTTATAACCGAACAAACGGCATGAAAATCACAACATATAACTATCCAAAAATCTAAACCTATGCCATTTGGTAAATTAAACCTCCATTTTGTTAGCGGATATTCATTCAACCTTAAAAGCTAATCATTGCAACTTAAAAAATCAGTTTTAAATAAAAAATAATAGCATCTCCTAAAAGACTACATAACACTCAAAAGCAAGAAGATTAATACACCAACACCAACATAACACCATGATAAATTAAATGAAATTGGTAGTTTAGTAACAATACACTATACAATTCACTTCCTTCAAAATCATATCATTCATTTGCTGACTTGGTTATATTGGTTTTGTAAATGCAATTTTATCAAAGCCCAAACAAATTCACTATAATATATAGATTGAAACAATGCAGTGTAGTCACGTTTTTATCCCCGATATTTAATCATAAAACATTAAAGCTATAAACTGTATCATCAGATTAAGCGTTTGATTTCTTTATCTGATAGATAAAGTGATTACGAAGACAGTGCAAGAAGAATCGACGAAAACTGGCTTAAAACGAAGAATCTAGAGCGAAAACGATGACACTCAAGTTACGACCCCGGAAATCAAGTTACGATCCAAGAAATTAGCAAAAACGACCAAGGAAGACCAGGCACACGACATGCCCATATTTCACACGGCCTTGCCAGGGTAGTTTGCACACGGCTGCCTTACCCGGGCATGGCACCCACACAGCTGCTTCACACGGCCAGGGCACACGGCTTGCCTAGTGTGCACAGCCGTGTACACGGCCTACCTACCTGAATGTTTTGGACGAAAAATAGGTCATTTGTAATCCATTTCAATCACACACTTCCCACTTCACACTTCTTACTAAATATTTCATCTTAGACACTTTCGAGGCCTTATCACCTCCGAGCGGGAAATTTAGTACCCGGAGGCAAACACCGAAGATTGTGGTAGGAGCTGTTTAGAGGTTGAAGTTTTCACTTTTGTACTATCAGAACTCACTTAATCTACTGGTACCTTTATCCATTTACTCTATCTGTTATAATTCTTTTTATTCCTATGATGATAAATAATATTGTTGCCATGATTAGCGAGTAGTTATCTTTAAGTGCTTGTTATGATGTAGTTAGTTACAATGCTGAAATAATAACTGTATAGCGTGATGTCGTTGAGATGTTTTCTGATTATGATTTAAATTCAATCGATTTTACAACTAATAGAACGTGGTTATTGATATGACCAAAACGGACAATTTTATTTATGCGGTGTCGTTAGGCCGCAAGGCGTTAGAATCAGCTATCGAGTGGTGAGAGCAATAGTTTTAAATTTATATTTAGCGGTACTACTCCTTATTATGGTGAGTAAGGGAAGTATGACCTAGGGTCGAATTTTTAAGATATTAGTAGAATCGAACCTATAACTAAAGCTTAAGATAATCCTAAAGTGAAGGAGTGGTTGGTTTGTTACCTGATTTTGGGTTTTCTAATTTATAAGATAAAATAAAGTACATGCGATAAAATTTGTAATTTGGATAAGGTAAAAGCAAGTGCATACTATGGTTTCGTTAGTTACTTTGCCGAGATTATGGAATGTTGGCTTATGAATAAGTAGTGACCTTGTATTCATTACACTAGTCCTAACGCCCTCGTCATAAGACATGTCACTGGGTAATGCGCTAGGCTTGAAGATTCTGAATAGATAGCAACGTCCCTTACCCCCGACGGCCCGTGCAGTCTGACTACAGGCATACACGTTCAGACGGCTCATCCAATTGAATGACTCGGTTGGTTGACGTATTAACATTCCACAAAGGTCTAAACTTTCTTAAGCATAATAGAATACAAGGTATACCATATCCGAGAGACGTGATGTGTTTCGATGCTTTCGTTAATGATTGAGTTTAAAAAGATAGTTAGGCCCTTGGAAAGAGTTCAACCATAAGAACATCATGGCCAAGTCTGTGTGACTTCCATAAACATGTTCGATTATCCTAAAGGAACAACCCTTTATGTGTTTAAACAAATAGTTCCTTAATTAACTAAGAATCCCTCAAGCGGGGTGCAATGCTTGAGACCGCATTATGGTGAAGTGTACTAATCAGCACTAACCGGATTCCATGGCCTTACTTAGCAGAGGTACAGCTTACAACAATCGTTGTACTTCAGCATGCACGTACGAAGTTTATATGCTTGTTGACTACACTAGCATGGTCTAGGACTGACAATGTACTAGGAGTCTAGTTTGATGTTTCACTACGAAAGAGTCCTCAGTCGAAATCCAAGGCTCGGTGGACTTACTACAACCGGTGTGCCTCAGTCAAACTTACGTTGTATCCGATAGACTTCTCTTACCAAAGGGTGACGCAGATAGTGTACTCTGAATCGGGGTTCGCGACTTCCCAATATCAGAGCAGATAACTACGTTCTATTAGTTGAAAAAGTGATTGAGTTGAAAGCATAATCGGAAAGCATCTCAACAACGTACACAAACGATAATAATATTTCGGAATTATAACTGACTACATCATAGCATACACTAAAGATAACTACTCGCTAATCATGGTAACAATATCACAAGGCATAATAATGAAAGACATTATATAAAGACAAGGGATAGAAGTACCAGTAGATTAAACAATTTCCGAATACAAAAGTGATAACTTCAAACTCCAGACCGCTCCTAATACAATCTTTGGCATTCTTCTCCGGGTAATAGGTTTCCCGCATGGAGTCGAAGACCTTGAAAGTATGACTAATATTATAGAAAGCGAGAGAGAGAGAAGTGAATTGAAGTGTGCGTAAAAATGGATGACAAAAGCCCTTTAAATAGAGTTGGGTTTTGCCTGCATACGGCTGGCAAGCCGTATGGCCTGCCCGTATGGCAGGGCAGCCCGTTTGTTGTGCCCGGAAGCATGGCAGGCCGTATCCATACATGACAGGCCGCATGGAAAGCCGTATGGCCTGCCCTGGTCTGCTGTTTTGCTGAATCGTAACTTGATTTCCGGGGTCGTAACTTGTCTTTCACCGTTTTCGCTCTAGAATCTTCGTTTTAGCTCCGATTCTCATGTTTCTTTTTGCACAGGCTTTGTAATCACTTGATCTTCAATTTCGTCCGACCAAGCGGGTATTTTGGTGATAAAGCTTGGAACTTTATTGTTTTTGGGCCTTAATAACGGGGTGAAAACCTGATTTTTTAGCCGATATCAGTTATTGGCTCTGTTATTGGGATGTTGATGTGTAATTTCGTACTCTAAATTATAAGCTAAATACCTATCGATTATCACACAATACAGGAAACTATAACCAGTTCGTGTAGTAATTAAACAAGTATTTGACCAATTCGTTCCACAGAGAGCAGGTAATTGAAAACTTGAACTATTAATTATTCTAAGATTTAAAAGGGGAGTTTTGTTGTAAAACTGATTAAACGCGAAAGTAAATTAAACTTAACTCAATAAGAAACAAAGGTATCCACTTAGCTACAATTCCCTAGGCTAGGATTGCTCGGTTAAACTCGTTAAGTAAACAATTACAATGATGTGACACTGTATTTATCTGTCGATTCCTACAGTTTGAGACTAGCAACCTAAGTATAACTGTCGTTAACCTAGAATTACTAACCAATTCACAATGATATTACTCAAGATTATAATCTAACTTAGGTTGGTTTGGTGTCCCTTACAACCTCACAATTATCGCAACTAATTTCAAGCTCAACCACTATACGATTAATTTTATTATCGGTGTCCCTCATAAAATCTCACGTATTCCTAAATTATTCACGTTCAATAATCTAGTAAAAGCTATTAATCAATTTAACTATCGTTAGTTAATCAATAACTTCCGTGATCTAACAATCAATAAGCTTTAATAACGGTGGATCTTAGCTAGACATAAAATTGTGTAATTTTAAATTAATTGTTGTTAACCAAAAGATCGCAATCCATCACCTAGGTTCATGCATCTAAGCGAATACTAAATATTTAGCTACTCATGGTAAAGCAAATAACAAATAAATAAGAAGAACAAATAAGCATGAACATTGAATTGAATAAAGAACAAAATTATAAAAGTTAAATAAGAGATTAAACTAACCAAACTTGATGTAATAAATTTAACCCTTGCAAAACAATGTAGAAAAGCTAATAAATTCGTAATTAATGTTGCTGTGAAAGAAAATTCATAAACTAAAACTGCATGCCCTAAATTGGGGTAAAATTCGTCTATTTATAGGAGCTGGGAAAACAGCTGAAACCAACCCATGTCGCGATCCGCGACAACCCATCGCGTAACGCGATACACCAGGACGTGGTATAACAGCCTGAAACACGACAGAATGGTCAGATTGCCCTTTTTTCCATGTCGTGTTCTAATGCACTTCTTCACGTATCACGATGACCAAAACGCAATAAACCTCATCCTGAAGCAATGGAAACTGATTTTTTCACCCGAGGCACGTTTATCTTCAACTCTAACTTCGTTTTGGCTATATCTTCAATAAAAATCAACATTAATGAGCCAACGAACCATATCTTGACACTTTCTTCATTTTGAACTCAAATAACTCGATATCTTAATCAAAGTCTTCAAAATACCAGCAAATGGAACAAGATAACGCCCAAAATATATGTATGAAAATGGCGTTATCAAAATCCTCCACACTTGAACCTTGCTTGTCCTCAAGCAAGTCAATCTCGACCCAATAACTGTACGTATAATCTTCAACAAAATTTTGCAAGATTCAAGCCTTCAAGTCAATCCTCCACAAGCTCTCGTACTCTTCATCTTTTCACGATTAAGCTTTTCCTCTCACAAAACAATTTCTCACATTCCTGTCACTTATAAAACAACATACAAACCATCAAACGCACCCCCCTTCATCCCCCCATTTTCATTCAAACACATTTCAAAAACAATATCCTAAGTGGCCATTATCGCAAACAAATTTTCATAAAACATTTTTTTCTAGGTCATGAATTGAGATGCAAAGACAATTGGGTTAAGAACTCAAACCTCACAAATTTCCACAACTTTTAATTCTCACTACAAACCTTTCATTCTCAAAGCTTAAATTCTTTTCACTTAGCTTCCTCTATAAAATCACATTACTAGGCTTTCAATATCCTTCTTTTCTTCGCATCAATCAACCCTTAAGACTTAACTTTCCAACCTCAATAACTAATCACCAATAAACATTCAAATTCCTACACATCGTTTCAAAAGAAACACACATTTTTGGGTTGTTTCTACAACTGTGTTTTTTTAATGAGGTAGATATAACTCGGATAACAATTGGTGTAAAATGATTACAAATGGTAAAAACAATCTTACGTTATAAGGTTTAGTATTTGTAATCATGACCCTTATTCGCATCAAGATAGCCTACTAACAATATTTAAGGCGCTATTGCAAATACCAATACTTCACAATTTAATCAAAGATCCAGTTATAAATAGATTCATACCTGTGTTTATGTAGGGAAATCCGTTTAACTTTTTAACTCTCTTGATTCCATTTCATGCTGATAATTTCTAAATATGCAAGCTATCCACATACTGGTCACATCTCTCTTATCCAAAGTACCCCGCAAAGGTAACTCTCCCCAAGGTCTAGTCTTACTAGGTATTTCCCACATCATGAGCCAAAGATGATCACTGCTGCATAGGTATGAGACGAGTACTTACAACCAAAACTACCTAAAGATGATCACCTTGCCTTGAGATAGTAACGTCCTTGACCCATGTAGCGAACCTTCAACCAACCGATCCCAAACCGGAAAAGATCTTAGGTGGTTAGGTGATCTAGCACCCCAAAGGATCTATCGGCTCGAGTCTTAGAAACTACTACTTAAGCTCGGATCTCATAAGCATTCTTTTTTTTTCTGCTTTTTTTTTCTTTCATTTTTTCATTTTTTTCTCAACAATAATACTCTCTTTGAATGTCTTCCTCGTCTTCAATTTGTGACTTTGTAGAACCCGCAATGTATGATGTAGTGGATAGATAATGATGTGATCGATGATGATGAATGATTTGTTGTAGGAAGTCTTTAACTCATGACAATAAGCAATACCATTCACACCATAGTCAGCAACAGCCACCCCTTAAAGGGTCCATTGGAGTTAGAGATTTGTGATTTTTCCTCTTCAAACTTGCATACCTAGCACTTATGAGTATAACACTTCTTTAAGAGAGTCAAAAAGCCATAAACACAAAATATGAAGCCATTTATATCCTAATCTCTAATTTAACCATTTTTCTCGCATTTTACCCTAAAGCCCTAAATACCGTTATTCTTCATTTCTTGACACAAATAAGTTGCATTGTCATTTTTGAAACAAATAGTAAACTAAATAAAATAAGATTGAATTTTTAACATTTTTAACCAAATTTATCCAATATTTATCCCTCTCAACTTTCACCTTTCATCAATTGTCTTTCCTCAAGCACTTATATACTCAAAATTCCTCAGTTATGGTCAAAAAGTTCATTCATAATTAACAAACCACTAACAATTTGCTTAAAACTAATAAACCTCACAGGCCAAAACTAAAAATTTCAAGTCAATCCCTAATCACTACGGGTGCTCTCATGGGTAAACATCTCAATTATAACCTTAAAAGTTTAAAAATTCTAACCACCTAGGCAATTAAAACATGCAAACATTTCAAAATCCGTGAGAATTTATCTCCCCCTACACTTAAGGTCATGTAATGCCCTCATTTACATGAAATCAGATAAACAAAAATAAATTCGAGAGGACAAAATAGCGAAAAAGGAAAAAGAAAAGAAAACCTGGATTTTTTAGATCCGTAGATCGCGGAAACACGGTGCACGATGGCGCTGAACTTACTGCCAGCATAAGAACATCGGCATCCACTCGATCACCAAAACATCATAATCAAGTAAGGTGCTGAACTTAATGCCAGACTTTGAAAAATTAAAGCATAACCACCGTGGAACCTGAAACGAAAACATACATACCACAACCATAACTAATGGGGTGGTACCACCACGGTACCGAAACGCCCCATTTAAAATCCAAAGTATTAAGTTGTACGACTAACAATTACAATCATCCTAAATAAGTTTACAGTCATCCAAAATAAAATAAAAAAACAAATAAACGAAATTAAGAAGTTTTGTTTTTTTTTTCTTGTCACCACACGATCACTAACTCATCCAATCACCAAGGGTTATACCCTCCATAAGATCCATCATACTGCCCACCATAAGGACATCCACCACCTGACTGATCTCCCTGGTTACCTGCATCATACTGAGAACTAGAACCTACTCCTCTTTGTCGAACCATATCCTCCCAAACTGCCCGAGCTGCTGTGTGATCATACACACGATAAGGACCTGTCGACTCCGGAGTCTATGGAATACGAGTGCCATAAGGAGTAAAGATGGTATTAGGAGAAACAAGCTCCATGTTGTGTCGATGCCAATCGTGATGATACACACTTTCACTAATGCCATATGCAATCTGACTTTCCGAGCGTGCTCGGGTTTCCTCATTATAAAGCTGCATATTACGTATCTGTTCCATTAAATCCCGGTTGGTAAAATGCTGACCCCCGACACCTTGACCCGCATCTTGACCACCCTCGGCCATCTCTTCATCCTCCTCCTGTGCCCCCTGCGCATCTCGAGGACGACGACGACGAACTCGGAATGGAATAACCTGGCCATGCTCAATAGATATTACTCTTGCCCCTCGAAAAACATTTTCCCCTAACACAACCGCTTCAGTAACAATTCGTTCCATATCCGATCTTTCAATTTCAAAAACCGACGCAATCCTCGTGATAAAGTGACCACCTCTAATCGGGCTTCCCGCAGAACGCAGTCCACTACCCTGATGTTTTAAAAGATAAGCCACTCCATAAGCAAACGAAGTAGGTGTCTTGGTTCGGAATTGGTTCACATACCAAAGATCCGGTAAAGAGACCTTCTCGTTCCCACTTCTTCGATGTGTAATAGTATGCGAAACCATTCTTTGAATTGCACGAAGAGCGAGATCCATGATGTTAACACAAGGACAGTTACTCGGGCTCCATTCAGAATCGGAAGCAATCTCCCCCAAACTCTTGCTGCATCAAATTCACGAGGATCAATCATATCAATCACCCTTTCAGCACCCCAAAGATAATTTCGAAAACTAACTCGTGTGCGTTCTTCATCGGTATAAATTCCCAAGCAAGTAGCCAACTGAAATAACGACATAGAGCGGTTAACCCACCCAATCGAAAAGTCATAAATGTTGGATCATCAACGTTTTCAGGGTGAAGGTTCATCACATATGTAGCGTAAAATTCAATAACCAACTTCCGGTAAACTACTTCATGAATACCAAAGAAAGCAACCCAATCATTATACATAGCACTTCTCCATTCCAACTGCAAATATTCCATAACCGTAGCATGTAAACCACCTCGGTGTAAAACATTCCAATCAACCACCCGATGTGGTTCAAATTCTTTCCGAATCAATTCTTGAACATCCGCCTTTCTTTGCTTAATAACCTCCGATCGACCATTAAACCTTAAATTCACATGTAACTCTGTTTGAGGAATTGGAGGTTGTGGTTGAACCTCCTGAGCTGCACCGGCTGCAGTACCGGAACTTGAAGCATCCCTAGCATTACCACGTCCTCCTGTCTGAAAAACAAACACAATGACATCCAAAAAGATATATCCCAAAGGACATGTTAGCGTTAGTTATAACCTGCATACTTCCAAAGATATACCTAAGGCACACAATGTTAATGGTCACTTAAAAATATTCCAAGAGCATAAATCATATAAAACTCAAACAATTAGCATACACTTAGAACCAATTTACCAACTTTCATAATTACAAAACCATATAACATCATTAATCATCATGATAATCCTCATAGTAATTATGAAACTTTAACCAAATAAATCAAGTTAACATAACTCAATTCAAAAACTTCATCTTCTCAACAATATATGTAACTCTAACCAAATAATTCAACAATCAAAATATGTAGTTAAAGCATACATATCATCAACACATGTTAAACACAATCCAAAAGTCAAACTGAGTCAAACCCAGTCAACCAAGTCAAAATCCCCAATTACACATGAACCCTAGAATTCAAAATCAAAATCTAGACAATTTAAATATGAATTCATGGTATTTATACTCAACTAATAATCTTACAACATTCAAAACATATCAATTTAACTCACAAATTCAAAACCCCCAAATTAATCATACCTAAGAACCCTAGAAATCAAAGATTGAAATTATAGAACAATAGGCATGAAAATCGAAGTAATAACATGTTAAGCATACATAATCTTCAATATAAATCGAACAATAACACATAAACACACCCCCACACTTGTTTCTCTCATAAACCCTAATGAAATTCTAGATTAAGCATGAGAAATAAAGAAAAACAAGCAAGAAGATGATAATTCATACCCTAGCCATGTTGTTAGTGTTGATTAGATGAAGATTCGTGAGTAAATCGAAGGTTTAATTGATGGGTTATGGTGTATTGAGAGCAGAAAAATCGAGAGAGATGAAAATAAATTAAGTGGTGATGATGAAAAAGGCTGTAACAGCGTATAAATCACAACCTGCTGAAACGCGTCGCGTTTCGCGACAAGTTGTCACGTTCCGCGACAAACTGGATTCCAACGCGACAAATAAGCTTCAAACGCGACAACATATGGGGTCCCAAACTGACCAATCTGTCGCGTTTTGAGGGGGTACGTCGCGGTCCGTGACAATTATTTTTTCTGGTTTTATATTGTTTTTGGATTTTTTCATTATATCAATCAAACAAAGCAAAAATTCACACAAATTATCTAACAAAGAAAAACAAAAATACAAAACTCTACACGAATTGATTTTTTAACGAGTCGTTTTCTCGACTCATGGCCACACTCATGCGTCTTTCGGGTAGAGGGTGAGGTCCTCCCTCTCGGTGTTATCGAATGCCTCGTGATACAATTTTAACCTATGACCATTCACCTTAAAGCTTCTACCCTCGTTATCTAACAATTCCACGTGCCCGGCTGGAAAAGCTTTTTTCACCATGAATGGACCGGACCATCGTGACCTAAGCTTTCCGGCGGAGAATTTGAACTTAGATTGAAATAATAAAACTTTATCGCCCGGTTCAAATTCTTTTCTCATCTTCAAACGCGCATCATGCCATAACTTCGTTTTCTCCTTATAAATACGCGAATTCTCATAAGCATGGTTTCGCAATTCCTCAAGTTCATGAATTTGCAAAAACCGATGTTCTCCCGCTTCATTAAGGTCCGTATTACATTGTTTAAGTGCCCACTACGCCTTATGCTCCACTTCAACTGGCAAATGACACGCTTTTCTGTAAATGATACGGAATGGTGTAGTACCAATGGGCGTTTTATACGCAGTTCGAAATGCCCATAGCGCGTCATTCAACTTTCGGTTCCAAATCTTAGGATTATTTTTCACCGTTCTTTCAAGAATGCGTTTTAGTGCGTGGTTAGTATTCTTAACTTGGCCACTCATTTGAGGGTGGTAAGCCGTGGAGAAACGGTGGGTGACTCCATACTTTTTAAGCACCTTCTCGAGTAGTTGATTTGCAAAGTGCGTACCGCGATCACTAATCAAGGCCTTTGGAAGCCCAAAACGCGAAAAGAGATTTTTAAGGAAGTCAACAACGACTCTTGCATAATTAGTAGGCAAAGCTTTGGCCTCCGCCCACTTTGACACGTAGTCAACCACCACAAGGATGTATTTGCCTTTGTTGGATGCGGGAAAAGGTCCCATGAAGTCTATCCCCCAAATGTCAAATATCTCACAAACTTGAATACTCGTTTGGGGCATCTCATCTCTTTTGGAGATGTTTCCCGCCCTTTGGCAAGCGTCACAAGTTTTGATAAAGGCACTAGCATTTTTGAAAATGGTAGGCCAATAGAATCCTGAATTGAAGATTTTCTTAGCCGTATAATTAGCTCCAAGATGCCCACCTGTGGGTCCTTGGTGACAATGCTCTAGAATTTGTTGAGCTTCCTTCCCATAAACACAACGACGAATCACTTGATCCGCCCCAATTCGAAAAAGATGTGGGGCATCCCAAAAGTAGAACTTAATATCCGCAAAGAATTTCTTCTTTTGTTGGTAAGTTAAACCTTTGGAAAGAATGCCCGCAGCTAGATAATTAGCAATATCGGCAAACCAAGGAGTTTCAGATTCAATTTCAATACCCATAAGGGACTCATCGGGGAATTTATCATGAATGTCCGATTCATTGAGTTCCTCTAGGTTTGGATTTTCAAGACGAGATAAATGATCCACAGCTAAATTTTTGGCAACCTTTTTATCCTTGATCTCAATGTCAAATTCTTGGAGAAGAAGAATCCAACAAATGAGTCTAGGCTTAGCATCTTGTTTAGAGAACAAGTACTTAAGGGCCGAATGATCAGTGTAAACGACCGTTTTAGACAACACCAAATATGACTTAAATTTATCAAATGCAAAGACGACCGCAAGGAGCTCCTTTTCCGTGGTGGTATAGTTCAATTGAACCCCCGTAAGTGTCTTACTTGCGTAGTAAATAGGTTTAAAGTGATTAACATGGCATTGACCTAAAACCGCGCCTAGCGTGAAATCACTAGCATCACACATAAGCTCGAAAGGTTGAGACCAATCGGGAGATACCATGATAGGATCATGTGTGAGCTTCTCTTTTAAGAAGTTGAAAGCGTTCTCGCATTCGATATTAAAGTCGAAAGGAACGTCCTTCTCAAGGAGTTTGGTCAATGGTCGGGCAATCTTAGAAAAGTCCTTAATGAACCGGCTATAGAATCCCGCATGACCAAGAAAACTACGAATGGCTTTACCGTTTGTAGGTTTGGGAAGGCCTGAGATAACATCAATTTTGGCCTTATCAACCTCAATACATGCACGAGAGATTTTGTGCCCTAAGACAATGCCTTACCATGAAGTGGCATTTTTCCCAGTTAAGAACAAGGTTTGATTCCTCGCAACTTTTGAGCACTTTTTCAAGATTAGCAAGACACGAATCGAAAGAGTCTCCAAAGACAGAAAAATCGTCCATGAAAACTTCCATGAAGTCCTCGATCATGTCATGAAAGATGGCGACCATACACCTTTGGAAGGTGCTCAGGGCATTGCATAGCCCTAATGGCATTCGCCGATAAGCAAAGGTACTGAAAGGACAAGTAAATGTGGTTTTATCTTGGTCCTTCGGATCAATGGGGATTTGGAAGTAGCCTGAAAATCCATCTAGGAAACAATAGAACTCCCTTCCCGCTAAACGCTCAAGCATTTGATCGATAAATGGAAGTGGGAAGTGGTCCTTCCTAGTGGCGTCGTTCAAACGACGATAATCTATACAAACTCTCCATCCCGTGACAGTACGAGTAGGGACAAGTTCGTCCTTCTCGTTGAGAACAAAAGTCGTGCCCCCCTTTTTGGGCACAACTTGAACAGGGCTTACCCACGGGCTATCCGAGATGGGATAAATTAACCTGGCATTGAGCAATTTAACCACCTCTTTTTTAACGACCTCTTTCATATTCGGGTTTAGACGACGTTGCCTTTGTACCACGGGTTTAAAATCATCTTCCATTAGGATTCGATGAGTACAAAAGGCCATATTTATGCCCGGTATGTCCGAGGTTTTCCAAGCTATTGCCCTTTTGTGGGATTTAAGAACAGAAACCAACCGACCCTTTTGGTCGCCGGTAAGTGTTGAAGAAATAATAACCGGCAATTGGGACGTACCTTGAAGATAAGCATATTCCATCTGAGGTGGAAGCTCCTTAAGCTCCAAGGTGGGCGGTTCTTCGAGAGATTTTTTGATACGGAATTCATTTTTCAACCGGATAGTTTCAAATGATTCCAATTCTTTAAGCTCATCCTCTTTAAGCAATTCCTCCAACTCAACTTCCGGGTCAAAGTCACCGTTGACTTCACCCATCATGATTACATCCGACGTGTCTACACTTAACAATTCCTGCAAATCATGCTCAACACAATCGTCAATAACATCAATAGCAAAACATTCATCATCGATTGAAATAGGGTGTCTCATGGCTTTATTAATGTAACAAATCACCCTCTCATTCCCAACACCTAAGCTAAGTTGTTCTTTTTGAACGTGGATTATAGCATTCGCGGTGTTGAGGAATGGTCGACCTAAAATAATGGGCACCTTAGTGTCCTCTCTCGTCTCTAAGATCACGAAATCAACTGGGAATACAAGTGACTCAACCTTTACCAATATGTCCTCGGCTATTCCAATGGGGGTATCAAAAGAGTGGTTCGCTAAGCGAATCCCCATTCTTGTAGGTTTCAAGTCTCCTAGGCCAAGTTTAAGATATAACGAATATGGCATAAGGTTAACACTAGCACCTAAGTCGGCAAGTGCATCGTATACTTCCGAATTACCCATAACACAAGGGATAAGAAAACTACCCGGGTCTCCTAATTTTAGAGGCATCTTGCTCTTTTTCAAGATGGCCGAACATTCCTTATGGAGGAATGTGGCGGATACCTCATGGTACTTACCTTTCTTGGAGATTAGATCTTTGAGAAACTTCCCATAGTTAGGCATCCCCTGGAGTACTTCCGCGAGTGGCATGTTCACGCTAATCTGTTTAATCATGTTTGCAAATTTCTGATATTGACTAGCGAGCTTATCCTTCTTTAATGCTTTCGGGTAAGGAATTGGTGCTTTGTATTCCTTCAACGGCGGTGATTTAGCTATGATCTCCGGCGGATCATCTTCCTTTTTCTCTTCATCAGGCGACTTTTCTAACTCGGGCTCTTTCTCCTTTTTCTCCTCATTAATAGGTACCTGCAAAACATTAGAAGAAATAATAGGAGAAGACTTCGGAGTCTCCTTGTTAATAACCAAACCACTTCGAGTGGTTATAGCATTCACATGTGCATTCCTAGCAGGCACTTTGTTGTTGGGATTAGATTGCGTATTAGCTGGGAGAGCACCCGGTGGTCTCTCCGATAAAGATTGAGCAATACGCCCCACATCCCGTTCCAAGTTCTGAATCGAAGCCTGCTGATTTCTAACTTGCTGTTTTGTAGATTCCCCATCTTGCCTCAAAGCAGTGATACTCTCATCTGTTTTCATGATAAAACCCCGTAGCAATTCCTCCAAAGGAGGCATCTTATTCTCTGGCTGCTGAACTGGTGGCATAGGCTGCTGAAAATTCCTAGGTGGTGCTTGCTGATTTCTGTTATTAAACCCAGGCGGCCTGTACGGATATACCTTCTGATTACCCTGATAACCCTGATTACCTTGATAAACTTGATTACCACTCTGATAATTGTTACCACCCATGTTATTCGCCTGATTGAAAAACTGTCTTCCACCCGGAAATTCACTAAGGGCAAAATCACCCTTCTTAACGTAACCCAGATAATTAGCCTGTTCCTCCATTGATGCTTGATCACAATCTTTGGTCAGATGCGGTCCTTGGCAAAATTCACACCCCACTTTCATAGCGTGCATCTCTTTAGTCATTGACTCCATTTGTCTCTTAAAAGTCACAAGTTGAGCCTTAACTGCAGCAAGCTCGTCATTAGTTTCGGTACTAGCAACATAAGAAGAGTGAGAAAGATCTAATTCTTGATGCCAATCATACGAATGCGTGGCAGTATCTGAGATGATTTCATAAGCGTCACCCGGAGTCTTTTTCATCAAAGAACCACCTGCAGCAATATCAAGTTATTTCCTTATCGGCACATTAACACCTTTGTAGAAAATTTGGACATTATTGAAGTTGTTCAACCCATGTTGAGGACAATTACGTAACATTTTTTCGAACCGTGTCCAAGCATCATAAAGTGTCTCATGTGGCTTCTGAACAAAGTGATTAATGTCGCTCTGCAGTTGAGCGGCCTTTGCAGCTGGAAAGAAACGTTGCAAAAACTTATCTTCCATTGTAGTCCAACTATCAATTTCACCCTCAGGCAATGAGTCTAACCAATCCTTGGCGTCATCTTTCAAAGATCAAGGAAAAACCCTCAAATAGAAAACTGTGTCCGCGATATTTGCAATCTTGAACAAGTTGCAAATGCTTTTAAAGGAACGGAGATGCTCGAATGCATCCTCTTTCGGTGTACCTCTGAATTGGCATTGGTGAGTTATCATATTAAGAATCTGTCCTTTGACCTCAAAATCTGTGGTGACTGGTGGCTGCCTGATGGCGTGTCCGTTACCAGCCCTTGTGGCTTTCATCAATGCTTCCATAGTCTGTCCTGCTGCTCCTTCAGCCATGTTAACTTCTTCCTTAATATACTCAAAATCCGGAATATAAAAAGGTAACTCAGCAAAATCCTCGGCGATTTCCTGTTCTTCTTTAGCTTTGCTGCGTGTGTAGTAAACTCTAGACGGTTCCAGAGTTATTGTTACCTAACCTGCGATCACACCACAACAAAACAGCGCGTAAAATCAAACAAAAATAACAGAAAAGGAACTTTTGCAAGAATTGCTTCTCACAAAAGGATCGAATAATCTAAAGCTTAACCAAATTTCCAATAATTACACCGCTCCCCGGCAGCGGCGCCAAAAAGTTGATGTGTAATTTTGTACTCTAAATTATTAGCTAAATACCTATCGATTATCACACAATACAGGCAACTATAACCAGTTCGTGTAGTAATTAAACAAGTATTTGACCAATTCGTTCCACAGAGAGCAGGTAATTGAAAACTTGAACTATTAATTATTCTAAGATTTAAAAGGGGAGTTTTGTTGTAAAACTGATTAAACGCTAAAGTAAATTAAACTTAACTCAATAAGAAACAAAGGTATCCACTTAGCTACAATTCCCTAGGCTAGGATTGCTCGGTTAAACTCGTTAAGTAAACAATTACAATGATGTGACACTGTATTTATCTGTCGATTCCTACAGTTTAAGACTAGCAACCTAAGTATAACTGTCGTTAACCTAGAATTACTAACCAATTCACAATGATATTACTCAAGATTATAATCTAACTTAGGTTGGTTTGGTGTTCCTTACAACCTCACAATTATTGCAACTAATTTCAAGCTCAACCACTATACGATTAATTTTATTATCGGTGTCCCTCATAAAATCTCACGTATTCCTAAATTATTCACGTTCAATAATCTAGTAAAAGCTATTAATCAATTTAACTTTCGTTAGTTAATCAATAACTTCCGTGATCTAACAATCAATAAGCTTTAATAACGGTGGATCTTAGCTAGACATAAAATTGTGTAATTTTAAATTAATTATTGTTAACCAAAAGATCGCAATCCATCACCTAGGTTCATGAATCTAAGCGAATACTAAATATTTAGCTACTCATGGTAAAGCAAATAACAAATAAATAAGAAGAACAAATAAGCATGAACATTGAATTGAATAAAGAACAAAATTATAAAAGTTAAATAAGAGATTAAACTAACCAAACTTGATGTAATAAATTTAACCCTTGCAAAACAATGTAGAAAAGCTAATAAATTCGTAATTAATGCTGCTGTGAAAGAAAATTCGTAAAGTAAAACTGCATGCCCTAAATTGGGGTAAAATTCGTCTATTTATAGGAGCTGGGAAAACAGCTGAAACCGACCCATGTCGCGATCCGCGACAACCCATCGCGTAACGCGATGCACCAGGACGCGGTATAACAGCCTGAAACGCGACAGAATGGTCAGATTGCCCTTTTTTCCATGTCGTGTTCTAATGCACTTCTTCACGTATCACGATGACCAAAACGCGATAAACCTCATCCCGAAGCGATGGAAACTGATTTTTTCACCCGAGGCACGTTTATCTTCAACTCTAACTTCGTTTTGGCTTTATCTTCAATAAAAATCAACATTAATGAGCCAACGAATCATATCTTGACACTTTCTTCATTTTGAACTCAAATAACTCGATATCTTAATCAAAGTCTTCAAAATACCAGCAAATGGAACAAGATAACACCCAAAATATATGTATGAAAATGGCGTTATCAGATGTCGTGAACCCCGATTCAGAGTACACTATCTGTGTCACCCCGTGGTAAGAAATGTTGTTAGATACATAGTGCATTTGTGATAGTGTTCGAATTATACACATTTTACCTTAAAATATCTACCTCATTTCACTCGGTTTTGAGGATCGTTGAGCCCGAAAGTTAGATATTTATGCAAAAGTATCGGTTCAAGGTTAAAAACTCATATTGGTGCAAAATTGACCAAAATCTAGCCAAATTAGTGAATCAAAGTGCAGGGCATGATCCAAAGTGCAAAGAGAGTGCAAATGCGCAAGTTTAAAGTGAGAAGAATTGAATTCTGGGAGTGCAGGCATATGGTGTGGCGAACCAAACTCAAAAAGCGGCGCACATTAACACATAAAATTGATATTTCAAATTCAGAACTTGCAGGATAATTTCCAAGCTATATGGTGCGGCGCACCACTAATAGGGTGCAGCACACCTCTCACCTACGTTATATGGTGTGGCGTATCATTACATGGTGCAGAGCACCATCGCTGTTTTGAGTGCAGAATTTTCAAAGGTATAAAAGAAATAATATAGGGTTTTCCAAGGGAGAGCTGCATTTTTTGTCTCGAATCTCACCCTAATAATTCTAATTTCATCATCTAAGTGAAGATTAAGGCTAATTTTAATATATCGGTAGAATCGAACCTATAACTAAAGCTTAAGATAATCCTAAAGTGAAGGAGTGGTGGGTTTGTTACCTATGTAAGTAACCCGGGGGGGGGGGGGGGTGAATAGTTACTTAATACATTTTTAACACTTTTTCGAGTGATCACCAAATTTGATTAACTATGATTAACCAATTCAACTCAAATTTGATGTGTGTAGTGTATATGTTAAAAATGATGAATAAAGTAATGTAAAGAACATAGACACAAGGATTTATAGTAGTTCGGGTGGATGTTAACTAAGCCACCTTAATCCACTCCCCAATTACACTAATCGGGATTTGTTGCTTCACTAAGCACTTTTCTCCAAACCCGGTGGAGATCCGATTTACAAGTCTTCAACTTCTTTGATAGACAACAAACCTAATCTTTCTATCCCTTTGAAAGATCAACTCCAACCTAGATCAACTTGTCTTCACCTTGGACAAGTATTAATCTCCAAATAAGATTAATCAACTCCCTAAGTCCCTTTAAGGAAGTAGATCACTAAGCTTGCCTATGCTTCCACTAATTGAAGTTACAAGACTTATACACTTTGCAATGATGATCCTAAGACAGTACTAGGACATACATTACACTAAGTAAACTCACAAGATTAATGATTTTGATTAGTAAGATTACAGCAACCAAATTCTATATCTATAAGATCATAGAATCTTCTCTTGCTTGATCACATTTGAGTAGCAATTAGAGCCCTTGTGATCTCTAGAAATAAGCCTTTAAAATATGCAAGAGGGTCAACTTCAAATGCTCTTTAATGCTTGCCTTTTGTAGTAGGATTCAAAAAATAGCCGTTGACACACGGTTGCCAGCACGGTCGACCGTGGTTCGACCGTGCGTGCTCCAGTCCAAAATTGGTATCCGTTGTATAGCTGTTTGACTCAAATTTGAACACCACATTTTGGCACCTTTACTCCTTCTAGCACCTGCACAAGAAACCAAACATCCTATACAAGTACTATATGCATTAAATGTGTGAGATTTGGTCTTATTGTGTGAAAGAAACTTAACACTCCAATAGTGATAAACCCAACATTCTTGGAGAAGTGTCTTGATTGATATTTTGGGAAATCTCAGTTTGGTCACGACTTAGTTAGTCACTTTAATGTATTTGGTTCAATTCTAAAGACTAGTCAATATGCCATTAACTTCCTAGTTTCAATTAATCACAAGTCATGTTCTTTTTAAGTTTAGGTAGAGATTTATTGAATGATGTCTTTCTAAGATAATCATTAAATATGTAGAGACATCAAAGTTAAATCATACTTGAACAAGCAATCACAATTTGTTATTTAGACAAGACCAAATAAACAATTGACCATAATTTCATTGTGAACCATTTTACACTTAATTTATTGGAGTAGGCTAGTTACTTGAATCCTAACTAGTAAGCACATAGCAAGCATATTAATTAAATTGACAAATTTATGAATATTAAACATATTAGCAAGTAGTAAGTAATACTCACATATAGCAAGAGATAGTAACACTAAGACCAATCATATAGATATTTGCACAACTTGTAATTTAAGCTTTTAGCTAGCTTACTTGCAATATAACATATTGCATGATTAATGTGTAAGCACACATTAATGTCCAACACATACACAAGGGAAGAACAATCTCTAGTTGGGACTTGGTGACCATCTTAAATGTATCTAAGTGTATTTTAGAATTACAAGTCTTTACTAGTTACACTTGAAAGCATTGTTCTTCATTTAGCCTTAATTAATCACTAAGTCATCTTTAATAATAATTATTGTTCTAGTGATATTTGCTAAAGTGTGTTGGTACTTGATGATCATACTAAGGATGTCTAGATAAGATTTAAAATCACAAGTTATTGTTTAACACTTATGTGTTATGCCTAATCTTGGTTAATTTGTCAGTAAGACGTCATTAGGTGTAATTAACCACGATTAGTGTTTTTATGACCAAAACTCGATTGAATATGGAGAGGGCATCTATTCTAAGCATGTTGAGAAATGTTTCATGAATTATAGATGTCGAGAACTAGTCAAACTTAATTTGGTTAAAATTGGTGACAGAGAAAACTGCGGTCGCACTACGGTTGACCGTGGTGGCTACCGTGCAACTTGTTTTCATAAAACTGTGTTGCAATTCAGTTTGGGGTTCTATGGATGAGTATACGGTCGATCGTACCTTGACCGTGTATTTTGCTGATCTTTAATCTCATTCTTTAAGCAATGTTTAACTTGGTCATTTGCAAGATAAAGTATGGATTAGTGACCTTGCGTGTTTTATGTTAAGATGTCAGTCATCACTTATGCATATGTATGTGTCATTATCAAAACATATTCTTTGGCTAATCATCATGCTTAACTTTGTCGTTTAGTTCATTAACCAACATTCAACCAACATTCTCCCCCTTTTTGATGATGACAAACATACAAGTGATGAGGGACATTTTGCTATAAATACGCTAGTGTTAACAATCACTTGTATCCATCTTTCTCCCCCTTTTGTCGAAGCAAAAAAGGTTAGGTCCCCCTAGAACTATGCTCTCCCTTAGAGCAAAGATCCCCCTTAAATTATGCACGTTGGAAAATATTTATTAAAACATAACAAGCACACATTTTATTCAAAGCAAGCATGAAACATAGTTATGCATATATTAAAATGAAAGTATAATAGATCAATCCTAGGTTCGTTCTACATGGGGCGAGAGGTGCTTGGCTGAGATGAGCATTTTCCACAGACAAGATTGTTCAGAAAAAGTTACAAGATCTTGTGAGTTCGACGATTCTGATGATGAAGGATGGACACTTGAGTGGAAGATAATAGTGCAACGAACTGGTCATCCTCAACACTATCATCAGATCCTGTAACACTCCAAGCAGGTGTGTTCTTACCTTCTATTTCTTCATTAAAATGTTTTAACCGAATTGTAGTTGATTGGGAGGGTGGTTAGACCAACAGGATGTAAATATCTAACACACAGTTGTGTGAAGAGCTTCGTTAAGTGTGCCCCATAAGGAAGGGAGAGTGATTCATTGTACACCAACCCACTCATCCTCTTTGCCATGAACAGTGCCATGTTGACTTGAATTCGGTGTTGGAGACACCAGAGTAAGGAGGCATCACAGGCATGTACATTTGTTGAGAGTTTTTCCACCTTGTAGTAGATGTTTTGATTTATGACCTTGAGCCAAAGATCAAACTTTGGTGCAAGATGATTTGCCTTAAGACCATTGTTTTAGATTTCAATGTGATTGATGGGCCTTTGACAAAAGTTGTTGATAATGTCAAATTTTGTGACAAATTCGGGAAGACAGAGGAGGTATGGACTATAGGTGAAAAATTCCACACCTTCGTCAGGAACATGCATAAATTTATTGAAGTCTTTGAGAGACATGGAAAACCCTTTATCAAATAACCGGAATTTGACGTTGTTTGGGGGAGTGAATTTATAGTTAGCATAGAATTCACAAACAAGGGTGGAGTGAATGGGACCTCTTAAGGTTAAGAATGAATCCCACTTTATGTGAGCAAAATTCTCGAGAAGCTCCTCGGGAAAGTGCTCAATAGTGACCATACAACCTTCGAAAATTGGTCTAGTGCTAACCATTTGTCAGTTGTGATTGATCATATCCCTTTCTTCTTGGGAGTTAGGAAAGTGATTGTCAAAGGAGTCAAAAACGGAAGAGGACAAGTCAATCACAAAAGGATTGTTAGGGGATTTGTTTGTTTGACTCATTTTGAGTGAAGTAGTGTAGTGATTTTTGCATCATGATCTTCTCAATTTAAAGGGAGGAAGATGAACCTTCATTAAATCTTTCATTCCCTTTTGGAGTAATTGAATCTTTTGAGAAATTTGATCATATTCAAGTATGCTAATTTGTGAATGATACTTTGAAAATAGATCCATTTAGTTTTGAAAGAAGAGAGAGAAGAAATAATGTCAGACTGGTACACGGTCGATTCTGCGGTCGACCGTGTGGTTGGCCGTGTGAGATCTGACAGAAATCTGTGTTAATTTAACAGCCTAATTTAATTCATTTAAACAGATACTATCCAAGAAATATTTAAATAGTCACACTTTCAATTATTACAAAACAAATTATTCAACCAACATTATAGTAAATTCATCTTCTCCCACTTCCTTCACCTCTACTTCTCATATCGCTAATACTTCATCATGAGAAGGCCCTTTTTGCTTTCTTCAATAGTAGTCGAATCTTGGATTGATACTTCTTTATCTTAGCTTGATTCAGGTAGATTCGTTCAGCTTTTGAATCACGATCTAAGCCATAAAAAGGATCATTAGCTTCATCCAGAAACAGTTCTTCATCACTGTCGGATATATCTTCCAAGTTGATTTGTGAGTTGGTCATAGCTTCATAGACTCTTTCAATCTAATTAGAGTCATCTTCATCATCGCATCCCATCAATGTTAATGTATGGCCATTAAATATTTGATTGGTTGGACTTATGAGAATGTCATCTGCTATTCTTAATTTTTCGAATAACTTTGTAAGATGCATTCCATAAAGAAGAGCTCTTGTTGAGTCCTTTGGTACATTGCTCATTCGTGTGGCCATAAAATAAGTCATGTTCACTGGTTCTTGCATTTCCAGACACCAAAGGAGAGCCATCTGAACAGCGTGAATATGCGAACGATTTCCTATTTTACAGTAAACATTGTAGTTGATCACTGTGTTCCATGTGCGGTACTTCTTTCGCAGGTGTTTACCCAATACTCCTCGACTGAGAATTTCTTCTCTTGGAGCGTTGTCTTCACACAGTGTTCGAATAGCAGTGTCTTTATTGATGAATTCTGGAAGATAGGTCAGACTGTGTCCTGTGTGGAAGAACCTTTGTCCACTTGCTGGAACTCCTAAGAGTTTTTCGAATTCTTGAAGTGTTACCGTTGTTCTTGTTGCTTTCAGCCTAAAGGTAACTAATCCGTTGGTATAGACGAAGCTAGAGTAAAAGTCTCGAACGAGTGATGGATAAATTGGTCCGTTTAAATCAAGAAATACATCACAGTTTAAATCTGAGAAAGCTGCCACCATTTCAGGAAAATTCTCTGCTTCAACTCTTCTTCCTTCTGCTATTTTTCGATCTCTCACTTTTTCTCTGTTGAGTGTCGATTGGTGTGGACAAAAGTTGGATGTGCTTTCTCCTTGATTGGCCATTTTCTGCACATTGACACTTCAAATTAATTCAAAGTGTATGTATAGTTCAAATGTGGGCAACATGTTTTGCAAACTTTTATTACCATCAATACTTAGATGTTTTGATGTTAATGTTCTTCCCATTTTCACTTTTCATTAGTGTCAATGAGTTTGCAACTAGATTAATATTTTCACAAAGTTCATATGTGTTCTAGACTTTTAAGATCATCATCAACACATGTATTGACATCTAACATTATTACACTCAATTTGCAACAATGTCATTTATATCATATGCACAGTGATTCTATGAAAATCTAACCTAGATGTATAATGATTCCTAGAATTGTTCAAGGTTAAATCAATGCATATATAGACTACTACAATCGTTTCTAAGTTGTTCTTCAAGAACAATTTTGATTGTTTGCATCAATTTAAGTTTTGATTTATTCTAGTTAGGGTTTCTTCATGACCCTAATTCATCATACAAACACAATTGAATGCTAGAAAAGCAAGGATTAATCATACCGAAAGTAGGAATTGAGATGAAGGGAATGTGTATTCTTCTTCGTGCGGTCGATCTCCTCAGTCGTGTGCAAGGTATGTGTGTTTTGAAGTGAGTTTGAATGAAATAAAAGTGTGGGTTTTATTTAATTTAAAACAGAATCAGACCACGCATGGTCGAAGCACGGTCGACCGTGGTGTTAGCCGTAAGGAAATTTTCAGATGTACAAAACAGGAATCTGTGGTCGTGTATACGGTCAGCCGTGATTCAGCCGTGGATTCTTCTGATCACCAATTTCTTCACATCTTCTTCTTCTTTTGAGCGCGTTTTGACGATTCTTAGGTTCTATAGAATACTTGAGGACAAGTTTTCTTTCCCTAACATTGAATGATTACATCCTCCCAATGTTTAATCATCAATGACACATAATATACTATATTTATATGTATATATATGTATGTGTATATATATATATATATATATATATATATATATATATATATATATATATATATATATATATATATATATATATTCAATCATACACATAGTATACACAAAACGTACCCATCTTGTATTTAGCATGCAATACATAGTTTCACACAAACACACAATCCTAATACAAGTAAGCTTCCTTCAATAATATTTTAAAATCATTTTTCAAAACAATTTTGCATTTGTAAGAAAAACCTTTCATTAATTCAAAGTCTTTTTGAGAAGGTTATTCTCATTAGCATTTTGATCATTGGTTTTGATCGATTTTAAGTTTACCCAATCCTTGACTTATCCTCACCATTGTATTACTAGCTTGATCCATTTTCCCCATGTTCTCAACTCTTCTAATAATAGACAATGGACTTTGATTACATGATTTGTGTTTGCTAGAGTCGTAACACACATTGATTTCACGTTTGTCTTTTGATGAATCATAAATAATCATTCTTTCAGGTTTTCTTTTCAAAGCGTTGTTTTCATCAATTAATACTTTGTTAAGTTGTCTAACATTGTGTAATTCTTTCTCTAAAAGTTTTACTTTGTCACGACTACTATCATACAAAAATTTAATAGTTTTGTAATCATCTAACAATTCTTCATAATTAGAAGGATAGAATACATGTACCTCATTGCAATCCATGCTTGAGACATAAACTTCTTTGAAGGGAGATTCAACCTCTTCTTCACTTTGACCATCTTGATTTAGATCATCCCAAGTACTCATGAGGCAAAAATCTTCATTTTCATCCAAACCTTTTTCTTGAAAATCACCAAGCTTCTCCAAATTCTTCCTTACTCCTTTACCCTTTAAAATCCTAGAAAGTTTTCTTCTTCTTGAGAGCATAATGAATCCCAACATTCCTTTGCACTTTCACATAAAATTATCTTTATTCTTTCTTCATTAGAAAGAACTCCATGAAGTAGTGAAATTGCATCAAATTGTTTCAAAACATCATTGTTTTGAAATCTTAACTTCACTAGTCTTGAACTTGCTTGTGGGCCAAAGTCTCATACTTTGATTATTCTCCACAAGAAGTAATCTTTGGATTTGAGATAAGTCTCAAATCTTAATTTCCACACATCAATATCTACCTTATCAAAGATTGGTGCTTCTTTCACCAATTCTTCCAAGTATCCCATAGTTTGAGTTGATCCGAGAATCGTTGACTCAAGTTTTTGCACAAAACGAATTTTGACACTTTCAAAAACGTTTATAGAGCAATGATTTGATCAACTGCTCTGATACCAATTGTAAGTAAGTAGGGGTGGTGAATAGTTACTTAATACGTTTTTAACACTTTTTCTATTGATCGCCAAATTCGATTAACAATGATCAACCAATTCAACTCAAACTTGATGTGTGTAGTGTATATGTTCAAAATGATGAATAAAGTAATGTAAAGAACATAGGCACAAGGATTTATAGTGGTTCGGGTGGATGTTAACTAATCCACCTTAATCTACTCCCCGATTACACCAATCGGGATTTATTGCTTCAGTAAGCACTTTTCTCCAAACCTGATAGAGATCCGATTTACAAGTCTTCAACTTCTTTAGTAGACAACAAACCTAATCTTTCTATCCCTTTGAAGATCAACTCCAACCTAGATCAACTCATCTTCACCTTGGACAAGTATTAATCTCCAAATAGATTAATCAACTCCCTAAGTCCCTTTAAGGAAGTAGATCACTAAGCTAGCATATGCTTCTACTAATTGAAGTTACAAGACTTATACACTTTGCAATGATGATCCTAAGACAATACTAGGACATACATTACACTAAGTAAACTCACAAGATTAATGATTTTGATTAGTAAGTTTACAACAACCAAATTCTATATCTATAAGATCATAGATTCTTCTCTTGCTTGATCATATTTGAGTAGTAATTAGAGCCCTTGTGATCTCTGAAAATAAGCCTTTGAAATATGCAAGAGGGTCAGCTTCAAATGCTCTTTAATGCTTACCTTTTATAGTGGGATTCAAAAAATAGCCGTTGACACACGGTTGCCAGCACGGTCGACCGTGGTTCGACAGTGCGTGTTGCAGTCCAAAATTGGTATCCATTGTATAGTTGTTTGACTCAAATTTGAACACCATATTTTGGCACCTTTACTCCTTCTAGCACCTGCAAAAGAAACCAAACATCCTATACAAGTACTATATGCATTAAGTGTGTGAGATTTGGTCTTATTGTGTGAAAGTGACTTAACACTCTAATAGTGGTAAACCCAACATTCTTGGAGAAGTGTCTTGATTGATATTTTGAGAAATCTCAGTTTGGTCAAAACTTAGTTAGTCACTTTAATTCATTTGGTTCAATTCTAAAGACTAGTCAATATGCCATTAACTTCCTAGTTTCAATTAATCACAAGTCATGTTCTTTTTAAGTTTAGGTAGAGATTAATTGAATGATATTTCTAAGATAATCATTAAGTATGTAGAGTCATCAAAGTTAAGTCATACTTGAATAAGCAATCACAATTTGTTACTTAGACAAGACCAAATAAACAATTGACCATAATTTCATTATGAACCATTTTACACTTAATTTATTGGAGTAGGCTAGTTACTTGAATCCTAACTAGTAAGCACATAGCAAACATATTAATTAAGTTGACAAATTTGTGAGTATTAAACAAATTAGCAAGTAGCAAGCAATACTCACACATAGCAAGAGATAGTTACACTAAGACCAATCATATAGATATTTGCACAACTTGTAATTTAAGCTTTTAGCAAGCTTACGTGCAATATAACATATTGTATGATTAATGTGTAAGCACACATTAATGTCCAACACATGCACAAGGGAAGAACAATCTCTAGCTGGGACTTGGTGACCATCCTAAATGTATCTAAGTGTATTTTAGAATTACAAGTCTTTACTAGTTACACTTGAAAGCATTATTCTTCATTCAGCCTTAATGAATCACTAAGTCATCTTTAATAATAATTATTGTTCTAGTGATATTAGCTAAAGTGTGTTGGTACTTGATGATCATACTAGGGATGTCTAGATAAGATTTAAGATCACAATTCTTTAACACTTATGTGTTATGCCTAATCTTGGTTAATTTGTTATTAAGACGTCATTAGGTGTGATTAACCACGATTAGTGTTTTTATGACCAAAACTCGATTGAGTATGGAGAGGGCATCTATTCTAAGCATGTTATGAAAGGTTTCATGAATTATAGATGTCGAGAACTAGTCAAACTTAATTTGGTCAAAATTGGTGACAGAGAAAACTGCGATCGCACTACGGTTGACCGTGGTGGATACCGTGCAACTTGTTTTCATAAAACTGAGTTTCAATTCAGTTTGAGGTTCTACGGCTGGGTATACGATCGACCGTACCTTGACCGTGTATTTTTTGCTGATCTCTAATCTCATTCTTTAAGCAATGTTTAACTTGGTCATTTGCAAGATAAAGTATGGATTAGTGACCTTGCGTGTTTTATGTTAAGATGTCAGTCATCACTTATGCATATGTATGTGTCATCATCAAAACTTATTTTTTGGTTAATCATCATGCTTAACTTTGTCGTTTAGTTCATTAACCAACATTCAACCAACAACCTAATTTTGGGTTTTCTAATTTATAAGATAAAATAAAGTAAATACGATAAAATTTGTAATTCAGATAAGGTTAAAGCAAATGCATACTATGGTTTCGTCAGTTACTTTGCCGAGATTATTGAATGCTGGCTCATGAATAGGTAGTGACCTTGTATTCATTACACTAGTCCTAACGCCCCCGTCATAAGACATGTCACTGGGTTTTACGCTAGGCTTGAAGATTCTGAATAGACAGCAACGTCCCTTACCCCCGACGCCCTTGCAGTCTGACTACAGGCATACACGTTCAGACGACTCATCCAATTGAATGACTCGGTTGGGTGACATATTAACATTCCACAAAGGTTTAAACTTTCTTAAGCATAATAGAATACAAGGTATGCCATATCTGAGACACGTGATGTGTTTCGATACTTTCTTTAATGATTGGGTTTAAAAAGATAGTTAGGCCCTTGGAAAGAGTTCAACCATAAGAACACCATGGCCAAGTCTGTGTGACTTCCATAAACACATTCCGTTATCCTAACGGAACAACCCTTTATGTGTTTAAACAAATAGTTCCTTAATTAACTAAGAATCCCTCAAGCGGGGTGCAATGCTTGATACCGCGTTATGGTGAAGTGTAGTAATCAGCACTGATCGGGTTCCATGGCCTTACTTAGCAGAGGTACAGCTTACAACAATCGTTGTACTTCAGCATGCACGTACGAAGTTTATATGCTTGTTGACTACACTAGCATGGTCTAGGACCGACAATGTACTAGGAGTCTAGTTAGGTGTTTCACTACGAAAGAGTCCTCAGTCGGAATCCAAGGCTCGGTGGACT
Organism: Rutidosis leptorrhynchoides; assembly: GCF_046630445.1. Taxonomy (NCBI): domain Eukaryota; kingdom Viridiplantae; phylum Streptophyta; class Magnoliopsida; order Asterales; family Asteraceae; genus Rutidosis; species Rutidosis leptorrhynchoides. Next base: position 531,479,680 of record NC_092333.1, on the reverse strand, counting down.
TACTACAACCGGTGTGCCTCAGTCAAACTTACATTGTATCCGATAGACTTCTCTTACCAAAGGGTGACGCAGATAGTGTACTCTAAATCGGGGTTCACGACTTCTGAATATCAGAGCCGATAACTACGTTCTATTGGTTGTAAAAGTGATTGATTTGAAAGCATAATCGGAAAGCATCTCAACAACATACACAAACCATAATAATATTTCGGCATTATAACTGACTACATCATAGCATACACTAAATATAACTACTCGTTAATCATGGTAACAATATCACAAGGCATAATAAAGAAAGACATTATATAAAGACAAGGGATAGAAGTACCAGTAGATTAAACGATTTTCGAATACAAAAGTAATAACTTCAAACTCCAGACCGCTCCTAATACTATCTTCCACGTTCTTCTCCGGGTACTAGGTTTCACGCACGGAGTCGAAGACCTTGAAAGTATGACTAATATTGTAGAAAGCGAGAGAGAGAAGTGAATTGGAGTGTGTGTAAAAATGGATGACAAAAGCCCTTTAAATAGAGTTGGGTTTTGCCTGCATACGGCTGGCAAGCTGTATGGCCTGCCCGTATGGCAGGGCAGCCCGTTTGTTGTGCCCGGAAGCATGGCAGGCCGTATCCATACATGGCAGGCAGTTTGGCAAGCCGTATGGCCTGCCCTGGTCTGCTGTTTTGCTGAATTATAACTTGATTTTTGGGGTCGTAACTTGTCTTTCACCGTTTTGGCTCTAGAATCTTCGTTTTAGCTCCGATTTTCTTGATTCATTTTGCACCGGCTTTGTAATCACTTGATCTTCAATTTCTTTCGAGGGTATTTTGGCAATAAAGCTTGGAACTTTATTGTTTTTGGGCCTTAATACCGTTGTGAAAATATGACTTTTTAGTCGATATCAGTTATTGGCTTTGTTATTGGGATGTCGCGAACCCCGATTCAGAGTACACTATCTGTGTCACCCCGTGGTAAGAAATGTTGTCAGATACATAGTGCGTTTGTGATAGTGTTCAAATTATACACATTTTACCTCAAAATATCTACCTTATTTCACTCGGTTTTGAGGATCGTTGAGCCCGAAAGTTGGATATTTGTGCAAAAGTGTCTGTTCAAGGTTAAAAACTCATATTGGTGCAAAATTGACCAAAATCTAGCCAAATTAGTGAATCAAAGTGCAGGGCATGATCCAAAGTGCAAAGAGAGTGCAAATGTGCAAGTTTAAAATGAGAAAAATTGAATTCTAGGTGTGCACGCATATGGTGTGGCTAACCAAACTCAACAAGTGGCGCACCTTAACACATAAAACTGAGATTTCAAATTCAGAACTTGCAGAATAATTTCCAAGCTATATGGTGCGGCGCACCACCCATAGGGTGCAATGCACCTCTCACCTACGTTATATGGTGCGGCGTACCATTACATGGTGCAGAGCACCATCGCTGTTTTGAGTGCAGAATTTTCAAAGGTATAAAAGCAATAATATAGGGTTTTTCAAGGGAGAGCTGCATTTTTTTGTCTCGAATCTCACCCTAATAACCCTAATTTCATCATCTAAGTGAAGATTAAGGCTAATTCGGAGGATCAAGCAAAAGCTCAAGCAATCTTAGCATTAGTTCTACTTAGTTTTCTCATTTGGGTTGTAATCTCCACCTTTACTTCTCTTGTTTTGAATTGAATACTTGTAATAGCTTAACATGAAGTTTATTTGTGATTTATTATCTTTGATTAGTGTAATCTTAGTCATGCTTGGCTAATTTGATTGTGTTTGCTTATCTATGAATTTCTAATGTGAGGATTTTGCCCCATATTATTGAATGAAAGTTGTTTGAATGAAATATATGATTAAGTGTTATTGAGTTAGCTATAGATCCATTGCTATGCATTTGTTTTAGACTTTACTTTGATTTCATAGATTGTCTAGCTTTTCTAAGTGATTTGATTAGTGAAACAATTTGTGCTTCAACACCTTGAGTGATCTAGACAACTAAATTGAAAATTTCAAGTGATTGTGTTCTTAGTTTGTGTTGGTTTTCAATTGACCTTTAGTCAACATAGTGGTGTTTGATTATTTTAAGTGATTTTGATAATTGAACAGTTTTAAGTGATTTCAATCCAATGATAATCTCAATGACTACTCATGAATGAACTTGATCTTACAATACAATGCTTATTTGAGTTTGCATAGTGTGATTAGATTAAGGTTTGGTAGTGATGCTAAACATCTAATAGTTCAACAACGAATGTGATATCAAATTGGGTAAAACGGGGCAATCCAAGCATAAAAGTGGATTATATAAGTGAACACTACTTAGTTAATTGATATAGATTTCGATAATTAGTTATTTGTTTAATTGTGCAAGTTTTAATTATTAGTTTCAAAATCAATCAAAACCCCCCAATCAAACAAACCCTAGGATGATTATTAGTTTCAAATATTTAACTCAACCACTCTCTTAGGACGAAATTGAACCGAATACTTACATAAAAAGTGCTATAATGATCGGGACTTAGTTGCTCGTTAGTTGTGTTTGCTTATTTGTAGTGTTTGAATCTTGTTATAAATAAGAGTTTAGCATAAAGTAATCAGTTTGTCATAGGCACAACAGTTGTAGTAAGGCAACCTACGCTATGGATTCCGACAGCCGCTCTTTCGTAACGGAAACTCTGACTGAGATACGTAGTACATGGTTGGCCCTGAGCTATGCATGTATAGTCACTAGCATTTAAACACTGTAAACATATGAGGAGGCACATCAGTTTTAGTAATCTATGCCTCTGTCGTGTATGGCCATGGAAGCTAATCTTCAGTGTGGATCAGTACATTGCACCATAACATGGTCTCAAGCATTGAACCCCACTTGAGGGATTCTAGGTTAATTAAGGAACTATTTATTTAAAACCCATAAAGGATTGGACCGTTAGGATAACTGAACGTGTTCATGGAGGTTACTTTGTAACTTGTCCATGATGTTCTTTGTGGTTCTTCTCTTTTAAATAAGGGCCTAACTGATTTAATAAGTCCAATAATTAACTATCGGAAACACATCATGTCTCTCGGATCAGGGATACCTTCTATCTGTGCTTATACTTAAGAAATTTCAGACCTTAAGGATCGTTAATATGTCACCTCACCGGGTCGCTCCTATTGATGAGCCATCAGTGTTTGCATGTAGTTCATGTTTCTCGGGCGTCGGGGGTATGAGACATTGTTGTCTATTCAGAATCTTCAAGCCTAACGTATTTACCCAGTGACATGTTCTGACAGGGGAGGTAGGACCAGTATAACGGGTTTAAGGTCATCATCTATTCATGAGCAGATGCCATACATTTTCAGCTATGTAACTAACCATACCATAACATGCACATGTTTTTAACCTTATCTGAATTGAAAATTTTTATCTTTACCGCTTTCCTTTATTTATCTGTCTTAATAAATAAACTCAAAATACACCCAACACCAGTCCTTTGAAATTATAGGTCTAAAAGTGTTTACTACCGCGATAAGTTTGATTTTGTTGTCTTCTTAAACGAACGACCCTAGGTCATACTATCCTTACTCATTCTTAGGTAGGAGTAGTAGATTTAGGCCCCACATACTATAAATTTAAAACCCAGACCTCCTATGACGAACCTTGATAGACGGGTGGCGACCTAACGACATTGCCGCAACATTAAACCGCCAGTTTTGGCCACATCAGTACTTATCTCGGTTCAGAAGGTGTTTCCCTTTTTATTTCGTTACATAAAGCTTTCAAAGAACCACTGCGGATGCTGCCTGCAAAGAAGAAGGTTTAGACGCTGGTAACATTTGTGCCTTAGTTGCAACCTAAGCCAATTTTACCGATTCGAAATCATAATATGAAACCCAAACATAACCCTAGTATGTGATAAACCCTAAACATATATAACCGGAATCAATGGTGATTCTAGGATCAACATCCAATGGGGTTCCAAAATTTTTTTCGATAATATCCTTTCACAAAATTTTGAATGTGTACAAATCGGGTCGGTTTGGGTCGCGTCCAAAACACAAACATAGTTTCATCGTATTGACTTATTTGGTAATTTTCCATGCTCGAACGCTGTCTCGGATCTTCCAGAAGTTCATTCGAATCAATTTTTGTGTACTTTCTAAAAGGGGCTTGATGTTCATCATCTTCAAATACTCTTTCATGAATATGTGGCTGCTCTTCAATGACGTTTACCGAAGTACTAACAGAAATTTAGTTTTCCTTTATTTTTTGAAGTATTTTAACATGTTAACTGTTGAATTCAACAATCAAGGCTATACCATTCTACATTTTCTTGATTATGTTATTGTAAAATAGCTGTAAAATTGATTTCAGGTAATTAGTCAATAGTCACAAGCAATTTTACGATAGTATTTTAGCCCATGGCCTATATAATAGCAATTTTATCTTACATGAGCAATTTTAAAATAGCAATAGCCTATATAATAGAAATTTTACAATAGTATTTTAGTTCACGGCCTATATAGTAGCAACAATTATAAAATAGTATTTTTGCCCATATACAGTAGAAATTTTACACTAGCAATTTTAAATTGCAATTTTACAACCTATTATCAATATGAGTCGCGTAAAATTAACATTAGTTGTAAAATTGCCGCTTCCCCTTACTCTTTGAAAAGAATAAGTGAGGTAGTTATGAGTGATGAGATTAGAGATTAATAATTGAGAGCGGAGAAATACTTACCAAATGAAGGATTCGAAGGATGTAGGTTGAATCATGAATGGTGATGGACTAGGATGAAGGATAACCGTAAGGAATTGTGATGTAGAAGGAAATCAGGCCATAAGAATTGAAATTGGACAAGATTTTGTTTATTTTTATATTTAATATATTCAATGACCCATATATAAAATTATAAGTTGGCTAATTTCAAATACTTTAGTAGTCCAACTATCAAATTATAATATTTAAAAATTTACGGGGTCCCGATATTATATTTAGTGGTGTCATGTACAAAAAAATAATTTTTTTTGATAAATTTTGAAAAATTAGTTGTGTCACAGGACCCCACAGGTCCTCACCTAAAGTCGCCACTGAGTGTAATACGATAGCATTAGTATCCTCATCATATGCATATTTAGAACGTATTTTTTGAACGATAGACCTTACCACATATACGTAGATGAAATGTGATTCTTTTCAAAGAATAACATTTGTTTAATCGGTTTGATACTCGATCTAAAACTTATGTAACATTGAAATTTGAGGAACATTAATTTAATCCCTCATCTCCCAACTAATTCTTCTACATTGTTTTATAAAACATAAAAGTCGTATTTAACAACAATAAATTTAGGCGTAAGCAAATTAAATAGCCTTTCAGAAACATAAATCCAACCTGCAAAAACGAAACAGGTAGATCAAGAAACATCAAAATTGGGTAAAATTAAATGAAATATATAAATCGCAATACGAACAAACATACTAAAAGTGTTACTGACCACTTTGTTGAATAGCCTTTCAGAAACATAAATCCAACATGTTTGGTTCTTGAAACAACACACCATTTCTACGAACTGAAATAACAAAAACATGTTGTATTACAACAACAAAACCTAATTTTTTTTCCTCTTTACCACCAAGCTAACAACGTCAATTAAAAAAAAGAAAAACTAAAGTAAATCTATGAAATTTATAAGTTATTTAAAACTACAGGGACCAAATGTGTCAACTTTGTAAACTTTAGAACAAGAGTTTAAGCGGCAAAATTAGTTTTAAAATGCCGTTAGTCTTAGCTTTAGGGATTAACAGAATGCTGTTAGTTGACTCTAATTGAGCTTATATATAAGCATGTAATGATGTAAATTTGTGTAATGAAATGACTTTTCACTTAATAGCTTCCGTTTATTATGGTATCAGAGCGTATGGAGCGGTTATAAGAACTAGTGGGTGCGAATAGTTGTATATGGATCCATAGGGCTTGACATCCTCGTCCGTTCCAGGTATAGAGACCCTAGCCTGAACTATAAAGCGGACGTATGCTATTTGAGTTTAGTACACATTGGTTTGCGTGTATTGTACATGTTGGTTGCATGTATGTTAAAATAGGTGTACTTATTATATATACGTTAAGTTTAGTTACCAATGTGCTCAATTTCCTAGAATATTTTGATAAACGTTTTTGGATGAAACAACTGAAATCTTGTGGTCCACCTTTATATACACATTATGCGCAATATTAAACTATGAACTCACCAACCTTTGTGTTGACACTTTTAGCATGTTTATTCTCAGGTGCCTATAAGTCTTCCGCTGTTTGCTTATACGTTATACAAGCTATGTGCATGGAGTCATACATGCTTTATTCGAGAAAACTTTGCATTCACAAAATCATCACCATGTATCTTATTTTGACTGCATTGTCAACAGATGTATTATTGTAAACTATCATTTACGGTGATTGTCTATATGTAGAAATCATCAGATGTCAAAAACCTTGGATTTAGATATTAATTTATGTTGTGCCTTTTCAAAAGAATGCAATGTTTACAAAACGTATCATATAGAGGTCAACACCTCGCAATGAAACCGGTGAATAATGTACTGCGTCAATAGCGATTTTGGCGGGTCGTTACAAGTGGTATCAGAGCGTTGGTCCTAGCGAACCAGGTCTTGCATTAGTGTGGCTAACTGATAGTTGTTAGGATACATTAGTGAGTCTGGACTTCGATCTTAGCTGCATGTCAAAAAGTTTTGCTTATCATTTCTTGTCGAAAATTACCTGCTTATCAATCTTAAAGTCTAAACACGTTTTCCTACATTTATTGCATAGATAATGTACAGATGAATTCATATCTTAGCATATCTGTTACTGTAAACTTTGTCTGACATCTTTCGAAGATTCCTCCATAATTTATGTGATTTTGGTATTATATACATATGTAAATTGTGTATTGAAGAATACCAATCTAAGTCCTATAATCTATCTCACATCAAAAATCATTTCCCTGATTGTACAAGATGGATCCTGCATCTAGTTCGAGTTCCTCAGAAACCGATAGCTCTTCCGATATGGATTTCTACCTGAGCTCCGAAAGCAGTGTGACCGGAATGGATCAACCAATTAGGCATCATCAATTCTGGATGAATTGGGTATGGGTTCATAGTCGACTTAACCAATGAAGACAAGAAGAAGGCGATCCTTTCCACCAACCAAATTCACCTCTTGGCGAAGAACCTGAAGCACTTACCGGTGAACCAGTCCGAAACATCATTTTCACCCTCATATCCAGAATATCTCGCAACGATTATATAATATCGAGAATTCTAAATTTTATTCATCCCTTTGTTCAAACCCCCAATCATCCCAGAGTAATAGAAGAAGTCAACGAGCTTCGCGCTCGAGTATTGGCTTTAGAGAATATGGTGCAAAATTTACAAGCATCAACAGCACCATCAGCATCAACACCAACAGTACCATTACCACCAACAACAACAACATCCGCATCACACGCCTCAACATCACAATCTGTACCTCGAGCATCAACATCATACGCCCTATAGATACCAAGGAATACCAACAACAATAAATGATGAAGTATTGATTCATAACTACATTGGAGAAATATTCTACGGTGATTATGTAATCTCTAAAATCTTAGAGATTATTTATCCTAGTTCTAACCGTAAATCAGATGAGTGGATGGATAGAGATGATAGAGGGGAGAATAGAAACCCTGACAGGAATGGTGCATGATTTACAAGCTAGACTTGTTATACAAGCATCACCAGCAGTACCACCAGCATCACCATCAGTATCACCAACACCAGCAACACCTGCAGCACCACAAGCTCCGCAAGCTCCATAACCACCACAGATATCAACACCACAATCACCAATGAGTATATTGTAATAACGAGTTATAAAGTATTAACTCATTATTTCCAAAGAATTTATATATTATATATATATACGAATTTTGGAAACCATAATATATCTTTTCGTACTAAGCTATTACGTATGAATTTTAAAGAGTAGATACTACTCGGTTAATTCATATGTGCATCCTTCGTTAACGACTTAACCATCGTTAACTACAATCTTTGTTTCAACTCAATGAATTTCATTTCATAATAAACCAAGTGTATTATTCAATTACATGTTTGATTTAACACTTTCATTTTCGATGTACTGGAAACTTTCTAGAAAACATCATTCGTGCCTTGCGAAGTTCACAAGAATTCCACGAGCACCAACATCCTTCACCGAGGAATATCAATAAGAATAAATAATAAAGTCTTGATTACATTAGTGAAATACTCCGCGAAGATTATGTAATCTCTAATGTTTTAGAGATTATTCATTTCTAGTTCCAGCTGAAAAATCAAATGAGTTTAATATTATATTAACTCATTAAATCCATAATTACATATGAGGAAAATATATATGTACGTATATTTTCATAAAGACTGTAGTAAAATTCTTTTGTATAAAATGTTACTTGTGAAATTTTTAACGGGTAGGTAATACCCGGGAAATATTTAAATTTCACATTAATATGTTACACTGTACATTCTTCAATTATTCAATAATAATTAAACTATACTCACTACTTTCACAACGATATGCATTCTTTCATAGAAGTCAGAACAACCTTTCTCGTTCAAATTCAATTACATATTCTGATTTTAACAGATCAGAATCCAAGTTATGATATAAGAGATAACATCACTCTTAGATTCCTACATCTTTCAAAACTATACTTTGAATTCAAAACTGTACTAGAACATCACTTTTCTTCATAAAACCCAGAAAAATATTCGTATCACTCAAAATTCTAGAACATCATATGTATATTGACGGTTACAATCTGTGTTCACACCCTTCATGATTCTTGAAAATACCTCAATTAAGAAACAATCGAGAGGATGATCCAACCACGCGTTATCTAAGAAAAGAAAGACTTATGCATATAATCATACACCTGGAAAACTCTCGGAACCTAAGTAAAAGTTTAAACCGTATCTACGTTAGATCCTTTGGCATTGTTATTACCGGAAATAACCTTGCAATCCCTTTTCAAAGTATCCATTTTAACACACTTTCGACAAGTAAACTTTAACTTTTCATTCGGATTAGCCTTATTATAACCTTGATATATACGTTGCTCTATATGTCATTGTTACCAGGGAACCTTTTATATTCCACCATATTAACGGTAAACGTACCAACAACTTCATTACTCTTTGACTTAAGACTCTCTGAAAAATCACTATATTTATTCATTGAAACCCTATCATGTACTCATCTGCATCTTGTAACGGTAGTTGCCATACCAAATAGCAAGAAGTTTCAATCATCATTTTTGATTTTCGCAACGTTTCTACGTCAACAGTTATATATATACATATAATGTCTATCTCCTGGACTTACGTACTTCAATTCTGGAATTCTGATAAGCACCTCAAATTGCGAATTAGTTCTCTGAATTTTTGGAAAATGCTGATGAAGCAGCAAAAACTGTAAACGGCATTAACAATCAAAAGTTTGATGATAAAGAATAGTGTGTTGAAAAAGCTCAAAAAATGAAAAAATTTGGTACTGAAAAACGGATTAAGCAAACCATAAAAGAGGCTGTGGACAAATCATAAAGACTAAACCTGCCTTCAAATAATCCAGATGATTCAGTATCTGCTGAAATCTTTAACGAATATCTTGCTCCTTATTTATTCCAAATCATTGCGGAAAAAGTTTCCGCATCATCCTTTGATTCTAGATATGTTAAAATTTTAAGATAACATCGTACCTTTCAGTATAAATATCCTCAATATTTCTGAAGATATCTTCATAACTATTCATGTCCGAAATTATCTATCTCTTCGTGCTATCTGTGTTACATCATAAAGGAAACTGTTTTAGTTTCTAAATTCCGACAACCTTCGAGTTTAAATTATGAATGCTTCTGGAGAAGTGTTGGGAATGGGAAGCATGAGTTAGTATAATATAATGAAGCCTGGCCAACGTGGTTATATTACAGTAAGTCATGCTGGAATTTCTAATGGAACGTGATGATGGTTCACAGACCATACCTTCATCATGTGTGATAATGCTAAAAACGAACATATATTTCATAGCATTATCCCTCAAGAAAGACAAGATTTTAGTTGCAATTGTTCTATTTACAAGTGATATTCGTTTAAATAATAAAAGGTGAAGACAAAAGACAGATTCGACGATTTGAAGACGCAAACGACCAAAAAGCTAAAAAGTACAAAGTACAATCAAAGTGGTTCAAATTATTGATGAGAAACGTCTCAAAATTACAAGAGTACGAGCCGCAAAACACAAAGTACAAGTTATTAAATTGTACGAAAAGGCGTTCGAAAATCCGGAACCGGGACCAGAGTCAACTCTCAACGCGTGACGCAACGGACTAAAAATTACAAGTCAACTATGCACATAAATATAATATACTACCTCCGTTCCACTACAAGTGTCCACTTAATTTTTGCACACAGTTTTAGAAAATCCCACTAACTTCATTCTCAACCAATAAGAAATCTTCTCTCTTCAGAATAGCCTCTTCTCATTGGTTGAAACATAAAGTGGACACTTGAAATGGGACATCCCAAAATGGAAATGTGGACACTTGTGGTGGGACGGAGGGAGTAATATATAAATAATTCTTAAAATTATATATATATATATATATATATTATATTATATTATATATATAAACCGTCGGCAAATAAACAAACAAAAGTATGTGAGCTGTAAAAGAAGGCCATGCGATCCCATGGCCTAGAAGTGCAAAATCCATGCGGTCGCATGGTGAACAGTATCAGCTCAGGTCCTATAAAGTTCGCGTATTTTGGCCGAATTTTTACATATCTTTCTCTACTCTCTATCTCACGTAATATATATATATATATATATATATATATATATATATATATATATATATATATATATATATATTATAATTTTAATTTTAATTTTAATTTAATAATAATAAGGGTATGTTAGCAAATGTTGAAGTGTGTAAGTCGAAATTCTGTCCGTGTAAAGCTACGCTATTATTAATCCGTGTTAGCGAATGGATTAATAGTCAATGGACTTATTAAAACAGGGGTGAATTATATACAAGGAAAATTGGTGTAATTATAGTTTAAGTTCTCAATTAGTTGGAATATTTGACTTCGGATATAAGGATAATTTGACGAGGACACTCGCACTTTATATTTATGACTGATGGACTGTTATGGACAAAAAAACTAGATGGACATATTGAATAATCCAGGACAAAGGACAATTAACCCATGGTAATAAACTAAAATCAACACGTCAAACATCATGATTACGGAAGTTTAAATAAGCATAATTCATTTATTTCATATTTCATCGCACTTTATTTTCTGTCTTTTTATTTAATTGCACTTTTAATTATCGTAATTTTATTTATTGTCATTTTATTTATCGCATTTTAATTATTGTCATTTACTTTACGCTTTAAATTAAGTTATTTTTATTTTTAATATTTTACATTAGGTTTTAACTGCGACTAACGTTTTAAAATCGACAAACCGGTCATTAAACGGTAAAATCCCCCTTTTATAATAATAATACTACTTATATTTATATATATATTTTTACAAAATTAGTTTTAAAAATATAGCGTTTAACTTGGCTAAATCCCTGTGGAACGAACCGGACTTACTAAAAATTACACTAATGTACGATTAGGTACACTGCTTATAAGTGTTGTAGCAAGGTTTAGGTATATCCACTCTATAAATAAATAAATAACTTGTGTAAAATTGTATCGTATTTAATAGTATTTTGTAATAAAATTACAACTATTTTGTATACACCTCTACGCACATCAAGTATTTTTAGCGCCGCTGCCGGGGACTGCTTAAACGCCGAAAGCGAAACGCTATATATATAAAAAAAAGATTTTTATTAAGTTTTAATTTATTTTTGTAAAAATACGTTTTAAATATTAAAAATACAAAAATATAAAAAGAAAAACAAAATATATATATTTTTAAGAGTTTATTAAATATATATATATATAAAATTATAAAGTTTCTTTATTTTTATTTTATTTTTTAAAATATAAGTTTTTATTTGTTTATATAAATATTTCATAAAAATAGAAAAAAATATAATTAAAATTGTAAACGGGCTACACTGTAGCAGAGAAAATAATCTGGCCCGATTTTCTAATTCATGCGACCGCATGAATCGATAGGCTAAAACTCATGCGACCGCATGAGGGTTACTAACACGCCCAACTGAACCTGCCGACAGCATTAATTACGGATTATTATTAATTATTATTAATATTAAACCCTAATTAGGGTTAGTATATTATATTAATTAATTTTAGATTTAATTAATTTGTAATATTTAGTTTTAAATTAGTTTTATTAATATAATAAATTGATACTTTTATAAAATAAATAATATAAAAATAATATTTTTATAAAAATTAGTAATTTTATCATTTTTTGTCTCTTTTTATAAATTATATATTTTTATTATTTAGTACGTAATTTGTATTTTTTTCGCTCATAACTAGTTTTAAGATATAGTTTTTGCCATAGTTATTTTTATTTCTAGATTTTTAGGCTTTGCCGTAAAATCCCTTAAGTGCTTTTTCTTTAGACTAAGATTTAAGTGCTTTAGAATTGTGCGACGCCGTTTTAAGATTTTAGTACTTTTTAAGTTATTGTCGTGTTGAATATAGAATTCTTTTAAGCTTTAATACTTTTAGACGCAACTTTTAATTCTTAGATTTTAGACTTTTAAGTTTCGACGCGCTACTTTCTTATTTTTATTTTTTCGATCTTTTATTTTTCGACGCGCTCTTTTTCTTTCTTATTTTTCGACGCTCTAGTTTTTAGGACATAGAATTTTCTATTTCTTCTCTAAAATTTCTTTAAATTTCAACGAAAAATTATTTTAAGTGGTTAAATTGATAGACATCCAAAATTTTCTGGTTCGTAGTAATAGTTGGATTTGTTAGTGGCGAGTTGTGAGCTTCCGATTTAAAGGGTCCTGGCTACCTGCTGCATCTATTGGCTATTCGAAACGTGGGCAAAATCAGAAAAGTCTATTAATATGATAGCTTATATAATTTTTATTTTTATAACTAATAGGATATTCAGTGAATGCACCGAGCAAAACGTTCACCACCTTTTATACGTTCACCACCTGTAACTCGATCAAGACATCTAGCCAATATTGTCGTCGTTGATTTTTCTTTAGAATCGTCATCCAGTAGACCAAGTACTCCAATTCAAATTTCCGATAATCCATTTTTTGAACCCGACCTCACAATTGAGAATCCGGATGATATTCAAGGACAATTCAAAGATCCTGAACCATTAATCTTTCCTCCGGAACTACCAATCATTCAAACAGAGATTGTCGAGGAATAAACCATTAAATCAGAATCCTCTAGTGATTCAGATTCAACAAATTCAATCATAGAAAATTTGGAACCTCTATGTATGGAAGACCGAATGAGAGCTAAACGCACTGGCCAAGGTCACGCAATTACTCAACCAGACATTAATGTGACGACCTAGGAATTTCCGACCAAATTTAAACTTAAACTTTATATGATTTCAACATGATAAGCAAAGTCTATTAAACCGAGTCTCAAAAATTTTGAACTGTTTCATATACTCATTTGACTTCGACCATTCCCGACGATTCACGAACAACTATTTGTAAATAGATACATATGTATTTGAAAAAATATAATAAATATATATATTAATTCGAAATATAACTTGAAATATTATATTATTTAGTTATTAGAATTAACTTTGTAAAATAAAATAATATAAGATATAATAAAATTTGAAATGAATCTATATATAAATATATATGATTTTTATGTATAATTATTTTTATATGTATATTGTAATATATATACAAGATATGAATATTCAATATATGTTATATAATACTACAAAATTAATAAATTGTAATATTAATATTTGTAATTACAAAATTTAAAAGATAGTTATTATTATTACTTTCATTAAAATAAATAATAATATCAGTATCATTAATAGATATAAAGTTTGATACATGTAAATTGTTACATTATTATTATTACTTTTATAATTATTATAACCATTATTAGTAAAGATCATCATAGTTATCATTATTATTAATTATTATTAAACTTATCATTTATGATCATTATTGTTATTATTAATATTATCATATTATTATCTTTATCATTTATTATTAATGGTAACTTTACCAAAAATATTATTATTATTATTAATATTACTATTATTAATTAGTATTATTATTATTAATAAATTTATAGTTGCTAATATAGAAAAAGGGACCTAGATGTTACATTTCATTGTCCATATCTGTGACGACCCAGAAATTTCCGACCAAATTTAAACTTTAATATTAATGTAAATTCGATACGATAAGCAGAGTTTGTAATGTTGAGTCTCGAAAATTTTGGGAACTATATTCATATATGCAATTACCCTGTGACTATTTTCAACGATTCACGAATTTCTAATTGTGAATAGAAATGTATATATAAATAAATATATATTACAAATTAAATATTTTAATGGACTATTATGTGATTTAATTATTATGAAAGGTAACTTATGATAACAAACACTTGTTATGTAATAATTATATAGGTAGTATTTTAGAATATATATATATATATATATATATATATATATATATATATATATATATATATATATATATATATATATATATATATATATATATATATATATATATATATATTGAAATTTATAATGTTTCATTTTATGTAAAGAATTACGTGTTAATATAAATTTGTTATATTAATTATATTATTATTATTATTATTATTATTACTATTATTTTTTTATTTATAATTATTAATTATATTAACAATAATATTATTATTAATATATTTAAATTTGTAAATCATTAATATTGATATAATATATATAAAAATCGGATACTTATGTGTAATCTGTTTTAAGTCCCTTTCTAACTTTATTTTTTTCCTACAACTCTGTACACTCGTGATTAAATAAACCAACTCCTCCCTACAAAACAGACTGAATTATCTCATGATCTTTCTACTTTGACTACTCGATTAATACCAAATGCAATTGACACATATTACCAACAAACCTACTTTTTATATTGGACCTATATTGTTATTTTTCTTGAAGATTATTATCATAATTACCCCATATATACACTACCATCTTCATTCTCTTTTCTCTTTCATTTTTGTATAACCAACAAACACCCTCACTTCCAACATGAATAACCCCTAACACCATAACAATCTGCATACGTATAGATTATATGTAGAAACTATTTATCGATCTATCTTGTTCCTGAGTAATCACCAAACAAACACGAACAACATAACGTATTACCTTCGATCACCACCTTAACCGCCACATCTATGAACAACCATCTTCACAAGCATCTTTCCTCTCTCACTCTTTCTCTCTCCTAATCTCAATCAACACCCACATGCTCGATTACTACTGCCACATCTTCTATTTCTGTTTAACCGAACACTCATCTCACTCTCACACAACTATCGGCCACCACCATCTTTCAATGGAATTAATTGTTTCTTTTCATTTTCCTTGTCACCAACAAAACGAGCTCACAACCGCCGTAACCCTGTGAAATGTCCCGTTCATATTGATTATAAACATTCCATATTAATTGATTTCATTGTGAGGTTTTGACCTCTATATGAGAAGTTTTTTAAAGACTGCATTCATTTTTAAAACAACCATAACCTTTATTTTATCAATAAAGGTTTTAAAAGAATTACGTAGATTATCAAATAATGATAATCTAAAATATACTGTTTACACATGACCATTACATAATGGTTTACAATAGAAATATATTACATCGACATATGTTTCTTGAATGTAGTTTTTACACAATATCATACAAACATGGACTCCAAATCTTATCCTTATTTTAGTATGCAACAGCGGAAGCTCTTAGTATTCACCTGAGAATAAACATGCTTTAAACGTCAACAAAAATGTTGGTGAGTTATAGGTTTAACCTATATATATCAAATCATAACAATAGACCACAAGATTTCATATTTCAATACACATCCCATACATAGAGATAAAAATCATTCATATGGTGAACAACTGGTTACCGACATTAACAAGATGCATATATAAGAATATCCCCATCATTCCGGGACACCCTTTGGATATGATATAAATTTTGAAGTACTAAAGCATCCGGTACTTTGGATGGAGTTTGTTAGGCCTAATAGATCTATCTTTAGGATTCGCGTCAATTAGGGTGTCTGTTCCCTAATTCTTAGATTACCAGACTTAATAAAAAGGGGCATATTCGATTTCGATAATTCAACCATAGAATGTAGTTTCACATACTTGTGTCTATTTTGTAAATCATTTATAAAACCTGCATGTATTCTCATCCCAAAAATATTAGATTTTAAAAGTGGGACTATAACTCACTTCCACAGATATTTCCTTCCTCGGAAATAAGACTTAGCCACGGATCGATTCACGAACCTATACAAATATGTACATATATATCAAAGTATGATCAAAATATAATTACAACCATTTTTATTATGTTTTAAAGATTTGAGTGTATTAAGTCAGCTGTCCTCGTTAGTAACCTACATCTAGTTGTCCACAGTTAGATGTACAGAAATAAATCGATATATATTATCTTGAATCAATCCATGACCCAGTGTATACACGTCTCAGGCTAAATCACAACTCAAAGTATATATATTTTTGGAATCAACCTCAACCCTGTATAGCTAACTCCAACATTACTGCATATAGAGTGTCTATGGTTGTTGCAAATAATATATATACATGGGTCGATATGATATGTCAAAACATTTGCATACGTGTCTATGGTATCCCAAGATTACATAATATATTAGAATACATGTATAATACAATATAAGTTAGCTAGGATATGATTTGTATAGATTTGTTAAACATTTCCCGTAGCTAAAAAGATCAAAAATATCCAATCTTGTTTTACCCATAACTTCTTCATTTTAAATCCGTTTTGAGTGAATCAAATTGCTATGGTTTAATATTGAACTCTAATTTAAGAATCCAAACAGAAAAAGTATAGGTTTATAGTCGGAAATTTAAGTTACATGTCAATTACTAAAGAGGTAGTCATTTCCGTCGAAAGAACGACATCTTGATGACCATTTTGAAAAACATACTTTCACTTTGAGTTTAACCAAGATTTTTGGATATAGTTTCATGTTCATATGAAAAATCATTTTCCCAGAAGAACAAATTTTAAATCAAAGTTTATCATAGTTTTTAATTATCCAAACCAAAACAGCCCACGGTTTCACTACGACGGCGTATATCCGATTTTATGTTGTTCATCGTGTTTCCAGGTTTTAAATCATTAAGTTAGCATATCATATAGATATAGAACATGTGTTTAGTTGATTTTAAAAGTAAAGTTAGAAGGATTAACTTTTGTTTGCGAACAAGTTTAGAATTAACTAAACTATGTTCTAGTGATTACAAGTTTAAACCTTCGAATAAGATAGCTTTATATGTATGAATCGAATGATGTTATGAACATCATTACTACCTCAAGTTTTCTGGATAAAACTACTAGAAATGAGAAAAATAGATCTAGCTTCAAAGGATCCTTGGATGGCTTGAAAGTTCTTGAAGCAGAATCATGACACGAAAACAGTCCAAGTAAGATTTTCACTCGAAATAAGATTGTTATAGTTGTAGAAATTGAATCAAAGTTTGAATATGAATATTACCTTGAATTAGAAAGATAATCTAATGTATATAACAAAGGTTCCTTGATCTTAGATAATTACTTGGAATGGATTAGAAATCTTGGAAGTAGACTTGTAAACTTGGAAGTATTCTTGATTTTTATGAAACTATACTTATGGAATTTATGAAGAACGCTTAGAACTTGAAGATGGAACTTGAGAGAGATCAATTAGATGAATAAAATTGAAGAATGAAAGTGTTTATAGGTGTTTTTCGTCGTTGGTATATGGATTAGATATAAAGGATATGTAATTTTGTTTTCATGTAAATAAGTCATGAATGATTACTAATATTTTTGTAATTTTATGAGATATTTCATGCTAGTTGCCAAATAATGGTTCCCACATGTGTTAGGTGACTCACATAGGCTGCTAAGAGCTGATCATTGGAGTGTATATACCAATAGTACATACATCTAAAAGCTGTGTATTGTACGAGTACGAATATGGGTGCATACGAGTAGAATTGTTGATGAAACTGAACGAGGATGTAATTGTAAGCATTTTTGTTAAGTAGAAGTACTTTGATATGTGTCTTGAGGTCTTTCAAAAGTGTAAGAATACATATCAAAACACAACATGTATATACATTCTAATGGATTCGTTAAGTCTTCGTTAGTCGTTACATGTAAGTGTTGTTTTGAAACCTTTAAGTTAACGATCTCAATTAATGTTGTTAACCCAATGTTTATTATATCAAATGAGATGTTAAATTATTATGTTATCATGATATTATGATGTTTGAATATCTCTTAATATGATATATACATTAAAATATCGTTACAACGATAATCGTTACATATAAGTCTCGTTTCGTAATTCTTGAGTTAGTAGTCTTGTTTTTACATATGTAGTTCATTGTTAACACACTTAATGATATATTTAAATATCATTTTATCATGTTAAATATAGTGTATCAATATCTTAATATGATACATAAGTATTTAGTAGACGTTATCATAACGATAATCGTTATATATATCATTTCGAGTTTCTTAACTTAGTAATCTCATTTCTTATGTATATCACACATTGTTAATATACTTAGTGAGATACTTACTCATCATAATCTCATGTCAATCATATATATATGTCTATATGTACCACAACATGTAGTTTTTACAAATTTGTAACGTTCGTGAATCGCCGGTCAACTTGGGTGATCAATTGTCTATATGAAACTTATTTCATTTAATCAAGTCTTAACAAGTTTGATTGCTTAACATGTTGGAAACATTTAGTCATGTAAATATCAATCTCAATTAATATATATAAACATGGAAAAGTTCGGGTCACTACAGTACCTACCCGTTAAATAAATTTCGTCCCGAAATTTTAAGCTGTTGAAGGTGTTGACGAATCTTCTGGAAATAGATGCGGGTATTTCTTCTTCATCTGATCTTCACGCTCCCAGGTGAACTCGGGTCCTCTACGAGCATTCCATCGAACCTTAACAATCAGTATCTTGTATTGCTTAAGTCTCTTAACCTCACGATCCATTATTTCGACGGGTTCTTCAATGAATTGAAGTTTTTCATTGATTTGGATTTCGTCCAACGGAATAGTGAGATCTTATTTAGCAAAACATTTATTCAAATTCGAGACGTAAAAAGTGTTATGTACAGCCGTGAGTTGTTGAGGTAGCTCCAGTTGGTAAGCTACTGGTCCGACACGATCTATAATCTTGAATGGTCCAATGTACCTTGGATTTAGTTTCCCCCGTTTACCAAATCGAACAACGCCTTTCCAAGGTGAAACCTTAAGCATGACCATTTCTCCAATTTCAAACTCTATATCTTTTCTTTTACTGTCCGCGTAGCTCTTTTGTCGACTCTGGGCGGTTTTCAATCGTTGTTGAATTTGGATGATTTTCTCGGTAGTTTCTTGTATTATCTCCGGACCCGTAATCTGTCTATCCCCAATTCATTCCAACAAATCGGAGACCTGCACTTTCTACCATAAAGTGCCTCAAAGGGCCCCATCTCAATACTAGAATGATAACTGTTGTTGTAGGAAAATTCTGCTAACGGTAGGTGTCGATCCCAACTGTTTCCGTATATATATATATATATATATATATATATGTACATATATCTTAGCATGTGTTTAAGCGTTTGTATCGTCCTTTCGCTCTGCCCATCAGTTTGTGGATGATAGGCAGTACTCATGTCTAGACGAGTCCCCAATGCTTGTTGCAACGTCTGCCAAAACCTTGAAACAAATCTACCATCCCTATCAGAGATAATAGAGACGGGTATTCCATGTCTGGAGATAACCTCCTTCAAATACAATCGCGCCAACTTCTCCATTTTGTCATCTTCTCTCATTAGCAGGAAGTGTGCTGACTTGGTGAGACGATCAACTATTACCCAAATAGTATCATAACCACTTGCAGTCCTTGGCAATTTAGTAATTAAATCCATGGTAATGTTTTCCCATTTCCATTCCAAGATTTCAGGTTGTTGTAGTAGACCAGATGGTTTCTGATGTTCAGCTTTGACCTTAGAACACGTCAAACATTCTCCTACATATTTAGCAATACCGGCTTTCATACCCGGCCACCAAAAGTGTTTTTTGAGATCTTTATACATCTTTCCCGCTCCGGGATGTATTGAATATCTGGTTTTATGTGCTTCTTTAAGTACCATTTATCTCACATCTCCAAACCTTGGTACCCAAATTCTATCAGCCCTATATCGGGTTTCGTCTTCCTGAATATTAAGATGTTTCTCTGATCCTTTGGGTATCTCATTCTTCAACTTTCCTTCTTTTACAACCCCCTGTTGCGCCTCCTTTATTTGAGTAGTAAGGTTAGTACGAATAATTATATTCATAGCTTTTACCCGTATAGGTTCTCTGTCCTTTCTACTCAAAGCGTCGGCTACCACATTCGCCTTCCCCGGGTGGTATCGAATCTCAAAATCATAATCATTCAACAGTTCAATCCACCTGCATTGTCTCATATTCAGTTGCTTCTGATTAAATATATGTTGGAGACTTTTGTGGTCGGTATATATAATACTTTTGGCTCCATATAAATAATGCCTCCAAGTCTTAAATGCAAAAACAACAGCACCCAATTCCAAATCGTGAGTTGTATAATTTTGCTCGTGAATCTTCAATTGTCTAGACGCATAAGCAATCACCTTCGTTCGTTGCATTAATACACAACCGAGACCTTGATTTGATGCGTCACAATAAATCACAAAATCATCATTCCCTTCAGGCAATGACAATATAGGTGCCGTAGTTAGCTTTTTCTTCAATAACTGAAACGCCTTCTCTTGTTCATCCTTCCATTCAAATTTTTTCCCTTTATGCGTTAATGCAGTCAAGGGTTTTGCTATTTTGGAGAAATCTTGGATGAATCTTCTGTAGTAACCAGCCAATCCTAAAAATTGACGTATATGCTTCAGAGTTTTTGGAGTTTCCCACTTTTCAACGGTTTCGATCTTTGCCGGGTCTACCTGGATACCTTCTTTGTTCACTATGTGACCGAGGAATTGAACTTCCTCCAACCAAAATGCACACTTTGAAAAGTTAGCGTACAGTTTTTCTTTCCTCAATACTTCTAGCACTTTTCTCAAATGTTCTTCGTGCTCTTGATCATTCTTTGAGTAAATAAGTATGTCATCTATGAAAACAATGACAAACTTATCAAGATATGGCCCACACACTCGGTTCATAAGGTCCATGAACACAGCTGGTGCGTTAGTCAATCCAAACGTCATAACCATAAACTCGTAATGACCATAACGCGTCGTAAAAGTAGTTTTTGGAATATCATCCTCCTTTACTCGCATTTGATGATATCCAGAATGTAAATCGATTTTTGAATAAATCGACGAGCCTTGTAGTTGATCAAATAAGTCGTCAATTCTCGACAGTGGATAACGGTTTTTGATTGTAAGTTGATTCAACTCTCTGTAGTCAATACACAACCTAAATGTACCATCCTTCTTCTTGACAAACAATACAGGAGCTCCCCATGGTGATGTGCTTGGTCGAATGAAACCACATTCTAATAGTTCTTGCAGTTGGCTTTGCAGTTCTTTCATCTCACTGGGTGCGAGTCTGTAAGGAGCACGAGCTATTGGTGCAGCTCCTGGTACAAAATCTATTTGAAATTCAACAGATCTATGTGGAGGTAGTCCCGGTAATTCTTTCGAAAATACATCGGAAAATTCTTTTGCGACGGGAACATCATTGATGCTCTTTTCTTCAGTTTGTACTTTCTCGACGTGTGCTAGAACAGCATAGCAACCTTTTCTTATTAGTTTTTGTGCCTTCAAATTACTAATAAGATGTAGCTTCGTGTTGCCCTTTTCTCCGTACACCATTAAGGGTTCTCCTCCTTCTCGTACAATGCGAATTGCATTTTTGTAACATACGATCTCTGCTTTCATCTTTTTCAGCCAGTCCATGCCAACTATTACATCAAAACTCCCTAACTCTACTGGTATTAAATCAATCTTAAATATTTCGCTACCCAGTTTAATTTCTCGATTCCGGCATATATAATCTGCTGAAATTAATTTACCATTTGCTAATTCGAGTACAAATTTACTATCCAATGGCGTCAATGGATGATAATGCTAAAAACGAACATATATTTCATAGCATTATCCCTCAAGAAAGACAAGCTTTTAGGTGCAATTGTTCTATTTACAAGTGATATTCGTTTAAATAATAAAAGGTGAAGAAAAAAGACAGATTCGACGAATTGAAGACGCAAACGACTAAAAAGCTCAAAAGTACAAAGTACAATCAAAGTGGTTCCAATTATTAATGAGAAACGTCTCAAAATTACAAGAGTACAAGACGCGAAACGCAAATTACAAGATATTAAATTGTACGCAAGGACGTTCGAAAATCCAGAACCGGGACCAAAGTCAACTCTCAACGCTCGACGCAACGGACTAAAAATTACAAGTCAACTATGCACATAAATATAATATAATATTTAAATAATTCTTAAAATTATTTATATATTATATTTATTTATTAAACCGTCGGTAAACAAGAAAACAAAGGAGTGTGAGCTGATACCTACCTCCATGCGATCGCATGGCCTGGAGGCACAAAAGCCATGCGATCGCATGGCCCTGAAAAGTTGGCCACATGCTATAAATTCGCGTGTTTTGGCTCAGTTTATAATATATATATCCATCATCTCTCTATCTATCACTCGTATATATATATATATATATATATATATATATATATATATATATATATATATATATATATATATATATATATTAATTTTAATTTTAATTTTAAATTCTAATAATAAAGGGTATGTTAGCGAATGTTGTAAGGGTGTAAGTCGAAATTCTGCCCGTGTAACGCTACGCTATTTTTAATCACTGCAAGTTATGGTTAATGTTATTTTTAAATTAATGTCTCGTAGCTAAATTATTATTATGCTTATTTAAGACAAAGTAATCGTGATGTTGGGCTAAAAATATTAAAATTGGGTAATTGGGCTTTTTACCATAATTGGGGTTTGGATAAAAGAACGACACTTGTGGAAATTAGAATATGGGCTATTAATGGGCTTTATATTAACTAAATGATACCTCGTTAATTTAATATATAGACTTATAATTTGACGTATTTATATATAACCACATACGCTTGACTGGGCACGGTGGGCGGGATATCTATAAATACCAATAATTGTTCATTTTACCGGACACGGAACTGGATTAATAGTTAATAGACTTGTTGAAACAGGGGTGGATTACATTCAAGGGTAATTGGTGTAATTGTTAATAAAGTAGTAAAACCTTGGTTTACACGCAGTCGATAACTTGGTGTATTCATTAAACAAAGTATTAAGACTTTGTTACAATTCGAATCCCCAATTAGTTGGAATATTTGACTTCGGGAATAAGAATAATTTGATGAAGACTTTCGCACTTTATGATTATGACTGATGGACTATTATGGACAAATCCGTATGGACATATCGAATAATCCAGGACAAAGGACAATCAACCCATGGTAATAAAACTAAAATCAACATGTCAAACATCATGATTACGGAAGTTTAAATAAGTATAATTTATATATTTCATATTTAATTGCACTTTTAATTATCGCACTTTAATTTATTGTCATTTTATTTATCGTGCCTTTTAATTATCGCAAATTTTATTTTATCGCACTTTTATTTATCGCAATTTCATTATCGTTATTTACTTTATGCTTTAAATTAAGTTATATTTATTTTTAATATTTTACATTAGGTTTTAACTGCGACTAAAGTTTTAAAATCGACAAACCGGTCATTAAACGGTAAAAACCCCCTTTTATAATAATAATACTACTTATATTTATATTTATATTTATACAAATATAGTTTTAAAAAAATATAGCGTTAAACTTGGCGAGTTCCATGTGGACGAACCGGACTTACTAAAAACTACACTACTGTACGATTAGGTACACTGCCTATAGTGTTGTAGCAAGGTTTAGGTATATCCACTATATAAATAAATAAATAACTTGTGTAAAATTGTATCGTATTTAATAGTTTTTCGTAGCAATAAAAATATAACTATTTCGTACATTACCCTGCACACATCAAGTATTTTTGGCGCCGCTGCCGGGGAACTTCTTGCTTAAACGCCAGAAGTGCAACGCTATAAAAAAAAAGGATTTTATTAGAGTTTTATTAAGTTTTTATTAAAAATATACGTTTTTAAAAAAAATATACAAAAATATAAAAGAAAAATTCTATATATTTGTTGTCAAGAGTTGTTAAAAATTTATAAAAGTATTTTTATTTTAGTTTTTTAAATTAAATTTTTATTTAAGTTATTTATATTTTATATAATCTAAAACAGAAAATTAAAAAAATATATAAAAACACTCGGGCTGGTTACTGTAGCAGCCCAACATTTGGCCCAAAACCCTAAACCATGCGACCGCATAGAATTATAACAGGATATCCATGCGATCGCATGGCCCTGTCTGACAAGCCATGGTTGACCATCCAACAGCAATAATTACGTAATTATTATTATTATTATTATATAATTAAAACCCTAATTAGGGTTATATTTAATATTTATTTGTTTTAGTTTATTTATAATTTGTATTTTAAGTTTAATTAGTTTTTATTAATATATAAAATTAATACTTTTATAAAATAAATAATATAAAAATAATATTTTTATAAAATTGTACTTTTTACAACTTTAAGTTTATTTTTATATTTTGTATCTTTTTTTTTCGTTTTAGCGTAATATTTGTATTTTTCGTTCGTAATTAGTTTAAGCTATAGTTTTTTTTGCCATAGTTATTTTTATTTCTAGATTTTTAGGCCTTGCCGTAAAATTCCTTAAGTGCTTTTTCTTTAGACTAAGATTTAGGTGCTTTAGAATTTTGCGACGCCATTTTAAAATTTTAGTACCTTTTTAAGTTATTGCCATTTGGGATATAAAATTTCTTTAAGCTTCAATACCTTTAGACGCAACTTTTAATTCTTAATTTTTAGTTCCTTTTAAGTTTCGACGTTTTTCGACGCGCTCTTTTTCTTTTTTATTTTTCGCCGCTCTAGTTTTTAGGACTTAGAATTTTTATTTTCTATTTCTTCTCTAATAATTCAAATCGAAAAATTATTTTAAGCGGTTAAATTGATAGACATTCAAATTTTCTGCTTCGTAGTAATAGTTGGATTTGTTAGTGGCTGAGTTGTGAGCTTCCGATTTAAAGGGTTCTGGCTCCCTGCTACATCTTTTGGCTATTCGAAACGTGGGCAAAAGCAGAAAAGTCTATTAATTTGATAACTTATATAATTTTTCTATCTTTTTGTAACTAATAGGATATTCTGTGAATGCACCGAGCAAAACGTTCACCACCTTTCATACGTTCACCACCTGTAACTCGATCAAGACATCTAGCAAATATTATCGCCGTTGATTTTTCTTTAGAATCGTCATCTAGTCAACCAAGTACTCCGATTCAAATTTCCGATAATCTATTTTTTGAACCCGACCTCACAATTGAGAATCCGGAGGATATTCAGGGACAATTCAGAGATCCTGAACCATTAATCTTTCCTCCGGAACCACCAATCATTCAAACAGAGATTGTAGAGGAACCAACCATTAAATCAGAATCCTTTATTGATTCAGATTCAAAAAATTCAATTATGGAGAATCTGGAACCTCTAAGTATGGAAGACCGAATGAGAGCTAAACGCACTGGCCAAGGTCACGCCATTATTAAGCCAGACATTAATGCGCCAGATTATGAAATCAAAGGACAAATCCTACACATGGTAACTAATCAATGCCAATATAGTGGTACTCCAAAAGAAGATCCAAACGAACATCTTCGAACCTTTAATAGGATCTGTACTCTATTCAAAATTAGAGAAGTGGAGGATGAACAAATCTATCTCATGTTATTTCCCTGGACTTTAAAGGGAGAAGCCAAAGATTGGTTAGAATCGTTACCTGAAGGGGCGATTGATACATGGGACGTTTTGGTTGAAAAATTTCTTAAACAATTCTTTCCGGCATCTAAAGCCGTGAGACTTCAAGGAGAAATTGTTACATTCACGCAGAAGCCAAATGAAACTCTATATGAGGCGTGGACAAGATTTGGAAAGTTGTTGAGAGGATGTCCTCAGCACGGTTTAGATACTTATCAAATAGTACAAATATTCTACTAAGGTATCGACATTACTACACGAAAAGACATCGATATAGCAGCTGGTGGTTCCATTATGAAGAAAACCGCAACTGAAGCTTACAAAATCATTGATAACACAGCCTCCTACTCACATGAGTGGCATCAGGAAAAAGATATTTTTTGTTCATCTAAAGCGGCTAGAGCCGATTCTAGCCATGACTTTGATTCCGTTTTCACAAAAATAGATGCTTTCGAGACCAAAGTCAACTCTCAATGCTCGATGCAACGGACTAAAAATTACAAGTCAACTATGCACATAAATATAATATAATATTTAAATAATTCTTAAAATTATTTATATATTATATTTATTTATTAAACCGTCGGCAAACAAGAAAACAAAGGAGTGTGAGCTGATACCTACCTCCATGCGATCGCATGGCCTGGAGGCACAAAAGCCATGCGATCGCATGGCCCTGAAAAGTTGGCCACATGCTATAAATTCGCGTGTTTTGGCTCAGTTTATAATATATATATCCATCATTTCTCTATCTATCACTCGTATATATATATATATATATATATATATATATATATATATATATATATATATATATATATATATATATATATATATTATAATTTTAATTTTAATTTAAAATTCTAATAATAAAGGGTATGTTAGCGAATGTTGTAAGGGTGTAAGTCGAAATTCTGTCTGTGTAACGCTACGCTATTTTTAATCACTGTAAGTTATGGTTAATGTTATTTTTAAATTAATGTCTCGTAGCTAAATTATTATTATTCTTATTTAAGACAAAGTAATCGTGATGTTGGGCTAAAAATATTAAAATTGAGTAATTGGGCTTTGTACCATAATTGGGGTTTGGATAAAAGAACGACACTTGTGAAAATTAGACTATGGGCTATTAATGGGCTTTATATTAACTAAATGATACCTCGTTAATTTAATATATAGACTTATAATTTGACGTATTTATATATAACCACATACGCTTGACTGGGCACGGTGGGCGGGATATCTATAAATACCAATAATTGTTCATTTTACCGGGCACGGAACTGGATTAATAGTTAATAGACTTGTTGAAACAGGGGTGGATTACATTCAAGGGTAATTGGTGTAATTGTTAACAAAGTAGTAAAACCTTGGTTTACACGCAGTCGATAACCTGGTGTATTCATTAAACAAAGTATTAAGACCTTGTTACAATTCGAATCCCCAATTAGTTGGAATATTTGACTTCGGGAATAAGAATAATTTGACGAAGACTTTCGCACTTTATGATTATGACTGATGGACTATTATGGACAAATCCGTATGGACATATCGAATAATCCAGGACAAAGGACAATTAACCCATGGTAATAAAACTAAAATCAACACGTCAAACATCATGATTACGGAAGTTTAAATAAGCATAATTTATATATTTCATATTTAATTGCACTTTTAATTATCGCACTTTAATTTATTGTCATTTTATTTATCGTACCTTTTAATTATCGCAAATTTTATTTTATCGCACTTTTATTTATCGCAATTTCATTATCGTTATTTACTTTACGCTTTAAATTAAGTTATATTTATTTTTAATATTTTACATTAGGTTTTAACTGCGACTAAAGTTTTAAAATCGACAAACCGGTCATTAAACGGTAAAAACCCCCTTTTATAATAATAATACTACTTATATTTATATTTATATTTATATTTAAACAAATATAGTTTTAAAAAAATATAGCGTTAAACTTGGCGAGTTCCCTGTGGACGAACCGGACTTACTAAAAACTACACTACTGTACTATTAGGTACACTGCCTATAGTGTTGTAGCAAGGTTTAGGTATATCCACTCTATAAATAAATAAATAACTTATGTAAAATTGTATCGTATTTAATAGTTTTTCGTAGCAATAAAAATATAACTATTCACGTTGGCCTCTTCGGCCGCCTGTTCTTTAATTCTTCCCTCAATCTGGTTTACTAGTTTGTGAGCCATTCTACATGCCTTTTGTATGGAGGCAGGCTCGTGTGAACTTATATCTTCTTGGATTCTCTCCGGTAACCCTTTCACAAATGCGTCGATCTTCTCTTCCTCATCTTCGAATGCTCTCGGACACAATAGGCACAATTCTGTGAATCTTCTTTCGTACGAAGTATTATCGAATCCCTGTGTTCGTAACCCTCTAAGTTCGGACTTGAGCTTATTGACCTCGGTTCTGGGACGGTACTTCTCGTTCATCAAGTGCTTGAATGCTGACAGTGGTAGCGCGTAAGCAGCATCTTGTCCCACTTGCTCTAGATAGGTATTCCACCATGTTAACGCAATACCTGTGAAGGTATGCTTAGCGTACTTCACTTTGTCTCCTTCAGCATACTTACTTATGGCAAACACCGATTCAACTTTCTCGGTCCACTGTTTCAATCCGATTGGTCCTTCGGTCCCATCAAATTCTGAAGGTTTGCAGGCAGTGAATTCCTTGTAGGAGCATCCTACACGATTTCTTGCGCCGTTAGCTGTATTGCTAGATTCAAAGTTATTGTTGGTATGTAGCGCGGTCTGTACTGCGGCTATGTTTGAAGCAAGAAAGGCACGAAATTCCTCTTCACTCATATTCAAGGTGTGTCGAGTAGTCGGTGCCATTTCCTTCAAAATAGTCAAATGAAACAAGTTAATCATACAGAATATTAAGAGTAGTCAATAGTATCTCATAGCATAATATGAACTCATTTATAAAAGTTTTTTCTTCATATTAGCGTTTTATAAGTTTAAATTCGGGTACTACCTACCCGTTAAGTTCATACTTAGTAGCTAATATACAATTCAACTACTACAATTCCATATGAAAAACTGATTATAATAATATATCACATACAAATATTCTTCAAACTTACAACTTCGCTATATTACATATAACATGAAATATAGTACACTATGATACAGGACAGTTTTGAAGATAAATCTAGTTAATACGCAAGTTGTTCAGCAAAGGAAATAAAGACACGTAATTCATAAGTCCAGAAACAAGTCATGCATTCTGGTTTTTCTAAGACGACTTCCTATCCTTGGTCTTGTGGAAAATAACCGTTATGACCATTGGCTAGGCAGCATGTTGTAATGTTGTCAAAAGGACGAGGGTTTCGTAATGTCCAACAGCCCCGTAATAATCTAAAAACCTTGTTTCTCACCCCAACTACTGAATCCGTCACTTGTGGGAAAGTTTTATTTAAAAGCTGCAATCCAATGTTCTTTTTTTCACTTTGGTAAGAAGCGAACATCACTAACCCGTAAGTATAACATGCTTCTTTATGTTGCATGTTAGAAGCTCTTTCTAATTCACGAAATCCTATGTTGGGATATGTTGAGTCAAAATAGGTTCTTAACCCGTAGCGTAAAATTGCATTTGGGTTCCCCGCATTTAACGCTTTAAAGAAAACACGGCGTAACTTAAAGTCTCCCCAATGTGATATACCCCACCTATCAAAGGAAAGCATTTTATAAACTAAGGCATTTCTGGAAAGTCTTTCAAATGTTTGACAAGTTAATTTCGCCATAACTAAATGTGCTGATGAATTCTGACCAACTCTAGACAAGATTTCCTCAATCATATCCTCTGGTAGGTCTTCTAAAATATTCGGTTGTCTACCCTTAACGTCCATTTTGTTTTTATACTGTAAAATAGACAAGGATTAGATTCGTAATAACAAACAATACAAGCAATTTTTACATAGAACATAAAAATACAAGCACACTACAATACATTTATTACACAACATGCTCACACCCCTCTAATCTGAATCACTGGTTTCTTCTTCTTCGGACTTGGTTCTTTTTCCTAATCTTCTAGGGATATATGATGTTCCTCTAATACGAGTCGTCGTTTTCCACATTGGTTTAGAAAAACCTGGTGGTTTAGAGGTTCCCGGTTTATTGTCACAATATTGAAAATACGGGTGTTGATGGTACATATAAAGTTCATCGGGGTCGGAATCAGATTTCTCTATTTTGATGCCTTTTCCCTTATTATTTTCTTTTGCCTCATTAAATTGGGTCGGGGTAATTTCTATAACATCATCGGAATCCTCATCAGGATCCGATTCATCAAAAAATTGGTAATTTTCCCAATATTTTGCTTCCTTAGCGGAAACACCATTAACCATTATTAACTTTGGTCCATTGGTTGAGGATTTTCTTTTATTTGACCGGTTTTCTGTGGTTCCTACTATTCCCCGCTCCGGAACCTCTTCTTCTTCTGGTTCCTCTTCTTCTGGTTCCTCTTCTTTCGGTTCCTCTTCTTCCGGTTCCGTTTCCTCTTCTTCCGGTTCTTCGGGAACTTGTGAATGTTGCCAATATATATTCGACTCTTCGTTATTATTAGGTGAGTCAATGGGATTTGTGCTATAGGTAGACATCTATCACATAATATCAAACATGTTAAGAGATTAATATATCACATAATATTTACATGTTAATAATATATAGTTTCCAACAAAAATGTTAAGCAATCATTTTTAAAGAAAGCACGGTCGAAGTCCAGACTCACTAATGCATCCTAACAAACTTGATAAGACACACTAATGCAAATTTTTCTGGTTCTCTAAGACCAACGCTCGGATACCAACTGAAATGTCCCGTTCATATTGATTATAAACGTTCCATATTAATTGATTTCATTGCGAGGTTTTGACCTCTATATGAGACGTTTTTCAAAGACTGCATTCATTTTTAAAACAACCATAACCTTTATTTTATCAATAAAGGTTTTAAAAGCATTACGTAGATTATCAAATAATGATAATCTAAAATATAGTGTTTACACATGACCATTACATAATGGTTTACAATAGAAATATATTACATCAACATATGTTTCTTGAATGCAGTTTTTACACAATATCATACAAACATGGACTCCAAATCTTGTCCTTATTTTAGTATGCAACAGCGGAAGCTCTTAGTATTCACCTGATAATAAACATGCTTTAAACGTCAACAAAAATGTTGGTGAGTTATAGGTTTAACCTATATATATCAAATCGTAACAATAGACCACAAGATTTCATATTTAAATACACATCCCATACATAGAGATAAAAATCATTCATATGGTGAACACCTGGTAACTGACATTAACAAGATGCATATATAAGAATATCCCCATCATTCCGGGACACCCTTCGGATATGATATATATTTTGAAGTACTAAAGCATCCGGTACTTTGGATGGAGTTTGTTAGGCCCAATAGATCTATCTTTAGGATTCACGTCAATTAGGGTGTCTGTTCCCTAATTCTTAGATTACCAGACTTAATAAAAAGGGGCATATTCTATTTCGATAATTCAACCATAGAATGTAGTTTCACTTACTTGTGTCTATTTTGTAAATCATCTATAAAACTGCATGTATTCTCATCCCAAAAATATTAGATTTTAAAAGTGGGACTATAACTCACTTTCACAGATATTTCCTTCCTCGGAAATAAGACTTGGCCATGGATCGATTCACGAACCTATACAAATATGTATATATATATATATATATATATATATATATATATATATATATATATATATATATATATATATATATATATATATATATATATCAAAGTATGATCAAAATATAATTACAACCATTTTTATTATGTTTTAAAGATTTGAGTGTATTAAGTCAGCTGTCCTCGTTAGTAACCTACATCTAGTTGTCCACAGTTAGATGTACAGAAATAAATCGATATATATATTATCTTGAATCAATCTACGACCCAGTGTATACACGTCTCAGGCTAAATCACAACTCAAAGTATATATATTTTTAGAATCAACCTCAACCCTGTATAGCTAACTCCAACATTACTGCATATAGAGTGTCTATGGTTGTTCCAAATAATATATATACATGGGTTGATATGATATGTAAAAACATTTGCATACGTGTCTATAGTTGAAATGTCCCGTTCTTATTGATTAAAAACGTTCCATATTAATTGATTTCGTTGCGAGGTTTTGACCTCTATATGAGACGTTTTTCAAAGACTGCATTTATTTTTAAAACAAACCATAACCTTTATTTCATAAATAAAGGTTTAAAAAGCTTTACGTAGATTATCAAATAATGATAATCTAAAATATCCTGTTTACACACGACCATTACATAATGGTTTACAATACAAATATGTTACATCGAAATCAGTTTCTTGAATGCAGTTTTTACACAATATCATACAAACATGGACTCCAAATCTTGTCCTTATTTTAGTATGCAACAGCGGAAGCTCTTAGTATTCACCTGAGAATAAACATGCTTTAAACGTCAACAAAAATGTTGGTGAGTTATAGGTTTAACCTATATATATCAAATCGTAACAATAGACCACAAGATTTCATATTTCAATACACATCCCATACATAGAGATAAAAATCATTCATATGGTGAACACCTGGTAACCGACATTAACAAGTTGCATATATATAAGAATATCCCCATCATTCCGGGACACCCTTCGGATATGATATAAATTTCGAAGTACTAAAGCATCCGGTACTTTGGATGGGGTTTGTTAGGCCCAATAGATCTATCTTTAGGATTCGCGTCAATTAGGGTGTCTGTTCCCTAATTCTTAGATTACCAGACTTAATAAAAAGCGGCATATTCGATTTTGATAATTCAACCATAGAATGTAGTTTCACGTACTTGTGTCTATTTTGTAAATCATTTATAAAACCTGCATGTATTCTCATCCCAAAAATATTAGATTTTAAAAGTGAGACTATAACTCACTTTCACAAATTTTTACTTCATCGGGAAGTAAGACTTGGCCACTGGTTGATTCACGAACCTATAACAATATATACATATATATCAAAGTATGTTCAGAATATATTTAAAACACTTTTAATATATTTTGATGTTTTAAGTTTATTAAGTCAGCTGTCCTCGTTAGTAACCTACAACTAGTTGTCCACAGTTAGATGTACAGAAATAAATCGATAAATATTATCTTGAATCAATCCACGACCCAATGTATACGTATCTCAGTATTGATCACAACTCAAACTATATATATTTTGGAATCAACCTCAACCCTGTATAGCTAACTCCAACATTCACATATAGAGTGTCTATGGTTGTTCCGAAATATATATAGATGTGTCGACATGATAGGTCGAAACATTGTATACGTGTCTATGGTATCTCAAGATTACATAATATACAATACAAGTTGATTAAGTTATGGTTGGAATAGATTTGTTACCAATTTTCACGTAGCTAAAATGAGAAAAATTATCCAATCTTGTTTTACCCATAACTTCTTCATTTTAAATCCGTTTTGAGTGAATCAAATTGCTATGGTTTCATATTAAACTCTATTTTATGAATCTAAATAGAAAAGTATAGGTTTATAGTTGGAAAAATAAGTTACAAGTTGTTTTTGTAAAGGTAGTCATTTCAGTCGAAAGAACGACGTCTAGATGACCATTTTAGAAAACATACTTCCACTTTGAGTTTAACCATAATTTTTGGATATAGTTTCATGTTCATAATAAAAATCATTTTCTCAGAATAACAACTTTTAAATCAAAGTTTATCATAGTTTTTAATTAACTAACCCAAAAACAGCCCGCGGTGTTACTACGACGGCGTAAATTCGATTTTACGGTGTTTTTCGTGTTTTCAGGTTTTAAATCATTAAGTTAGCATATCATATAGATATAGAACATGTGTGTAGTTAATTTTAAAAGTCAAGTTAGAAGGATTAACTTTTGTTTGCGAACAAGTTTAGAATTAACTAAACTATGTTCTAGTGATTACGAGTTTAAACCTTCGAATAAGATAGTTTTATATATATGAATCGAATGATGTTATGAACATCATTACTACCTCAAGTTTAGTAGGTAAACCTACTGGAAGTGACAAGAAATGATCTAGCTTCAAAGGATCTTGGATGGCTTGAAAGTTCTTGAAGTAGGATCATGACACAAAAACAAGTTCAAGTAAGATTTTTACTCGAATTAAGATAGTTTATAGTTATAGAAATTGAATCAAAGTTTGAATATGAATATTACCTTGAATAAGAAAGATAACCTACTGTATATAACAAAGGTTTCTTGCTCTTAGATGATTACTTGGAATTGATTAGAAAGCTTGGAAGTAAATTAGTAAACTTGAAGGGATTTTTGAAGTGTTCTTGAAGTGTTCTTCCTATGATGATTATAGCTTGATTCTTGAAGTGATTTTTGATGAAGATGATGATTAACTACTGGAAAAATACATTTATAATAGTGTGTGTGTGTTGAGAGAGAATTAGAAAGAGAATTGGAAGTGAAATGGAGTGAATGATGAGTGGTAATTGGTGAGTGGTGAGTGGGGTTAAAAGGAGTTCTAGTTAGTTGACTAGCTCATGGTAGAAGTTAAAATTGATTAGTCATGCATGACATAATCAAGAGTGGAATCCTATGCTAGTTCCTATTGGTATATACTCATAGTAAGTACGTTTTGAAGCTGTGTATAATACGGGTAAGAATACGACTAGAATTCTTGATGAAAGAAAAGAATGGAAAAGTAACTGTAACCATTTTCGTTAAGTATGAGTGTTTTGATATATGTCTTGAAGTCTTCCAAAAGTATTTTAATACATCTAAATACACTACATGTATATACATTTTAACTGAGTCGTTAAGTCATCGTTAGTCGTTACATGTAAGTGTTGTTTTGAAACCTTTAAGTTAACGATCTCAATTAATGTTGTTAACCCATTGTTTATTATATCTAATGAGATGTTAAATTATTATATTATCATGATATTATGATATATTTATATATCTTAATATGATATATATACATTTAAATGTCGTTACAACGATAATCGTTACATATATGTCTCGTTTCGAAATCCTTAAGTTAGTAGTCTTGTTTATATGTATATAACTCATTGTTAATATACTTATGGAGATACTTACTTATCATAATCTCATGTTAACCATATGTATATCCATATATATATCGTCATGTCGTTTTTACAAGTTTTAACGTTCGTGAATCGCCGGTAAACTTGGGTGGTCAATTGTCTATATGAAACATATTTCAATTAATCAAGTCTTAACAAGTTTGATTGCTTAACATGTTGGAAACATTTAATCATGTAAATATCAATCTCAATTAATATATATAAACATGGAAAAGTTCAGGTCACTACAGTACCTACCCGTTAAATAAATTTCGTCCCGAAATTTTAAGCTGTTGAAGGTGTTGACGAATCTTCTGGAAATAGATGCGGGTATTTCTTCTTCATCTGATCTTCATGCTCCCAGGTGAACTCGGGTCCTCTACGAGCATTCCATCGAACCTTAACAATTGGTATCTTGTTTTGCTTAAGTCTTTTAACCTCACGATCCATTATTTCGACGGGTTCTTCGATGAATTGGAGTTTTTCATTGATTTGGATTTCATCTAACAGAATAGTGAGATCTTCTTTAGCAAAACATTTCTTCAAATTCGAGACGTGGAAAGTGTTATGTACAACAGCGAGTTGTTGAGGTAACTCAAGTCGGTAAGCTACTGGTCCGACACGATCAATAATCTTGAATGGTCCAATATACCTTGGATTTAATTTCCCTCATTTACCAAATCGAACAACGCCTTTCCAAGGTGCAACTTTAAGCATGACCATCTCTCCAATTTCAAATTCTATATCTTTTCTTTTAATGTCAGCGTAGCTCTTTTGTCGACTTTGGGCGGTTTTCAACCGTTGTTGAATTTGGATGATCTTATCGGTAGTTTCTTGTATAATCTCCGGACCCGTAATCTGTCTATCCCCCACTTCACTCCAACAAATCAGAGACCTGCACTTTCTACCATAAAGTGCTTCAAACGGCGCCATCTCAATGCTTGAATGGTAGCTGTTGTTGTAGGATAATTCTGCTAATGGTAGATGTCGATCCCAACTGTTTCCGAAATCAATAACACATGCTCGTAGCATGTCTTTAAGCGTTTGTATCGTCCTTTTGCTCTGCCCATCAGTTTGTGGATGATAGGCAGTACTCATGTCTAGACGAGTTCCTAATGCTTGCTGTAATGTCTGCCAGAATCTTGAAATAAATCTGCCATCCCTATCAGAGATAATAGAGATTGGTATTCCATGTCTGGAGACGACTTCCTTCAAATACAGTCGTGCTAACTTCTCCATCTTGTCATCTTCTCTTATTGGCAGGAAATGTGCTGATTTGGTGAGACGATCAACTATTACCCAAATAGTATCAAAACCACTTGCAGTCCTTGGCAATTTAGTGATGAAATCCATGGTAATGTTTTCCCATTTCCATTCCGGGATTTCGGGTTGTTGAAGTAGACCTGATGGTTTCTGATGCTCAGCTTTGACCTTAGAACACGTCAAACATTCTCCTACGTATTTAGCAACATCGGCTTTCATACCCGGCCACCAAAAATATTTCCTGAGATCCTTGTACATCTTCCCCGTTCCAGGATGTATTGAGTATCTGGTTTTATGAGCTTCTCTAAGTACCATTTCTCTCATATCTCCAAATTTTGGTACCCAAATCCTTTCAGCCCTATACCGGGTTCCGTCTTCCCGAATATTAAGATGTTTCTCCGATCCTTTGGGTATTTCATCCTTTAAATTTCCCTCTTTTAAAACTCCTTGTTGCGCCTCCTTTATTTGAGTAGTAAGGTTATTATGAATTATTATATTCATAGATTTTACTAGAATGGGTTCTCTGTCCTTCCTACTCAAGGCATCGGCTACCACATTTGCCTTCCCCGGGTGGTAACGAATCTCAAAGTCGTAATCATTCAATAATTCAATCCACCTACGCTGCCTCATATTCAGTTGTTTCTGATTAAATATGTTTTGAAGACTTTTGTGGTCGGTATATATAATACTTTTGACCCCATATAAGTAGTGCCTCCAAGTCTTTAATGCAAAAACAACCGCGCCTAATTCCAAATCATGCGTCGTATAATTTTGTTCGTGAATCTTCAATTGTCTAGACGTATAAGCAATTACCTTCGTTCGTTGCATTAATACACAACCGAGACATTGCTTTGATGCGTCACAATAAATCACAAAATCATCATTCCCTTCAGGCAATGACAATATAGGTGCCGTAGTTAGCTTTTTCTTCAATAACTGAAACGCTTTCTCTTGTTCATCATTCCATTCAAATTTCTTCCCTTTATGCGTTAATGCAGTCAAGGGTTTTGCTATTCTGGAAAAGTCTTGGATGAACCTTCTGTAGTAACCAGCTAGTCCTAAAAACTGGCGTATGTGTTTCGGAGTTTTCGGGGTTTCCCACTTTTCAACAGTTTCTATCTTTGCCGGATCCACCTTAATACCTTCTTTGTTCACTATGTGACCGAGGAATTGAACTTCTTCCAACCAAAATGCACACTTTGAAAACTTAGCGTACAATTCTTCCTTCCTCAATACTTCTAACACCTTTCTCAAATGTTCACCATGTTCTTGGTCATTCTTTGAGTAAATAAGTATGTCATCAATGAAAACAATGACAAACTTGTCAAGGTATGGTCCACACACTCGGTTCATAAGGTCCATGAACATAGCTGGTGCATTAGTTAAACCAAACAGCATGACCATAAACTCGTAATGACCGTAACGTGTTCTGAAAGCAGTCTTTGGAATATCATCTTCTTTCACCCGCATTTGATGATACCCGGAACGTAAGTCAATCTTTGAATAAATAGACGAGCCTTGTAGTTGATCAAATAAGTTGTCGATTCTCGGTAGTGGGTAGCGGTTCTTGATAGTAAGTTTGTTCAACTCTCGGTAGTCGATACACAACCTGAATGTACCATCTTTCTTCTTGACAAACAAAACAGGAGCTCCCCATGGTGATGTGCTTGGTCGAATGAAACCACGCTCTAAAAGTTCTTGTAATTGGCTTTGCAGTTCTTTCATCTCCCTGGGTGCGAGTCTGTAAGGAGCACGAGCTATTGGTGCAGCTCCTGGTACAAGATCTATTTGAAATTCAACGAATCGCTGTGGGGGTAATCCCAGTAATTCTTTTGGAAATACATCGGGAAATTCTTTTGCAATGGGAACATCATTGATGCTCTTTTCTTCAGTTTGTACTTTCTCGACGTGTGCTAGAACAGCATAGCAACCTTTTCTTATTAGTTTTTGTGCCTTCAAATTACTAATAATATGTAGCTTCGTGTTGCCCTTTTCTCCGTACACCATTAAGGGTTTTCCTTTTTCTCGTATAATGCGAATTGCATTTTTGTAACAAACGATCTCTGCTTTCACTTCTTTCAACCAGTCCATACCGATTATCACATCAAAACTCCCTAACTCTACTGGTATCAAATCAATCTTAAATGTTTCGCTAACCAGTTTAATTTCTCGATTCCGACATATATTATCTGCTAAAATTAATTTACCATTTGCTAATTCGAGTAAAAATTTACTATCCAAAGGTGTCAATGGACAACTTAATTTAGCACAAAAATCTCTACTCATATAGCTTCTATCCGCACCCGAATCAAATAAAATGTAAGCAGATTTATTATCAATAAGAAACGTACCCGTAACAAGCTCTGGGTCTTCCTGTGCCTCTGCCGCATTAATATTGAAAACTCTTCCGCGGCCTTGTCCATTCGTGTTCTCCTGGTTCGGGCAATTTCTAATAATGTGGCCCGGTTTTCCACATTTATAACAAACTACATTGGCATAACTTGCTCCGACACTACTTGCTCCGCCATTACTCGTTCCGACACCATTTGTTCCTTTCGTTCTATTAACCCCTGGTCCGTAGACCTCACACTTCGCCACGCTATGACCATTTCTTTTACACTTGTTGCAAAATTTGGTGCAGAACCCCGAGTGATACTTTTCACACCTTTGGCATAGCTGCTTCTGATTGTTGTTGTTGTTGCAGTTATTATTGTTGTTGGGATGATTGTTGTAGTTGCTGTTGTTGTTGTTGTTGTTGTTGTTGTTGTTGGGCCGTTTGTTGTAGTTGCGATTGATGTTGTGATTGTTGGGATAATTGTTGCGATTATTGTTGTAATTGCTGTTGTTGTTGTATTGGTGATTCTTATCACCGTTTTCCTCCCACTTTCTTTTGACTTGCTTCACATTGGCCTCTTCAGCAGTCTGTTCTTTAATTCTTTCTTCAATCTGGTTCACTAGTTTGTGAGCCATTCTACATGCCTGTTGTATGGAGGCGAGCTCGTGTGAACTTATATCTTCTTGGATTCTTTCCGGTAATCCTTTCACAAACGCGTCGATCTTCTCTTCCTCATCTTCGAATGCTCCCGGACACAATAGGCACAATTCTGTGAATTGTCTTTCATACGTGGTAATATCAAATCCTTGGGTTCGTAACCCTCTAAGTTTTGTCTTGAGCTTATTGACCTCGGTTCTGGGACGGTACTTCTCGTTCATCAAGTGCTTGAATGCTGACCACGGTAGTGCGTACGCATCATCTTGTCCCACTTGCTCTAGATACGTATTCCACCATGTTAACGCAGAACCTGTGAAGGTATGCGTAGCGTACTTCACTTTGTCCTCTTCAGTACACTTATTTATGGCAAACACCGATTCGACCTTCTCGGTCCACCATTTCAATCCGATCGGTCCTTCGGTTCCATCAAATTTCAAAGGTTTGCAGGCAGTGAATTCTTTGTAGGTGCATCCTACACGATTTCCTGTACTGCTAGATCCAAGGTTATTGTTGGTATGTAGCGCAGCCTGTACTGCGGCTATGTTTGAAGCTAGAAAAGTACGGAATTCCTCTTCATTCATATTCACGGTGTGTCGAGTAGTCGGTGCCATTTCCTTCAAAATAGTCAAATGGAACAAGTTAATCATACAGAATATTAAGAGTAGTTAATAATATTTCGTAGCATAATATGAACTCATTTATAAAAGCTTTTTCTTCATATTAGCGTTTTATAAGTTTAAATTCGGGTAGTACCTACCCGTTAAGTTCATACTTAGTAGCTAATATACAATTCAACTATTACAATTCTATATGAAAAACTGATTATAATAATATTTCGCGTTCAAACTTTTACACAATATTTTACAAACTTACAATACCGCTTATTTTACATATAACATGAAATATAGCACACAATAAATTAGATACAAGATGGTTGTGAAGATAATTCTAGCTAGTACACAAGTCGTTCAGCAAAGGCAATAAAGACACGTAATTCATACGTCCAGAAACAAGTCATGCATTCTGGTTTTACTAGGATTACTTCCCATCCTTGGTCTTGTGGAACATAACCGTTATGGCCATTGATAAGACAGCGTGTTGTAACGTCGTCAAAGGGACGAGGGTTACGTAATGTCCAACAGTCCCATAACAATCTAAAAACCTCATTTCTTACCCCAATTACCGACTCCGTCACTTGTGGAAACGTTTTGTCTAATAGTTGTAGCCCGATGTTCTTGTTCTCACTTTGGTGAGAAGCGAACATTACTAATCCGTAAGCATAACATGCTTCTTTATGTTGCATGTTAGCCGCTTTTTCTAAATCACGAAGTCCAATATTCGGATATATTGAGTCAAAATAATTTCTTAACCCATTGCGTAAAATAGCATTTGGGTTCCCCGCAATATATGCGTCAAAGTAAACACATCATAACTTATGGATTTCCCAATGTGATATCCCCCATCTTTCGAACGAAAGCCTTTTATAAACCAAGGCATTCTTGGAACGTTCTTCGAATGTCTTACAAACTGATCTCGCCTTAAATAGTTGTGCCGAAGAATTCTGACCGACTCTAGACAAGATTTCATCAATCATATCTCCGGGTAGGTCTCTTAAAATATTGGGTTGTCTATCCATTTTGTGTTTTTATACTGTAAAATAGACAAGAGTTAGATTCATAAAAAAATACTTATTAATACAAGTAATTTTTACATATATCATAAAGCATAAGCACACTATATTACACCACACGAATACAACTATCTTATTCCGACTCGCTTGTTTCTTCTTCTTCGGTGTTGGTTCGTTTTGCCAAGTTTCTAGGGATATATGATGTTCCCCTAATACGAGCCATCGTTTTCCACATTGGTTTAGAAAAACCTGGTGGTTTAGAGGTTCCCGGGTCATTGTTACAACTTAAGGACTTCGGGGGTTGACGATACATATAAAGTTCATCGGGGTTGGAATTAGATTTCTCTATTTTTGTGCCCTTTCCCTTATTATTTTCTTTTGCCTTTTTAAATTCAGTTGGGGTAATTTCTATAACATCATCGGAATTCTCGTCGGAATCCGATTCATCGGAGAATTGGTAATCCTCCCAATATTTTGCTTCCTTGGCGGAAACACCATTGACCATAATTAACCTTGGTCGGTTGGTTGAGGATTTTCTTTTACTTAACCGTTTTATTATTTCCCCCACCGGTTCTATTTCTTCATCCGGTTCCGATTCTTCTTCCGGTTCCGATTCTTCTTCCGGTTCCGACTCTTCTTCCGGTTCCTCTTCGGGAACTTGTGAATCAGTCCACGAATCATTCCAATTTACATTTGACTCTTTATTATTATTAGGTGAGTCAATGGGACTTGTTCTAGAGGTAGACATCTATCACATAATATCAAACGCGTTAAGAGATTAATATATCACATAATATTCACATGTTAAAAATATATAGTTTCCAACAAAATTTGTTAAGCAATCATTTTTCAAGTAAACACGGTCGAAGTCCAGACTCACTAATGCATCCTAACAAACTCGATAAGACACACTAATGCAAAATTCTGGTTCTCTAAGACCAACGCTCGGATACCAACTGAAATGTCCCGTTCTTATTGATTAAAAACGTTCCATATTAATTGATTTCGTTGCGAGGTTTTGACCTCTATATGAGACGTTTTTCAAAGACTATATTCATTTTTAAAACAAACCATAACCTTTATTTCATAAATAAAGGTTTCAAAAGCTTTACGTAGATTATCAAATAATGATAATCTAAAATATCCTGTTTACACACGACCATTACATAATGGTTTACAATACAAATATGTTACATCGAAATCAGTTTCTTGAATGCAGTTTTTACACAATATCATACAAACATGGACTCCAAATCTTGTCCTTATTTTAGTATGCAATAGCGGAAGCTCTTAGTATTCACCTGAGAATAAACATGCTTTAAACGTCAACAAAAATGTTGGTAAGTTATAGGTTTAACCTATATATATCAAATCGTAACAATAGACCACAAGATTTCATATTTCAATACACATCCCATACATAGAGATAAAAATCATTCATATGGTGAACACCTGGTAACCGACATTAACAAGTTACATATATATAAGAATATCCCCATCATTCCGGGACACCCTTCGGATATGATATAAATTTCGAAGTACTAAAGCATCCGGTACTTTGGATGGGGTTTGTTAGGCCCAATAGATCTATCTTTAGGATTCGCGTCAATTAGGGTGTCTGTTCCCTAATTCTTAGATTACCAGACTTATTAAAAAGGGGCATATTCGATTTCGATAATTCAACCATAGAATGTAGTTTCATGTACTTGTGTCTATTTTGTAAATCATTTATAAAACCTGCATGTATTCTCATCCCAAAAATATTAGATTTTAAAAGTGGGACTATAACTCACTTTCACAGATTTTTACTTCGTCGGGAAGTAAGACTTGGCCACTGGTTGATTCACGAACCTATAACAATATATACATATATATCAAAGTATGTTCAAAATATATTTACAACACTTTTAATATATTT
This sequence comes from Rutidosis leptorrhynchoides, assembly GCF_046630445.1. Classification (NCBI taxonomy): domain Eukaryota; kingdom Viridiplantae; phylum Streptophyta; class Magnoliopsida; order Asterales; family Asteraceae; genus Rutidosis; species Rutidosis leptorrhynchoides. The sequence continues at coordinate 531,436,419 of NC_092333.1, read as the reverse complement.
TGATGTTTTAAGTTTATTAAGTCAGCTGTCCTCGTTAGTAACCTACAACTAGTTGTCCACAGTTAGATGTACAGAAATAAATCGATAAATATTATCTTGAATCAATCCACGACCCAGTGTATACGTATCTCAGTATTGATCACAACTCAAACTATATATATTTTGGAATCAACCTCAACCCTGTATAGCTAACTCCAACATTCACATATAGAGTGTCTATGGTTGTTCCGAAATATATATAGATGTGTCGACATGATAGGTCGAAACATTGTATACGTGTCTATGGTATCTCAAGATTACATAATATACAATACAAGTTGATTAAGTTATGGTTGGAATAGATTTGTTACCAATTTTCACGTAGCTAAAATGAGAAAAATTATCCAATCTTGTTTTACCCATAACTTCTTCATTTTAAATCCGTTTTGAGTGAATCAAATTGCTATGGTTTCATATTGAACTCTATTTTTATGAATCTAAACAGAAAAGTATAGGTTTATAGTCGGAAAAATAAGTTACAAGTCATTTTTGTAAAGGTAGTCATTTCAGTCGAAAGAACGACGTCTAGATGACCATTTTAGAAAACATACTTCCACTTTGAGTTTAACCATAATTTTTGGATATAGTTTCATGTTCATAATAAAAATCATTTTCTCAGAATAACAACTTTTAAATCAAAGTTTATCATAGTTTTTAATTAACTAACCCAAAACAGCCCGCGGTGTTACTACGACGGCGTAAATCCGGTTTTACGGTGTTTTTCGTGTTTCCAGGTTTTAAATCATTAAGTTAGCATATCATATAGATATAGAACATGTGTGTAGTTAATTTTAAAAGTCAAGTTAGAAGGATTAACTTTTGTTTGCGAACAAGTTTAGAATTAACTAAACTATGTTCTAGTGATTACGAGTTTAAACCTTCGAATAAGATAGTTTTATATATATGAATCGAATGATGTTATGAACATCATTACTACCTCAAGTTTAGTAGGTAAACCTACTGGAAGTGACAAGAAATGATCTAGCTTCAAAGGATCTTGGATGGCTTGAAAGTTCTTGAAGTAGGATCATGACACAAAAACAAGTTCAAGTAAGATTTTTACTCGAATTAAGATAGTTTATAGTTATAGAAATTGAATCAAAGTTTGAATATGAATATTACCTTGAATAAGAAAGATAACCTACTGTATATAACAAAGGTTTCTTGATCTTAGATGATTACTTGGAATGGATTAGAAAGCTTGGAAGTAAATTAGTAAACTTGAAGGGATTTTTGAAGTGTTCTTGAAGTGTTCTTCCTATGATGATTATAGCTTGATTCTTGAAGTGATTTTTGATGAATATGATGATTAACTACTGGAAAAATACATTCATAATAGTGTGTGTGTGTTGAGAGAGAATTAGAAAGAGAATTGGAAGTGAAATGGAGTGAATGATGAGTGGTAATTGGTGAGTGGTGAGTGGGGTTAAAAGGAGTTCTAGTTAGTTGACTAGCTCATGGTAGAAGTTAAAATTGATTAGTCATACATGACATAATCAAGAGTGGAATCCTATGCTAGTTCCTATTGGTATATACTCATAGTAAGTACGTTTTGAAGCTGTGTATAATACGGGTAAGAATACGACTAGAATTCTTGATGAAAGAAAAGAATGAAAAAGTAACTGTAACCATTTTCGTTAAGTATGAGTGTTTTGATATATGTCTTGAAGTCTTCCAAAAGTATTTTAATACATCTAAATACACTACATGTATATACATTTTAACTGAGTCGTTAAGTCATCGTTAGTCGTTACATGTAAGTGTTGTTTTGAAACCTTTAAGTTAACGATCTCAATTAATGTTGTTAACCCATTGTTTATTATATCTAATGAGATGTTAAATTATTATATTATCATGATATTATGATATATTAATATATCTTAATATGATATATATACATTTAAATGTCGTTACAACGATAATCGTTACATATATGTCTCGTTTCGAAATCCTTAAGTTAGTAGTCTTGTTTATATGTATATAACTCATTGTTAATATACTTATGGAGATACTTACTTATCATAATCTCATGTTAACCATATGTATATCCATATATATATCGTCATGTCATTTTTACAAGTTTTAACGTTCGTGAATCGCCGGTCAACTTGGGTGGTCAATTGTCTATATGAAACATATTTCAATTAATCAAGTCTTAACAAGTTTGATTACTTAACATGTTGGAAACATTTAATCATGTAAATATAAATCTCAATTAATATATATAAACATGGAAAAGTTCGGGTCACTACAGTACCTACCCGTTAAATAAATTTCGTCCCAAAATTTTAAGCTGTTGAAGGTGTTGACGAATCTTCTGGAAATAGATGCGGGTATTTCTTCTTCATCTAATCTTCACGCTCCCAGGTGAACTTGGGTCCTCTACGAGCATTCCATCGAACCTTAACAATTGGTATCTTGTTTTGCTTAAGTCTTTTAACCTCACGATCCATTATTTCGACGGGTTCTTCGATGAATTGGAGTTTTTCGTTGATTTGGATTTCATCTAACGGAATAGTGAGATCTTCTTTAGAAAAACATTTCTTCAAATTCGAGACGTGAAAAGTGTTATGTACAGCCGCGAGTTGTTGAGGTAACTCAAGTCGGTAAGCTACTGGTCCGACACGATCAATAATCTTGAATGGTCCAATATACCTTGGATTTAATTTCCCTCGTTTACCAAATCGAACAACGCCTTTCCAAGGTGCAACTTTAAGCATGACCATCTCTCCAATTTCAAATTCTATATCTTTTCTTTTAATGTCAGCGTAGCTCTTTTGTCGACTTTGGGCGGTTTTCAACTGTTGTTGAATTTGGATGATCTTCTCGGTAGTTTCTTGTATAATCTCCGGACCCGTAATCTGTCTATCCCCCACTTCACTCCAACAAATCGGAGACCTGCACTTTCTACCATAAAGTGCTTCAAACGGCGCCATCTCAATGTTTGAATGGTAGCTGTTGTTGTAGGAAAATTCTGCTAATGGTAGATGTCGATCCTAACTGTTTCCGAAATCAATAACACATGCTCGTAGCATGTCTTCAAGCGTTTGTATCGTCCTTTCGCTCTGCCCATCAGTTTGTGGATGATAGGCAGTACTCATGTCTAGACGAGTTCCTAATGCTTGCTGTAATGTCTGCCAGAATCTTGAAATAAATCTGCCATCCCTATCAGAGATAATAGAGATTAGTATTCCATGTCTGGAGACGACTTCCTTCAAATACAGTCGTGCTAACTTCTCCATCTTGTCATCTTCTCTTATTGGCAGGAAATGTGTTGATTTGGTGAGACGATCAACTATTACCCAAATAGAAAAAGTATAGGTTTATAGTCGGAAATTTAAGTTACATGTCAATTACTAAAGAGGTAGTCATTTCTGTCAAAAGAACGACATCTTGATGACCATTTTGAAAAACATACTTTCACTTTGAGTTTAACCAAGATTTTTGGATATAGTTTCATGTTCATATAAAAAATCATTTTCCCAGAAGAACAACTTTTAAATCAAAGTTTATCATAGTTTTTAATTATCCAAACCAAAACAGCCCCCGGTTTCACTACGACGGCGTATATCCGATTTTATGGTGTTCATCGTGTTTCCAGGTTTTAAATCATTAAGTTAGCATATCATATAGATATAGAACATGTGTTTAGTTGATTTTAAAAGTCAAGTTAGAAGGATTGACTTTTGTTTGCGAACAAGTTTAGAATTAACTAAACTATGTTCTAGTGATTACAAGTTTAAACCTTCGAATAAGATAGCTTTATATGTATGAATCGAATGATGTTATGAACATCATTACTACCTCAAGTTTTTTGGATAAAACTACTGGAAATGAGAAAAATGGATCTAGCTTCAAAGGATCCTTGGATGGCTTGAAAGTTCTTGAAGCAGAATCATGACACGAAAACAGTCCAAGTAAGATTTTCACTCGAAATAAGATTGTTATAGTTGTAGAAATTGAATCAAAGTTTGAATATGAATATTACCTTGAATTAGAAAGATAATCTACTGTATATAACAAAGGTTCCTTGATCTTAGATGATTACTTGGAATGGATTAGAAATCTTGGAAGTAGACTTGTAAACTTGGAAGTATTCTTGATTTTTATGAAACTATACTTATGGAATTTATGAAGGACACTTAGAACTTGAAGATGGAACTTGAGAGAGATCAATTAGATGAATAAAATTGAAGAATTAAAGTGTTTGTAGGTGTTTTTGGTCGTTGGTATATGGATTAGATATAAAGGATATGTAATTTTGTTTTCATGTAAATAAGTCATGAATGATTACTAATATTTTTGTAATTTTATGAGATATTTCATGCTAGTTGCCAAATGATGGTTCTCACATTTGTTAGGTGACTCACATGGGCTGCTAAGAGCTGATCATTGGAGTGTATATACTAATAGTACATACATCTAAAAGCTGTGTATTGTACGAGTACGAATACGGGTACATACGAGTAGAATTGTTGATGAAACTGAACGAGGATGTAATTGTAAGCATTTTTGTTAAGTAGAAGTACTTTGATATGTGTCTTGAAGTCTTTCAAAAGTGTAAGAATACATATCAAAACACAACATATATATACATTCTAATGGATTCGTTAAGTCTTCGTTAGTCGTTACATGTAAGTGTTGTTTTGAAACCTTTAAGTTAACGATCTCAATTAATGTTGTTAACCCAATGTTTATTATATCAAATGAGATGTTAAATTATTATGTTATTATGATATTATGATGTATGAATATCTCTTAATATGATATATACATTAAAATATCGTTACAACGATAATCGTTACATATAAGTCTCGTTTCGTAATTCTTGAGTTAGTAGTCTTGTTTTTACATATATAGTTCATTGTTAACACACTTAATGATATATTTAAATATCATTTTATCATGTTAAATATAGTGTATCAATATCTTAATATGATACATATGTATTTAGTAGACGTTATCATAACGATAATCGTTATATATATCATTTCGAGTTTCTTAACTTAGTAATCTCATTTCTTATGTATATCACACATTGTTAATATAATTAGTGAGATACTTACTCATCATAATCTCATGTCAATCATATATATATATGTCTATATGTACCACAACATGTAGTTTTTACAAATTTGTAACGTTCGTGAATCGCCGGTCAACTTGGGTGATCAATTGTCTATATGAAACTTATTTCATTTAATCAAGTCTTAACAAGTTTGATTGCTTAACACATTGGAAACATTTAGTCATGTAAATATCAATCTCAATTAATATATATAAACATGGAAAAGTTCGGGTCACTACACCCTGACCGTTAAATAAATTTCGTCCCGAAATTTTAAGCTGTTGAAGGTGTTGACGGATCTTCTGGAAATAGATGCGGGTATTTCTTCTTCATCTGATCTTCACGCTCCCAGGTGAACTCGGGTCCTCTACGAGCATTCCATCGAACCTTAACAATCGGTATCTTGTTTTGCTTAAGTCTCTTAACCTCACGATCCATTATTTCGCCGATTAGTGGTTAGATTTTCAGATGGGCCGTAACTTTTGTAACAATAGATATGGAGCCGTGAATGTGTATGGATATTCTGGACGTGAACCGGTTCTGGTTAGTCTGTTGGGCTGTGAAACTTGATTTATATCTTTGGGCCGAGATTCATGTAGGTTTTCAAAGTGGACCGAAGTATATATGGGCCAAACAATAAACCTGTTGTAGTATTTATACTTCTGTTTATGATCAAAATAAGGAAAACAAAAATTGTATAATGTTGGTGATGACGATGTTAAGGATGATGTTGAGGTTAATAAACGCAGATGGAAATGATATAATTATGATAGAATGGTTACCATTGTGATTCTATGAATACCGAAGATTGATGATGATGTGAGGAAAAATAAATAAGAAAACAAAAACTAACGGGTTAAATATAATTGAATCTGAAATTGAAACAAAAAAGTAGTAACAGAATGATGGCCTGAGAAGTTATTTGGGTTAGCGGGACGTCGTGGGTTCAAACCCGGACTTGGGCATTTTTTTTAGGGAATACTTCTTTGAGGTAGTTATTTATTTATTTACTTATCATTATTATTATTCTTATCATTAATATTATTATAGTTATTAAAATAAATGTTAGTAATATTATTATTAGTAAAATCATTATTTTTGTAGTTATTATTATTAGTAGTATTATTATCATTATCATTAATATTATTAATATTTTCATTATTATTATTATTATTATTATTATTATTATTATTATTATTATTATTATTATTATTATTATTATTATTATTATTATTATTATTATTATTATTATTATTATTATTATTATTATTATTATTGTTGTTATGATTACTACTTTACATTAACAATATTATTATAACAAAGAAATATTTTTTATATAAGTGTATATAGGTTCCAACTACCAAAATTTTACATGTAATTATATATATATATTATTTACATAAATATTTACATATAACAAATTATTGATTTCAAATATAATATTAAACTATATTAATATAAATTAAATATATAAGATATATAATTTAAGATATAATATATGAATTTATTTGATTACAATTATGTGTGTTAATATATACATGAATGATTTAGGTTCGTCAATCCGAGGCCAATCCTACACTTATTCAATGTCGTCATATGTATTTTTACTACAAAATACATTAAGTGAGTTCATTTGATTCCCTTTTACTCATTACATTTTTGGGCTGAGAATACATGTACTGTTTTAATAACTATTTTACAATATTTATATGCGTGAGTTCATTTGATTCCCTTTTACTCTTTACATTTTTGGGACTGAGAATACATGCGCTGTTTTTACAACTACTTTATTAAATATTTTTGAAATATATTTGTGAACTGCGAATACATGAAATGCTTTTATAAATGTTTGACGAGATAGACACATGCAAAACATTCCTCGAATGAATTATTATGCAGACAGAAGTTCTGCGGATTATTATTGAATTATGAGGACATGATAATTGCCACCGTTGAATTATGTGGACATGATAATTGCCACCTTTGAATTATGTGGACATGATAATTGCCACCATTGAATTATGTGGACATGATAATTGCCACCGTTGAATTATGTGGACATGATAATTGCCACTAATTGATATAATGTTATGTATCGAGAGAATGATTTTTATGCACAGGGTATGTGTATTAGTTTTTGTGCACGAGATATGTGTACGGTTACTAAGATTTATGAAAATGTATTTCGTACACGAGAAAGGTGTACTGTATTTAAAAGATATCGCATGTACATTACAGGTGGGTATAGGATTCGGGCCCATTTGTACCATGCAGCATTTAAATTTTGTGGTCTATCAAAATGATGAATTTTATTGTTTTATGATAAACCGATGAATTCACCAACATTTTGGTTGACACTTGAAAGCATGTTTATTCTCAGGTATGAAAGAAATCTTCCGCTGTGCATTTCCTCATATTACATGGAGTAGTTCATGGCATATAGAGGTCAGAACCGCGCAATTGGATCAACTGTTGAAGACTTCGTCCAGATGGATTAGGACGGGTCCTTTTAATTAATGCGCCAGATTATGAAATCAAAGGACAAATCCTACACATGGTGACTAATCAATGCCAATTTAGTGGTGCGCCGAAGGAAGATCCAAACGAACATCTTCGTACATTTAATATGATCTGTACTCTATTTAAAATCTGAGAAGTGGAGGATGAACAGATATATCTCATGTTATTTCCCTGGACTTTAAAGGGAGAAGCCAAAGATTGATTAGAATCGTTACCGAAAGGGGCGATTGATACATGGGACGTTTTAGTTGAAAAATTTCTTAAACAATTCTTTCCGGCATCTGAAGTCGTAAGACTTCAAGAAGGAATTGTTACGTTCACACAAAAACCAAATAAAACTTTATATGAGGCGTGGACAAGATTTGGAAAGTTGTTAAGAGGATGTCCGCAACATGGTTTAGACACTTATCAAATAATACAAATATTCTACCAAGGATGCGACATAACTACAAGAAAAGACATCAATATAGCAGTTGGTGGTTCCATTATGAAGAAGACCGCAATTGAAGCTTACAAAATTATTGATAACACTGCTTCCCACTCACATGAGTGGCATCAAGAAAAAGATATCGTTAGATCATCTAAAGCAGCTAGAGCCGATTCTAGCCATGACTTTGATTCCATTTCCGCAAAGATAGATGCTGTGAGAGACGAATGGAAAAGATGACTAAGGATATTCACTCAATACGAATTAGTTGTGAGCAGTGTGGAGGACCACATTTGACAAAAGATTGTCTTAGTATTGAACAAACAATGGAACAAAGAGAGAATGTTTCATACATGAACCAAAGGCCTGGAAATAATTATCAGAATAATTATCAACCATCAAGACCAATCTACAATCAAAACCAGAATTATAACCAAAATGTTCCATACAACAACCAACAAGGTCCTAGCAATCAACAAGTATCCAACAATACTTACAACCAGCAAAGACCTATTTTTCAAAACAAACCACCACAAACCGATGATAAAAATTCAAATTTATAAGACATGATGTCGAAGCTAGTTGAATCTCAAACTCAGTTTTTCACATCTCAGAAACAAACGAATGAACAAAATGCTCAAGCATTTAGAAATCAACAAGCTTCTATTCAAAATCTGGAACAAGAAGTAAGTAACCAAGCAAGGTTGATAGGTGAAAGAAAACCGGGAAGTTTACCTAGTGATACAAATGCTAACCCCCGGAATGAAACAGCTAAAGCCATTACCACAAGAAGTGGTATTACACTTAAACCACCTGAAATACCTGTAATTTCTGATGACTCTATTCCTACTCCACAAGAACCACAATCTGAGCAAGATAAGGAAAAAGAACCGGTAGTTGAAAAGGTTAATGAAGATAACACAGTTAAGGCTAAACCTTATGTTAAACCATACCAACCACCACTTCCTTACCCAAGTAAAATGAGAAAAGAAAGACTTGAAGCTGAGCAATCCAAATTCTTGGATATATTTAAACAAATAAATGTCAATCTTCCTTTCATTGATGTGATTTCAGGAATGCCTAGATATGCTAAATTTTTGAAAGATCTAATCACAAATAGAAGGAAAATGGAAGAACTCTCGGCTGTTACTATGAATGCTAATTGTTCTGCAGTACTGTTGAATAAGATACCAGAAAATTTATCTGATCCAGGAAGTTTCACAATTCCATGTTTTCTGGGTAGTCTTAGTTCAATAGAAGCATTGGCAGACTTAGGTGCTAGTATAAATTTAATGCCGTATTCACTATACGCTAAACTAGACCTTGGAGAATTGAAACCAACACGAATAAGTATACAACTAGCCGATCGATCAGTAAAATATACTAGAGGGATAATGGAAAACATGTTAGTTAAAGTTGGTACTTTAGTATTTCCAGTAGATTTTGTTATTCTGGACATGGAAGAAGATTCTCGAGTTCCTCTCATATTAGGAAGACCATTCTTAAACACGGCTAAAGAAATAATAGACATGTTTGGTAAGAAATTGACCCTAAGTATAGAGGACGAGAGTGTTACCTTTTCTGTTGATAGAGCCATGCAACAACCGCAATCTAGAGATGATACATGTTATTATATTCAAACTATAGATTCACATGCAGAATTGTTAGAAGAATTTCCAGAATTACACGGAACAGGAGAATGTTCTTTAGGAGAAGGAACATAACCAATTGATGAAACTGAAATGTTAGCTACACTTATAGCTAATGGATATGAACCAACAACATAAGAACTTCAAATGCTAAAAGAAGAAGACAGGTATCGATATAAATCATCGATAGAAGAACCACCGACATTAGAGTTAAATCAACTTCCAAACCATTTGGAATATGCTTATTTACATGGTGAATCTGAATTACCTGTAATAATATCTTCTTCTCTTACTGAAAATGAAAAATCTCAATTCATTTCTGTGCTAAAAGCTCATAAACCAGCTATTGCATGGAAGATTTATGATATTAAAGGCATAAGTCCTTCGTATTGCACACATAAAATCCTTATGGAAGAAGGTCATAAAACGTATGTGCAACGCCAACGAAGACTAAATCCTAATATGCAAGATGTTGTTAAGAAAGAAATTATTAAACTGCTAGATGCAGGATTAATTTATCCAATCTCTGATAGTCTATGGGTAAGCCCAGTTCAATGCGTACCTAAGAAGGGTGGCATGACTGTCATCACAAATGAGAAAAATGAGCTTATTCCTACTAGGACTGTAATAGGATGGCGTGTTTGTATAGATTATAGAAAATTAAATGACGCCACCAGAAAAGATCACTTTCCCTTACCTTTTATTGATCAAATGTTGGAAAGATTAGCCGGAAATAGTTACTATTGTTTTCTTGATGGTTTTTCCGGATACTTTCAAATCCCAATAGCACCCGAAGATCAAGAGAAAACCACATTCACGTGCCCTTATGGTACTTTTGCTTACAAACGCATGTCATTTGGACTTTGCAGCGCCCCTGCAACCTTTCAAAGGTGCATGATGGCGATTTTTCACGACATGATAGAAGAATGCATGGAAGTTTTCATGGATGACTTTTCAGTCTTCGGTGATACTTTTGAAACATGTCTAGTTAATCTTGAACGAATGCTTATTAGATGCGAACAATCAAATCTAGTACTTAATTGGGAGAAATGCCATTTCATGGTTAAAGAAGGCACCGTTCTTGGTCATAAAATTTCAAAAGAAGGAATTAAAGTGGATAGAGCTAAAGTAGATGTAATTGCTAAACTTCCACATGCCACCAATGTTAGAGGAGTTAGGAGTTTTCTAGGGCATGCCGGTTTTTACCGATGTTTCATAAAATATTTTTCTAAAATTGCCACTCCTATGAATAAAATCCTAGAAAAGGATGCTCCATTCATCTTTTCAGATGAATGCATCAAATCTTTTAATATTCTTAAAGAAAAACTCACTTATGCGCCAATCATGATAACTCCAAATTAGAATCTACCGTTTGAACTAATGTGCGATACAAGTGATTTTGCAATGGGAGCCGTTTTAGGACAAAGGATTGAAAAACGATTTCAACCTATTTATTATGCTAGTAAGACGTTACAAGGAGCACAAACGAATTACATAACTACTGAAAAAGAACTCCTTGCTATTGTCATTGCCTTTGTCAAATTTCGTTCATATCTCGTTCTAGCAAAAACGGTGGTCTATACCGACCATTCTGCTCTTAGATACCTATTTTCCAAACAAGATGCCAAACCAAGATTAATCCGTTGGATCTTACTCTTACAAGAGTTCGATATTGAAATCCGAGATAAAAAGGGAGCATAAAATCTCGCAGCTGATCATCTTTCTCGTCTTGAAAATCCTGAATTAGAAGTTCTAAATGAATCGGCCATACAAGATAACTTTCCTGATGAATATCTATTGAAGATAGATTATAATGTAATTCCATGGTTTGCAGACTATGCAAACTACTTAGTATGTGGATTCCTTGAAAAAGGGTTGTCGTACCAAAAATGAAAGAAATTCTTTAGTGATATAAAACACTATTTCTGGAAAGATCCACATCTGTTTAAAAGTTGTCCCTATGAAATAATACGCTGATGTGTATTCGGGGATGAAGCCAGTCAAATCTTAAACCATTGTCACACAGGACCAACAGGAGGGCATTATGGGCCTCAACTCACAGCAAGAAAAGTCTACGACGCTGGATTCTATTGGCCTACAATTTTCAAAGACGCACACCTTCTTTGCAAATCCTGTGATGCTTGTCAAAGGGCCGGAAAAATAAGTCAACGTGATGAAATGCCACAAAATGTCATTCAAGTATGTGAAGTATTTGACGTTTGGGGTATTGACTTTATGGGTCCATTTCCAAAATCTCATAATAATCTCTACATTCTCGTTGCTATTAATTATGTATCTAAATGGGCCGAAGCAAAAGCTCTCCCAACTAACGATGCACGAGTTGTAGTCAACTTCTTAAAACGTCTTTTTGCAAGGTTCGGAACACCGAAAGCTTTAATAAGTGATCGGGGTACTCATTTTTGTAATAATCAACTTGAGAAAGTTCTCAAAAGATATGAAGTAACTCATAAAATCTCAACCGCTTATCATTCACAAACAAGTGGACAAGTTGAAAATACCAACCGAGCATTAAAACGTATTCTAGAGAAAACCGTAGGATCAAATCCGAAGGAATGGTCCATGAAATTGGAGGATGCACTCTGGGCTTTTAGAATAGCCTACAAAACTCCAATTGGAACTACACCTTTTAGACTCGTTTATGGAAAAGCATGTCATCTTCCAGTAGAAATTGAACATAAAGCATTTTGGGCTTTGAAGACATGTAATCTTGATTTACATGAAGCTGGACGTCTATGGTTAAGTCAATTAAATGAATTAGAAGAATTAAGACATGAAGCATACGAAAATTCGTTAATCTGTAAAGAAAGAACGAAGAAATGGCATGATAAAAGAATCAGAAGTTCAAAAGAATTTAAAGAAGGGGACAGAGTTCTTCTTTTCAATTCACAATTCAAGTTATATCCTGGAAAATTGAAATCAAAATGGTCTGGACCATTCATAGTCAAAAGAGTTTTCTTATACGGAACAGTAGAATTAATAAATTCAAATGGGTTGAATTTAAGGTTAATGGTCACAGAGTTAAACATTACATAGATAGTCCAATGGAAGTTGAAGATGAAGTTAATCACAATTTCGACACCACAGCTAACTAAGTGTGGGAAAGTTCGAATCTTTTTTAGGGTAATATGTATTTCTGTTAGAGTTAGATATTCTGTTTTCGTGTAGTTTCCGAAAATGGAATGCGAATGGTCTTTCCCTAGCAGACCCTAAAGAACTAGTCTTCTCCCACCATTCTGAATTTTTATTTTTTTTAGGTTTTACGAGATGAAGAATTCCTTTGATCTGAACCATGGTTTAATGCTACACGCTTTGATTACTAAACATAATAATGACACACTCCCGAGTGACCTGGTGTTAGTAATAAGAAGCAGATGTGACGAAGTAAGAAAAGAACTCAGGAAAGATCATCATAAGATACATTATGGGAAAGGAAAATCAAAATCCGCAACAAAAAGAAGAGCACGACACCCTGAAAAATGTTATAAATGCAGAAAATGGTCACACGAAGGTAAATGTTCAAACAATCAAACATATTCAAATACCGAATTTGTTACTCTATGCAAAGAAGGACCGTTCATATGTTTAGAAGAAAAGATATTGAAGAATCGAGGTTATGCTTATGTAGCTATGGAGAACCAAATCACACGACTCTCCTATGAGTCGGCTAAAGCAGGTCTCTGAGAATTCTATCTCACAGGTAAGTATGTACAGTTTTTATTTTTATTTTTATTGCTTTTAACCTTTTGATAATAAACGCTGAATCGTTCGCTATAAAGTATTAAATTGGTATTCAATAAAATTAGGTATGCGTAACCGAAATTATTGATATCATACAAAAATTTATTACATCACTGCGAAATTTACCGTTTATTCTTAAGGTGTAAATATCTTTAATCAATCAACCCAAAATATTTCAGAAATTCGTCAGGAGTAAAACTAGGTTATGGAACCGAAATTACTTTACCAAAAAGAGGGGCGTATATTTTTGATAATATTTGATTGATTGAAGTGGGATAAAAGACCAAAAAAAAAATTTTATTTAATTTTTACCTTGTTTTTAATTAATATATAAATATTAAATTAATATTGTAAACTTTTTAAAACCAATACATTTAAGTTTTTATGTATTTTTAAAAATTAATATTTTTAATATAAGTTTGTATGTATAAAAACAAAAATATAATATAAGTTTGGTGTGAATTTTTAATTTTAATAATATGAATTTTTAATTTTATGCATTTTAAATTTAAGTTTGGTGCGAATTTAAAAACAAAAATTTACTTTATTTCATTAAGTTAAAAATTTGATTTTTAAAAAATTCGTCGTGAGTTGAAAACTAGGTCGTTGAACCGAAATTGCTCTACCCAAGGGAGGGACGAGAACTTTTATTATCATTATTTTTAATTTTATTGAATTAAAGTATGCTAAAAATATTAAAAAACCCAAAAATCTTTGCTTTTAAATAACAAATTTTTAAAATTTTGTCGAGAGACGGACTAGGACATCGTTCCGAAACACCCTCGTCCTAAATAGCAAGGAAAACAAAATTTTAAATTTATTTAATTTTTGTTTTATAAGTATAAGGTTTTATAAAATAATAAAAAAAACCTGCACCCCATGCGATCGCATGGGGTTGGCACTTGGAATCCATGCGGTCATATGGAGACCAAATGCTGGTCAGGTATCAAAAAGTCCAGCGACTGCTGCTGCTTCTCATAACTAACACACACATACACGAACACATCCATAAAACACCCCAAAAATTGTGACGACCCGAAAATTTCCAACCAAATTTAAACTTAATCTCTATACGATTTCGACACGATAAGCAAAGTCTGTAATGTCGAGTCTTAAAATTTTGAACTAGATTTATTTGACCTTCGACCATTCCCGACGATTCACGAACAACTATATATATATATATATATATATATATATATATATATGTATATATATATATATATATATATATATATATATATATATATATATATATATATATATATATATATAATATATATAAATATATAAAATAATATTAAATATATTTGTTTAAAAATATATAATATATATTTATGTGATAAGACTGATTATTTAAAACTGATTATATATAGAGAGAGTGTAAATGGAAAATGAATGATTTCGAGCTTAATTAGTAAACGTCTGTAACACTCGGTTGATGTTTTGTTAATTTTAATATAGATATTGTACATATTCATGAAGGGTTGAAATAAAAGTTGGACTGTAAATCGATTACGAATATTTTAGATTTGTTAAAAATATTTTTACATTTTTTAGCTTAAATATTAGTACTCCGTACATATTAATTGGAACAGAAAATAAATAATTAACTAACATTTTTGATCAGGTTTCAAACAGTTAATGAGTGAAATAATTAAATATATTTAATCTAAAAATTTGGGATTTTTAGGGACACTTTTATACGTTAACTGTTTAGCAATGGACACGATATAGCCATCCGGGGAAAAGCGTCGGCAGATAATGTTAGATTCATGGCTGCTTGACTGTTTATTTTACACGTTTTAGGAATCCCTGATATTATTAAAGTTATGTGTAGTCCACTTGCAATTTATTATATTTATCTTTGTTTATAACTGCATTCATAGATACAAGGGATATATATGTATCTCTATATCTTCTTCATTTAAGAAAACTTACCAACACTCAAACAATCTAAATATCTATCTTTGTTTCGTTTCAACTGCAACTACTTCTAATAAACTCCAAATTAAAACCGAACCCTTCTTGTTCCATTTTGCTTCTGTTCCATCAAGATCACTAAACTAAAAATTTTCGGTTTAGTTTAATACGAGAGCTGTTATCAATGAACAAGATGTACACCATTCGAACGACCTTGTTGTGTGCTTATATACACAGACTACAGCCAACCATTGCAACCCCACTTCCACCACCGGAGCCGCCACTACTCGCCAACACCAACCTCGTCCACCTCACAACCATCGATTTTTCTTAGTCAATCACCACCTCCAAATCACACGCGTACAACTATATTTACTACTACGTATTACGGTTTGGTTTTGTTACTATTCTGTTGAACACCATCATACAACCGGCACCACCTTCTTCACCGGCCACCAAACTACCATCTCAACCGCCATCACCACCGGCTACCAATCACCACCACCATCTCTCTCTTCTCTCTCTCTCTACCATTTATCTCTCTCTATCTCTCTTTATATTTCCCTTTCTCATTTTCTTTTACCCGATGAAATCATCACCACGAAACACAACCATCTTCCACCTCCTACACCTTTGTGAACTACATCGTGTTCCTGTTTGAATGTCGTGAAACATAGAAGCAAGCAAAAAGGTAGCTAAACTAATTATATGTTTGCTGGATTTTTTTCTTTTTGCTGTTAGTCCACAATAAAAAGAAAGAAGAAGGATTTTGATTGGTCAAAAGCAATAAACAAAAGTGAAACTTTTTGTACAAGGGTTGGTAGTCAAAACAGAAGAAAAGAAAGTGGGTTCCAGTTTATCATTAATTTTTTTTTATTTTGGCTGATTCTTAAGTGCTTAGCAACTTGGATCGATTATATTTTTTTTTTGGGGCCGAAAGTATTATATTTTTGTTGGGCTTTAAAGTTTGAAAATGATTATGATTACAATTAAGTTTAAGAAGATAATAATGACGATTCAAATGATGATACGGATGATGATGAAATGGTAATGGTTTTATGGTGAGGTTAGTATAAAGATGATGATGTCGATGCTATGTAATTGTGATGATGATAATGATGATTTGGGTTGTAAGTTAAGAAGGAAAACAAAAAAAGATTCGTATATGTTATATAATGCAAACTGCGAGTTGATTCAGAAAAACATGGATGGAGCCATGGTTTAGGAGTGTTTGGGGTTAACGAGAGGCCGGGGTTCGAGCCTAGGCAAAGACAGTTTATTTATTTTTTGGAGCTTTTAAGGTAGAACTCTATTATTATTAATACTATTATCAAAATTATTATTATTATTATTATTATTATTATTATTATTATTATTATTATTATTATTATTATTATTATTATTATTATTATTATTAGTTATTTATTACTATTATTATTATCATTACTATTATTACAACATATCTTACTTACGAAAAATGTATTTAACACATATATAATATCTATGTTAAGCTTACAAACTATTTTGTTTTCAAAATAAAATATTATGATTTATTATTGATTAAATTACATATAAGATATAAATATATTTTAATATAACCTTATATATAAACTTTAATATATCATATATGCTTTAATAGATATACAAATGATATAGGTTCGTGAATTCGAGGCCAACCCTGCATTGTTCAGTTCCATCGTATGCATATTTTTACTACAAAATATCGTATTGTGAGTTCATTTGCTCCCTTTTACTCTTTACATTTTTGGGACTGAGAATACATGCGCTACTTTTACAACTGCTTTATTAAATATTTTTGAAATACATTTTGAACTGTGAATACATGAAATGCTTTTATAAATGTTTGACGAGATAGACACAAGCAAAACATTCCTCGAATGAATTATGTGGACGTGATAATTACCACCATTGAATTATGCGGACGTGATAATTGCCACAATTGATATGAATATTTTTCCCTGATTATTATTGCTTGGTAACCTAAGAATTAGGGAACATCACTAATTTTGAGAATTAGTGCACGCCTAATTGACGCGAATCCTAAAGGTAGCTACCGGGTTTAACACCCCCACCCAGAATGTTCACAAGACGGAAGGGCTAGTGGGCGTGGTGTTTAGTACTTCGAAGTTTATATGATTATTATACAGACAAGATGTTCTGTTTTGGGGATATTATTATGTGCATTATATGTTAAGGTCGGTTACCAAGCCAAGTTATGAAAGCAATGAAAAGTGAATGATATGTATCGAGAGAATGATTTTATACACATGTTATGTGTATGTTATTTTTGTGCACAAGTTATGTGTACTTTTACTAAGATTTATGAAAGATGGTTTCGTACACGAGAAAGGTATACTGTATTTAAAAGATATCGCATGTACATTACAGGTGGGTATAGGATTCGGGCCCATTTGTACCATGCAGGATTTAAATCTTGTGGTCTATCAAAATATTGAATTTTATTATTTTATGATAAACCTATGAACTCACCAACCTTTTGGTTGACACTTGAAAGCATGTTTATTCTCAGGTATGAACGAAATCTTCCGCTGTGCATTTGCTCATTGTAAAGACTTTATTTGGAGTTGATCATCGCAATGGAACCAGATATTGGTGACTTCGTCCAGACGGATTAGGACGGGGTATGACATGTGGTATCAGAGCGGTGGTCTTAGCGAACCAGGTCTTGCATTAGTGTGTCTAACTGATAGTCTTTAGGATGCATTAGTGAGTCTGGACTTCGACCGTGTCTGCATGTCAAAAGTTTTGCTTATCATTTCGTGTCGAAAATTACCTACTTATCATCCTTAGGAAAGTACCTTCTTATCATTCTTAGTCTAGAAACATCCTACTGCACTGATTGCATGAATAATGTATAGACAAAATTCATATCTTAGCGTACCTGATAATTCATATCCTAGCGTATCTGTTACTGTAGATTTGCCTGACATATGCCGTAAATTCCTCCGTAATCTACGAAATCTTTTGTTCTATATATATAGATATTCTATGTAATTAGAATACCATCCGATAGCCGAAAATCATTCATATCGAAAAATCCTTTACTCAATCTTATGAAATGGAACTCGTCACTAGATCAAGTTCTACGGAACCCGACAGCTATTCCGACATGGATGTTCACCTAAGCTCCGGAAGCAACGTCACTAGAATGAATCAATCAATCAACCATCCCCAATTTATCTGATGGGTTCGTAGTCGACTTAATCAATGGAGACGCGAAAAAGGCGATCCTTTTCACCAACCGAATTTACCTCTTGACGAAGAACCCGAAATACTTACCGGTGAACCAGTCCGAAACACCATTTTCACCCTCATTTCCCGAATATCTCACCACGATTATATTCTATCTAAAATTCTAAACCATATTCATCCACTCGTTCTGACCAACAATCATCCCGGGGTAATACAAGAAGTCAGCGAACTTCGCGCTCGAGTAATCAATTTGGAGAATATGGTGCAAAATTTACCAGCTTCGGCAACATCACTGGCACCAACAGTACCATCAGTAACAGCAGCCGTACCATCAACAATCCATGCCTCAACATCTCATTCTGTACCTAAAGTAGAATCATCGTTCTACGTATCGTTCTACATCAATTATCTTCGTTCTTCATGGCGATTATGTAATCTCTAATGTTTTAGAGATTATGTATTCAAGTTCTAATGGTAAATCAAATGAGATTAATATTATATTAACTCATTAAATCTATGATTACATCTGAAGAAAAATATATATGTAAGTATATTTTCATAAAGATTGTAATTAAAAATTCTTTCGTACAAACTGTTAATGGTGAAAATATTTTAACGGGTAGGTAATAACCGAGGAATATTTAGATTTCACATTAATAAGTTACATTGTACATTCTTCGAATCTGAATTCAACCGTCATTTACTATCCTATTTACATCCACAGATATACGAATCCGTTCACCACAGAACAACCATTTTTATCCGATTTCATATTTGGGTTTTGATTTATCAGAATCCAACAAGTGACATAATGAAGAAAACATTGGACAAAGTAAAATTTGTTAGAAACAAACAAATTAACTATGAGAAATTTTGTTAAGAATTCAAGCTAACTGTTCCTAGCTAACTGTTAATTCCTTATTACATTTTAATTATCGCAATTTACATTCTCGCAATTTTATTTATCATCATTTAATTTCTGTTATTTACTTTACGCACTTTATTTATTGTCATTCAATTTCTGTTATTTATTTTTACGCACTTTAAATATCGGGACACGTATACATGGTTTTGACATATCATATCTACGCATCTATATATATTATTTGGAATAACCATAGACACTCTATATGTAGTAATGCGGGAGTTAGCTATACAGGGTTGAGGTTGATTCTATAATAATATATATAGTTTGAGTTGTGATCGAGTCTGAGACATGTACACGGGTCACTATACGTATTAATTAATTCGAATATTATATATGAATTTATTAGACTATTAACTGTGGACTATCGACTGTGGACTAATAATGTTGGACAATTAAAATGAATTAAAATATTGATTATAACATATGAAACTAAACAATTCTTCAAGTTTACCACTTGATTTCATCTTAAACCTCATTTGTATCTTGACGATTACAATCTGCGTTCAAACCTTTCATGATTCTTGAAAATACCTCAATCGAGAGGATGAACCAACCGCACTTCATCTACGGAAGAAAAGATTGATGCATATAGTTATGCACCTGAAAACACTCGGAACATAAGTAAACGTTTAACACGTATCTGTGCTAATTCCTTTAGTGTTATTATTACCCAAAATAACTTGGTGATTCCTTTCAAAGTAGCAAATTATGTCACAGCTTCAGCAAGTCAACTTCGACTTTTCGTTCGAAACAACCTTATTATCATCTTGATATATATGCGTGCTCTTTTATTGTTACCAGGGAACCTTTTATATTCCACCATATTACCAACAGACGTACCAACAACCTCGTTGCTTCTTGGCTTAAATCTCTCTGATAAATCATTATATTTATTCATTGAAACCCTATCATATACTCAATCGCATCTTGTAACGAGAACTGCCATACCAATTACCGGGAATCAGCAATCAGTACTTTGAAAACTCACAGCATATCTACATCAACAGTTATATGTATAACATTTATTTCTTAGAATTATGATCTTTCATTCTGAAATTCTGAAAAGCACTCGGTCTACAAATCAATACTCTGAATGTTGAAAAAGCTGAATGAAGCAGCAGAAACCGTAGATAACTGTAAACGACCTTAATCATCAGAAGTTTGATGATAAAGAGTATTATGTTGGAAAAGCTCAGAAAAGTTGGAATTGGAAAACGGATTGAGCTAACCACGAAGGAGACCAAGGACATACAAGGACCATACCCTATATTAAAAGAATCCAGGTAATTCTGGATCCGTTGAAATCTTTAGAGAAAATCTTACTCCGAAGTCATGTTAAAATCTTGCGAAAAATTTTTCTTCATCAACCTTCAAACTTGGAAATTCCAAAATATCATAAATATCTTCGATATTTCTGAGGATATTTTCATAAATATTCTCGTCCGAAATTACATACCTCTTCGTGCTTCCTGTGTTTCATTATATTGGAAAATTCTGTAAAATCTAAGTGTAATTTATGAATGAATTCTGGAGAAATGTAAAGAAATTGATGCATGAATTAGTATAATATAATGACACTTGATCAACGTGATTATATTACAGTAAGTCATGCTGAGTTTCTAATGAAACGTGATGATTCATAGATCATAACATCATCGTGTGTCATGTCACATAACTCTTTCATTCTGCTTAACTTCTGAACATATCAAGAAAGTATATTCTTGATAGTTCTATTCTCAGTGATTCTGGTAATTTGACAAATCAAATCGTGCTATTACGTTCTTTCTTGTTTAGAACATTAAGTTCATTCGAAACTCCATACTTACGAATTCTGGACCATTACTCGCTTTACTAGAGGTCGAGTACAAAATAAAAAGGCAAAGAGCTCCAAAATATAAGAGAAAATATAAAGCCCAATAACAACACGGATGTTACAAACCGTAGATATTAGTACAGATAGCAATATAAGGACACGGTAGAATTAAGAATAGTATCACCCCAAAGTAATAGTAGAAGTAAACAGATTTTTCTGGCAGAAGATTGAAAAGAAGGATGACAGAAATGATAATTAGAAAAATATCTAGGATTAGAACGGGATTAGGCATCTTCACAATCTTTTGGATGTATGAACTAAGAAAGAAAGTATAGGAATGATGAAAATAATGGAAAGGAAAAAGTTTAATTTATAATGGGAATATCAGACAGAGTAATCAAGGCAGATCACCGTATTTAATTATAGAGATCTTAATTTCTTTATTCACCGAAGAATAAAATCTTTTAGATTTCGAAGATTTTCTTTATATCCCTTGAATTCCGGAATTCAACCATGACTAGTCAAAAGTTATGATGAACACATGTCTTTCTCATTTCACTATTTAGTGATAGCTTCACTCGTACTCTTCGAGTAATAGAATTATCTTATCCATATTACTCAACAGTAATAACACTCTATTTATCAGCTCAAATTCGTTATAAATATATTTTTAATGTTAGCTATGATGACCACGATCAAATTTCGGGACGAAATTTCTTTAACGGGTAGGTACTGTGACGACCCGGAAATTTCCAACCAAATTTAAACTTAATCTCTATACGATTTCGACACGATAAGCAAAGTCTGTAATGTCGAGTCTTAAAATTTTGAACTATATTTATTTGACCTTCAACCATTTCCGACGATTCACGAACAACTATTTATAAATATATATATATATATATATATATATATATATATATATATATATATATATACTACTTGAAAATATATAAAATAATATTAAATATATTTGTTTAAAAATATATAATATATATTTATGTGATAAGACTGATTATTTAAAACTGATTATATATAGAGAGAGTGTAAATGGAAAATGAATGATTTCGAGCTTAATTAGTAAACGTCTGTAACACTCGGTTGATGTTTTGTTAATTTTAATATAGATATTGTACATATTCATGAAGGGTTGAAATAAAAGTTGGACTGTAAATCGATTACGAAGATTTTAGATTTGTTAAAAATATTTTTACATTTTTTAGTTTAAATATTAGTACTCCGTACATATTAATTGGAAATGAAAATAAATAATTAACTAACATTTTTGATCAGGTTTCAAACAGTTAATGAGTGAAATAATTAAATATATTTAATCTAAAAATTTGGGATTTTTAGGGACACTTTTATACGTTAACTGTTTAGCAATGGACACGATATAGCCATCCGGGGAAAAGCGTCGGCAGATAATGTTAGATTCATGGCTGCTTGACTGTTTATTTTACACGATTTATGAATCCTTGATATTATTAAAGTTATGTGTAGTCCACTTGCAATTTATTATATTTATCTTTGTTTATAACTGCATTCATAGATACAAGGGATATATATGTATCTCTGTATCTTCTTCATTTAAGAAAACTTACCAACACTCAAACAATCTAAATATCTATCTTTGTTTCGTTTCAACTGCAACTACTTCTAATAAACTCCAAATTAAAACCGAACCCTTCTTGTTCCATTTTGCTTCTGTTCCATCAAGATCACTAAACCAAAACTTTTCAGTTTAGTTTAATACGAGAGCTGTTATCAATGAACAAGACGTACACCATTCGAACGACCTTGTTGTGTGCTTATATACACAGACTACAACCCACCATTGCAACCCCACTTCCACCACCGGAGCCGCCACTACTCGCCAACACCAACCTCGTCCACCCTCACAACCATCGATTTTTCTTAGTCAATCACCACCTCCAAATCACACGCGTACAACTATATTTACTACTACGTATTACGGTTAGGTTTTGTTACTATTATGTTGAACGCCATCATACAACCGGCACCACCTTCTTCACCGGCCACCAAAACACCATCTCAATCGTTATCACCATCGGCTACCAATCACCACCACCATCTCTCTCTTCTCTCTCTCTCTCTATCTCTCTTTATATTTCCCTTTCTCATTTTCTTTTACTCGATGAAATCATCACCACGAAACACAACCATCTTCTACCTCCTACACCTTTGTGAACTACATCGTGTTCCTGTTTGAATGTCGTGAAACATAGAAGCAAGCAAGAAGGTAGCTAAACTAATTATATGTTTGCTGGATTTTTTTTTTTTTTTTGCTGTTAGTCCACGATAAAAAGAAACAAGAGGAAAGAAGAAGGATTTTGATTGGTCAAAAGCAATAAACAAAAGTGAAACTTTTTGTACAAGGGTTGGTAGTCACGAACAGAAGAAAAGAAAGTGGGTTCCAGTTTATCTTTATTTTTTTTATTTTGGCCGATTCTTAAGTGCTTAGCAACTTGGATCGATTATATTTTTTTTTTGGGCCGAAAGTATTATATTTTTGTTGGGCTTTGAAGTTTGAAAATGATTATGATTATAATTAAGTTTAGGAAGATAATAATGACGATTCAAATGATGATACGGATGATGATGATGAAATGGTAATGGTTTTATGGTGAGGTTAGTATAAAGATGATGATGTCGATGCTATGTAATTGTGATGATGATAATGATGATTTGGGTTGTAAGTTAAGAAGGAAAACTAAAACAGATTCGTATATGTTATATAATGTAAACTGCGAGTTTATTCAGAAAAACATGGATGGAGCCATGGTTAAGGAGTGTTTGGGGTTAACGA
The DNA here is from genome assembly GCF_046630445.1 of Rutidosis leptorrhynchoides. NCBI lineage: Eukaryota > Viridiplantae > Streptophyta > Magnoliopsida > Asterales > Asteraceae > Rutidosis > Rutidosis leptorrhynchoides. Next base: position 531,412,229 of record NC_092333.1, on the reverse strand, counting down.
GAGGTCGGGGGTTCGAGCCTGGGTAAAGACAGATTATTTATTTTTTGGAACTTTTAAGGTAGAACTCTATTATTATTAATACTATTATCACAATTATTATTATTAATATTATTATTATTATTATTATTATTATTATTATTATTATTATTATTATTATTATTATTATTATTATTATTATTATTATTATTATTATTATTATTATTATTAGTTATTTATTACTATTATTATTATCATTACTATTATAAAGACATTATTTGGAGTCGATCATCGCAATAGAACTAGATGTTGGTGACTTCGTCCAGACGGATTAGGACGGGGTATGATAAAAATTATCAATTTTTCACCAAAATCAACCAAATTTCTTGCTATAATCCGCTCTAATCATGAAATTGTTCAGAAGTTTTTCATAGAAGGTAACAATTACACCCCTAAACCTCTTTAAATTTGATTTTTAGTGTTCTTGAGCAATATTTTACCTAATTTGATTTTGTTAATTTCTAGTGTAATTAGAGTTAAATTGTTAGTATATTATGAATGTATAACCTAGATTGATGCTATTTAACATGATTTGAAGCCAACAATTCAAAATTTTTAGGAATCTAGGGTTTGTGTTCTTGAGCAAATTGGGGCTTTTTGATATAAACAGGTTATGGTCGATTTTTGTATAACCTAGAAGGCCGCGCGGCGCGCCATTCTGGTCTGTCCCAAAAGTCTTGAAATGCGAAAAAGATTGGCCACTTCCCGACATAATTAGACAAAACGCTTTTAACAACATATTCAAATATGTAAAACTAACACATTCCATTAATAAAATGAGTTTTACGAAGCGGGGCCCACATCGGCCGTTTTACGAGTTTAATACAAAATATGAGTTTCGACCATCAAAAAGTTTAAGTACCAAACTACACTACGAGCATGGTGTTTGGAATTAAACTACCCAAGTCTCGGTCAAACTCCAAAAGCTAAATATCCCAAAAGCGTTCTCTAACAACGACGGGATATTTAATCTAAGATGATGCCCTTACCCTTGTCCACAACCGAACCTATAAAAAGGTAAACAACGAGAGGGTAAGAAAAGCTTAGTGAATGAAATAATTATATATATATATATATATATATATATATATATATATATATATATATATATATAACTCATCTATTTGCAATCACATTCACCAAATACCTCATACGAACTTGTAACTCAATTAGCATGTCATCGTACCCAAAACACTTAACAAGTCGTACATTAACACAAAATCGCATTAGCATATACTCAACACAATATATATATATATATATATATATATATATATATATATATATATATATATATATATATATATATATATATATATATATATATATATATATATATATATATAAACAATATGCTAAATAAACGACAATCTCAATATGGTTAACCATAAACGCTATGGTGCTACCGGCTCGTGGTTCACACCATACGCAATTGAGTCATACTCTTTTATAGTGCTACCAGCTCGTGGTTCACACTCAATGCTACCGGCTCGTGGTTCACATCTTATTTTATAGTACTACCGGCTCGTGGTTCACACTCGATGCTACCGGCTCGTGGTTCACATCTAGTTTATAGTGCTGCCGGCTCGTGGTTCACATCTTATCGCACACATGTTATGGCACTACCGGCTCGATGGTTCATACCATAACACCCACAAATAAACGCGTCATATACACATACGTATAATTACTCCACTCACCTCAAAATCTCTTGTGAAAGATAATCAAGCTCAGAAATCTTCAATGTAACGTACCTATTACATTATACATAATATCAATCACAAACTCAAGTTGGTCAACCAACTAAAACTCCATTCTAGTGTTATCTTGACCCATGGTGCAATTTTGACCCATTTACACCCTTAACCCTAATATTTGGGTTAACATCCCCAAAACCCTAATCGTTAGCCAAGTTAGGTTTAAAATGCATTTCAACACAAGGTTTATGCATTACAAAACAACATTAACTAACTTAGGTCCATCTTGACCCATTTGACCAAATTAAGGTCAACACACCCATTTCGGGTCATCCCCCAAACCAAACAACGCCCATTTACTTATCTCTAGGTGTGCTAGTAATTAACTAACTAATTTAAGCTCATAAACATCAATTAATACTTTAAAAAACCCTAGTTAATCATCTTTAGGTCTTCATGACCCAAATTCACCCAAAACACCCAATTTACTAACAAAGTGGGTTTTAAGTTCACCATTAACCCTAACACTAACCCTATCACAAAATTAAATTAGGAAATCATGATTAGAACATACCACTACAATCAAAACGTAGCTAGAGGATAGATGAACAACCTTAATGCTTGCACTTAGACCCGAAATCGGCTTCTTCTTCCTTGATTTGAGTTCTCTCACTCTAGAAAACCCTTTCTCTCACTAAATAAATTTGAAAGAGGTGAAGTAGGTGAAAATGGTGTTATGAGGCTCACCAAACTAAATCTAGAGCCTTAAAGTCGGCTCTTTAGTGAATTTACCAATTTGCCCTCAAAATATCTAATAAAAAGGAAAAGAATCTGTCACAGAACAATGGCGCGGCGCGCCAAATGGCCGCGCGACGCGCCAAACGCCCAGACCAGTTTTCTGCATTCTTTTAATATGTACAACCAAAACCCCACTTCAAGTACATTAACTACACTTATGTACATTACAAATAAACGGGTCTTATAACTCTCCCCCACTTGAATCGGAGCGCGTCCTCGCGATCCACGCCGCATAACAAGAAGGAAGATAAACCAACACAAACTCTTCGGGCTCCCAAGTAAACTCGGAACCTTTACTACGACGCTATTGAACTTTAAAAGTTCTCACCTCTTTATTTCTCAACATTTTCACCTTCTCATCAAGTATAGCAATCGACTCTTCAACATATTCTAACCTATTGTTTAGCTCAATTTCGTCTAATGGCATCCATGAAGAATAATCCGCAAGACACTTACGGAGATGGGAAACATGAAATGTATTATGAATCCCCGCAAGTTCTTCGGGTAATTCCAAACGATAAGCGACTTCACCAACACGAGCTAAAACCTTAAATGGCCCAATAAACCGAGGAGCTAACTTTCCCCGTTTTCTAAATCGAATAATACCTTTCCATGGCGAAACCTTAAGCATCACCATGTCACCTTCTTGAAATTCGATCGTTCGTCTACGTTTATCGACATACGACTTTTGTGTATCTTGAGCCTTCTTCAAATGATCCCGGATAATATCAATCTTGTTATTCGTCTCTAAAACCAAATCGGTACTCCCGATCTCTCTTTGACCAATTTCACCCCAACAAATCAGAGTTCGGCACCTCCGCCCATAAAGCATCTCGTAAGGTGGCCTCCCGATACTAGTACGATAACTATTATTGTACGAGAATTCCATCAAAGGTAAGTGCTCGTCCCAACTACCACCAAAATCAATAATACACGCCCGTAACATATCCTCCAAAGTTTGATTCGTACGTTCGGTTTGACCGTCCGTTTGAGGATGATACGCCGTGCTCAATTTCAATTGTGTACCCATATCTTCATGAAACTTTTCCCAAAACCGAGATGTAAAACGAGTATCTTGATCCGAAATAATCGATATAGGAACTCCGTATCGAGAGATGACTTCCTTGATAAACAACTTAGCCAAGGTCTCCGACGATATCGCTTCCCAAATGGGAAGAAACAAAGCACTTTTCGTCAATCGATCACCTATAATCCAAATCGAATCAAATTGGGTTCTCGCCGTTTTAGGTAATTTTGTGATGAAATTCATGGTAATGTGCTCTCATTTCCATTTCGGGATTTCCAACGGTTGTAACTTACCATACGGCTTTTGGTGCTCGGCCTTAACTTGCAAACACGTGACGCATTGCTCAACATACTTCACAACATCACGTTTCATGCCCGGCCACCAATAATCTTTTCTTAAATCTAGATACATTTTCGTCGCGCCCGGATGAATGAAATACTTTGACTTATGTGCTTCATCAAGTAGCACTTATCGATAATCACCCATCTTAGGCACCCACACTCTTCCTTGAAAAGACAACAAACCATGCGAGCCCATAGTAATGAACTCTGATTGCCCCATGATTCGTTCCGCATGCTTGTTGTGAACGTAAGCCTCTATTTGAATCACATCAAGTTTTTCAAGAAAATCGTTAGTAATAATCATACGTAACAATCCCAATCGTAACGCCGGGTGATGAATCTTTCGACTTAACGCATCCGTGACCACCTTCGCCATGCCCGGGTGATAAAGTATTTCACAATCATAATTTTTCACCACATCCATCCACCTACGTTGGCGATAATTCAAATCTCGTTGATTGAAGAGGTGTTTCAAACTCTTATGATCCGAATAAATCGTACTCTTGATACCATACAAGTAATGGCGCCAAATTTTCAACGCATGCACAACCGCCGCCAACTCAAGATCATGAGTCGGATATCTCGTTTCGTGTTCCTTTAGTTGTCGAGAGGCATAAGCGATGACTTTACCTCTTTACATTAGAACACACCCGAGCCCATTTAACGAAGCATCACAATAAACCGTCATGTCTTTCACTCCTTTCGGCAACACTAACACCGGAGTTTGACACAATTTCTCTTTTAGCAATTGAAAAGCAATTTCTTGCTCGTTCTCCCAAGTAAATCTCGCGTTCTTCCTCGTCAATTTCGTCAACGAAGAAGCGATCTTAGAAAAGTCTTGGATAAACCGACAATAATAACTGGCCAATCCGAGAAAACTTCGGATTTCCGTTGGCGTAGTTGGTCGTTCCCAACTCTTCACCGTCTCTATCTTCCCCGGATCTACTTGAATACCGTCTTTGTTCACAATGTGGCCAAGGAATTGAACCTCCCTTAGCCAAAATTCACATTTGGAGAACTTAGCATACAACTTCTCCTTTCGTAACGTCTTCAATACTTCGCGCAAATGACGTTCATGTTCGTCCATACTTTTCGAGTAGACTAGTATGTCGTAAATGAACACAATCACCGACTTGTCCAACATAGGTTGGCACACTCGGTTCATAAGATCCATGAATTTCACCGGTGCTTTCGTAAGACCAAAAGGCATAACCACAAACTCAAAATGCCCATAACGCGTTCAAAAAGCCGTTTTCTCGATATCTTCCTCACAGACCCGCATTTGGTGATAGCCGGATCGTAGGTCAATTTTAGAGAAATACGTTGCACCTTGGAGTTGGTCAAACGAATCGTCAATCCGAGGTAATGGATAACGATTCTTGATCGTCACTTTATTTAACTCCCGATAATCGATGCACATCCGCATACTACCATCCTTCTTTTTTACGAATAAATTCGGAGCACCCCATGGCGAAGCACTCGGTCGAATGAAACCCTTTCTCAAGTAACTCTTAGGTTTGATTTAACAACTCTTGCATTTCCGTCGGCGCTAAACGATATGGAGTTTTAGCAATGGGGATAGCTCCCAGAACCAACTCAATGAGAAATTCAACTTGTCTTTCCGCCGGAACACCCGGTAACTCGTCCAGAAAAATGTCTTCGAATTCACTAACCACCGGAATTTCATGAATGGGTGGTGGCTCATCACGAGTATCAACAACATGGGCAAGAAAAGCCATGCCACCACTATCAAGGAGACGACGTGCCCGTGCAAAAGTGCATATCGGCACAAGTCTTCTACGCTTATCACCGTGAATAATTAACTCTCCCCCACTTGGGGCCTTTGCACGAATAAATTTTTCATGGCATGTAATATCGGCTCTATTATGATCGAGCCAATCCATACCAACAACGATATCGAAATCGCCCAAAGTCATCGGGATAAGATCAATCTTAAAGTTTTCGGCACCAAAAACGACATCACAATTTTTACACACATCAACCACTAGCACCGTCTTGCCGTCCGCTATTTCGACTTCTACCAGACGACTTAACTTAGCTAACGGTCTATTAAGTCTAGGCACAAATTTTGGAGATACAAACGACAAATTTGCACCACTATCAAATAGGATCCTTGCCGGATTAGAGTTAACCATAAAAGTACCTGAAACAACTTCATTGGATTGCTTGGCCTCATCATTGGTCATCAAGTAATTGCGACCCCTAGCCGTACCCGCCGCTCTCTCCAACTTCTTCACATGATCATTATTCAAATCGGTACATTCCGGCCTCTTGTGTCCCTCTTTACCACAATTAAAACAAGTAAGCTTGGTCGTCGCCTTGGTACAATCACGGACGATGTGCCCTCTTTGATTACAATTATAACACGTGGGTCCGAAACCTCCGGAAGCACCCTTCTTCACACTATTAACGCTTTCAGAGCCTTTCTTGTTCTTTTTATTTGAAAAGTTCGAATAGCTCAGACCTTCAAAATTTCTCTTCGAAAAAGTGAAATCGCTTTTCCTTGGAACCTCCTGCTCAAAACCCCTAGCCAATTCGTATAAATCTTCAAATGACTTAGCCATTCCCCGGCTAATCTTACCCTTCAACTCATCATTCGTATAAATCTTCAAATGACTTAGCCATTCCCCGGCTAATCTTACCCTTCAACTCATCACTTAAAGTACGGTAGAAATCTAGCATCAATTTTTTAACATCCCGTGATTTTCCGTTAAATTTATTTTAACACCGTCTTTTTTTTTTATATAATATCTTTCGTTATTCAAATTTGTATCTTTCGTTAACTAACGTTCATAATATTCTCGTTATCTAATTATAAAGTCATCCGTTACTCGAACGTTTTTAAAATATTCGTTGGGTTAATTCCCGCACCCGCTTTGAAACTCGAGGGACCGAGATTGCCAAATGGGCAAACTAGTTGACTAGGTCAACTAGTCAACCCACTTACCACATCCATTCATTTCATCTCCACCTCCCACCTTCATCCTCCTCTTTCTCTCTACTTCCCATTTTTGAACTCAAAACCCTCAAACATAAAATCATCATCTAAATCCGATTGGAGAAGCAAACATCAAAACAAAATACATATTTGGAATCCTCTCTTCATCCTCTTCAATTTGATACCAACTTCATCTCATTTGGGTAACTTTCTAAAATCACTAATTTTATGTGTTCTTGAGATTTTTGAGTTATAAAGTTGTTAATTAGTGTCTATGGCTCATTGTGATGTCGTGTATGTAATTTGTATGCTCGATTCGTTGTTTTTGGTGTAACTAGTTCAATATGAAAATTACTTGCTAAATCCTTGATTTTGGATGATCAAATGTTGTTAGATTGTTAAAGTGCATGTTTTAAAAGTGTTACTAGTATCATTAGCTTCGTTTTGATGTATAGGTTGATTAAGGAAACTCCAAGAACATGATTAATGATTTTGTGAACTTGGATTAGGGTTTGATAAGCTTTAGATGAACTTTTGATGCACCAAATGCTATGAAATATTGTAGATAAGAATTTTGTTGCAATGTGTGTATGATTACCTTCGAAACGGCATATCATACATGTAAATTGGTTGCCCGAATCATAAAATGCGTTTTAGAACTTGAAACTTTGATTATGAACGTTTAATGCGGTTTTTGGTTGTTGTTAGTGATGAATTGCTTGATGAAATGTGCTTAGTTGTTTTCCTTGTCAAATTACCTTTCTAATGATATAGGTTATGCGTTTTAAGTGTTTTCGGTGCATGAAATGTGTTATATTGTATTTTGGTTCGTGACTTGGACCATTTTTCTGCAAACTGCATGATTCCCAGGTATTGCGCGCCGCGCATTTACCCGCGCGCCGCGCAGAATCAGAGATCCCAGATGTTTGCCTTCTTGGTCGAGTTCTGACCAGAAATTGCACTTGGGTGCGCGCCGCGCAACCCAGTGCGCGCCGCGCAAAAGCCCCAGGCCACTCTCTTTTGTTTTTAAATGTCACAAAAATGTTTCCGCTTAACTAAAACTCCGTTTAACATGAAACTTGACTATTAGGCTCTTATATGACTTCTCGTCTTGGGAAAATTGTCGGATACCCGACCCGACCCCGTTGACTTTGACTTTGACCAAGTTTGACTTTTAGTCAAACTTAACCAAACGATTATACAATCGTTCTAACATACTTAACTACTTGTATCGTGCATGAAACTTGACAAATTGATTCACATGCTATATTAATCGAGTCGTAACGAGCCATAGGACTAATTGAACATCTTTGACCGTTTGTGTTTACCGTTATTGATACAACCTATATGTTTAGGTCAAGACTAGCTTTGTCTTTGCACGCGTCTACTTGTTGAAGTACCTTATTAACTCTCGCGCTCAAGGTGAGATCATAGTCCCACCTTTTCAACAACTTTTATACTTTTAAATCGTGGGCTGAGAAAACATATACTTTGTTACATCTTGTACTACTTACTTTTATGTTTTGAACACAAGTGTGAAAACAAACATTCCACGTGCGAGTTAGAACAAAAATGCCTCAATTCGATTATCATTAGTTACACTTGCAGGGTGTAAGCGAGAACTTATATTGTGTGGCCATACGGGTTTAACAAACCCTCATTCGGACGGTTCGCTACCGTTATGCGGATGAAATATATTTTTGTGTTTTAGTGTGGGTTCTAGCACTGTGTGATGGGGTAACGTTGGTTAAGTTTTGATAATTGAGTGCTCGCGTATAACAACACTTTTGGAATGCAAATGATTTGGATAATCTACGTTATGGAAATACAAAATCTTGTGGTTCAAAAACAACGTTTAATACTTACTAAACCTATGATTTCACCAACGTTTTCGTTGATAGATTCTTCTATGTTTTCTCAGGTTTTGAATGCTTAGTGATACATGCTTCCGCACTCTTTTGATACTTGCTTGGATGTCGAGTATACATGCATTTTGGAGCATCTTTTGAACTTATTTAAACTGTGTCGCATAGTTTTCATTTGTACTTATAACGTTGTAACTTAACTTGTGGTCAATTATCTTTGTAAACTTTGAAACAATCTTTACACTTGAATGGATGCGACATATTTTGGGTCAAACGTCTGTTTTAAAGACTTATGACCAGGTAATGGGACCTACGTAGTCGACGCCGTCACTTGACGATTTGTCGGGGTCGCTACAAGTGGTATCAGAGCCTTGGTTGTAGGGATTTAGAGTTCATTTGTGTCCACCCCGATTCATAGGGTACATAGGTGAATCTAGACTACAACCGGCATATAGACTGAAGTAGGAATTACTTGACTATTTGTGCATTTATACTCGAACTCTTCTATCATATCTGACTCGTATTCGATCTTGATCTTACGTTGATAAATTTTGTTGATGCGCCACCTTGACTTTATGAAGTAATGTTAAATGCACATGAGAATCAGGGTAATATAATTTCCGGGATTATATTACGGTGATTCACATGGACGTTCTGACATTATGACATAGAGAATTTAAGGCGAGTCAAGGAAAATTTTCTCTCTATCCTTATTCCATGCCACGGTTAGTATTGTTGAAAATACTAACCAACGATATTCTTGTCTCATGAAGGAACAATGGCTCACCAAGGTCAACACAATACTCCTCTCGAAACTCTAGAACAAGCTCTTCAACGAATGATAACCACCGCTGTGGGTACGGCCGTGGCCGATCACTTTTCTAACAACAACAATCATGGAGCCGGTAATTCAATCGAAGGTTGCTCCTACAAGAACTTCATGAAGTACAATCCTCCCACTTTCGATGGAACCGGGGGACCGGTTACTCTCACCCGATGGTTTGAACAAATGGAGACCGTTTTTAACACAAGCGGTTGTCGAGACCAAGATAAGGTCAAGTTTTCCACCCTCACTTTCACCGGTATTGCTCTCTCATGGTGGAACACGTATGTACAATTAGTGGGAAGCGATGAAGCCCACACACTCTCTTGGACCGAATTAAGAGAAAGAATGATCACCGAATACTTCCCGCGCGACGAGACTCGAAGGCTCGAGCAGGGTCTAAGGAATTTAAAAACGGTCGGGAACGACCTCGAAGCTTATAATCAACGGTTTACTGAACTAGTCTCGATGTGTCCAAATCTCATGACTCCCGAATCCCTAAGAGTCGAACTTTACATGGATGGCCTCCCTAAGAGCATTCAACACGGGGTAATGACATCCCAACCCACTAACCTACAAGAGGCTTTAGCAAAGGCCCACCAAACTTTGGAAACGGTGAATGAAATGGAAGCACCGGCACCAATGGTCGAGAACCACCCGAGTAACAACAAAAGAACATGGGGAGCCTCTCAATTTAGCAACCACAGCAATAACAACAACCCCGCCAAGAAGCCTTTCACCTCCAACGACAAGAAAGGCTATGCCGGAAAACTACCTTTTTGTAACGAATGCCACAAGCATCACTTTGAAGGATGTGGCAGGTTTCGCCACCGGCGCTAAGGAAGTGGTCACGTCGCCAAACGTTGTGGAAGTACCACCCCCGTCACTCGAATGATGCCCAACGCACACAGGACGGGTGCTTGCTTCGAATGTGGTCAAACGGGTCATTTTAGCAATGAATGCCCAAATAAGAAAATCAACCCCAACGCACGCCGTTGAACTTTCAACATCAACGCCTAGGATGCCCGAGACGACGATGGACTAGTCACAGGTACGTTTCTTCACAACAAACCGTATACTTCATACTTGTTCGATTCGATTACCGCTAGACGTTTTACAACCAAGACTTTGACTTGTACTCATTACCTTCCATCTTTTCCCCTAGATACTATTTAGGCGATTTAAGCGACCAACGGAAAAATATTGTGTGCCTATAAATATTATCGGAGGATATACGTTAAGAAATTGAACTCGACACCAATAGAACTAAGGAACTCAAAACCTATTCATTAAGGATAAATTGTTGCCTTACATTTATGTATAGATTATTGTGAACTAAGAAATTTTCGGTTGGAAACCGATACCCTCTCCCTCGCATCCATGACCTCATGATTATTTGCGTGGATCCCGTGTATTCCAAATCGACCTCCGTTCTGGTTATCATCAATTGGGGGTTAAGGGAGACGATGTCTCCTAAGCCATTTTCCGAGCTCGCAACGTTAGTTGTAAATCCCTCTTAGTACCGTTTGATTTATTTAGGACTCCGTCCGTATTCATGAACCTCCTAAACCACGTATGCAACTTATCTAGACAAATCTGTTATCATATTTATAGATGACATCTTAACTTATTCAAGTAAAGAAGGCAAACGAACAACATCATCATCTTACGCTCGAACTTTGAGAAAAGAGCAACTCTATACCAAATTCTCCGAGTGAGAATTTCTGTTAAACGAAGTCAAATTTTCTAGACCATGATGTTAATGGTCAAGGCATTACAATCAATCTCGAAATCAAGCCACACATAATCATGAAACTCTCTCAACTCAGACTTGTATTCGTAAAATCTTAGATCTCGCCTGTTATCACCGAAGATTCATTTCTGACTTTTCTCGTGTTACCCGACTTTTAAACTCGTTAACTCACTAAGGGAAAACTTTAAACCTCTTCATGACTGAGCCTTGAACGTGATTCTTCACACAAACCTTCCTAGCTAAATTCGTATAGCACTAGATGGAACTCAAACATGGAAATATTTCTACTTGAACGCCGAAAGGCATACTCTCTCGACTCAAAATTAACGTAACTAAAATTCGTTATTTTGCACGAAGAATTCGAATACTAAACCGTAGATCCGATCAACTTTCTCGTCATCACGTACCACACACATACCTCTGTTATTTCACCGTTACTGTCTGATATTACTGGGATTTAAGATAACACACAATCCAACGATACTTCACTCTTCTTTGACTTAACGTCCTTGTGTTTCTGATAATCGGCCAACTATTATTCAACCCCGAACTATACAATTACGTGTACTATCTTGTTTCTCTTCCAGACTTCAATTTTCGACAACTAGAGGCGCGTTATGGCAACCTCGAGATGTAAGCTCATCCTATTCTCAGTCCTCATTTCACTCCTATCTTTATCGCTCGCATTTCCGTTTAAGGAAACTCCTTGTAACATTTCTCCATGGATAGAGAAACTCCTCACATTACATTAGTATTCGCCACGAGGGTGAATAGTCCTAACGAACATTTTTTTTTGTGAACCCTAACTGACTTGTTCAAACATATCTTAAGAGATTCTATTCCAACACGGTGTATCCTTGTCAATTATCCCGTATCGAAATACTCGTTTCACTTCTAGTTTTACAAGAAACCTTGGAGACCCGCTTAGACATGAGTACCGCGTACCACCCACAAACAGACGAACCGAACAAACGAACGATTTACGTCTTCGAAAGACATGTTTCAAACTTGCATGGTCGCTTTTAGTAGATCCCTCTTACAACAGTAGTTACCACTCGTGTGTTCACACGCACTTTCCGAAACCCTATATGACCGCTAATGTCATACCCCTATTCGTTGGACCAAAGCATGTGGCAAACAAAACACCGAATCTTAACTCATCCAAGAAACAACAATTGAGATAATCCAAGTCCGAGAAGGGCTCGAGACGACCCGTAGTCGCCCAAAAGAGTTATACCACACTTAGATGAAAACCTCACAAATCCCAGTGTGTAACCGCGTAATATTGAGAAACCGCACCTTGGAAAGGTGTAATTCATTTTGGGAAATCGAGGAAGGTTATATCCGCAATATTGAACCTTTTAAAACCTTAGGGCGTATTGGAGCCGCTTCCTACCATTTAGAACGGCCGACTCAATTAAGTTTTCGTTTACCCTACATTTCGTGTAACAAACTTAGAAACGTGTCCTGCGGAACAGGAACGTGCAATCCTTCTAGATGCACCAACTATTGATGACAAACTCCTCCTCATAGGAAAAACCGGCTGAACTTGTGGATCGTAAAACCAAGCCCTAATACAACGTAACACCCCGACTATCCGGATTCGTGGAATGTCTAAGAAAGTACCTTCAATCATTCGTAGAATTACTACACTAGGTCTCGAGTAAGAGACATCGACTATTATTTCCAACTAAATTTCGGGACGAAATTTCTTTTGAGGTGTGGATAATGTAACATCCCGTGATTTTCCGTTAAATTTATTTTAACACCGTCTTTTTTTTATATAATATCTTTCGTTATTCAAATTTGTATCTTTCGTTAACTAACGTTCATAATATTCTCGTTATCTAATTATAAAGTCATCCGTTACTCGAACGTTTTTAAAATATTCGTTGGGTTAATTCCCGCACCCGCTTTGAAACTCGAGGGACCGAGATTGCCAAATGGGCAAACTAGTTGACTAGGTCAACTAGTCAACCCACTTACCACATCCATTCATTTCATCTCCACCTCCCACCTTCATCCTCCTCTTTCTCTCTACTTCCCATTTTTGAACTCAAAACCCTCAAACATAAAATCATCATCTAAATCCGATTGGAGAAGCAAACATCAAAACAAAATACATATTTGGAATCCTCTCTTCATCCTCTTCAATTTGATACCAACTTCATCTCATTTGGGTAACTTTCTAAAATCACTAATTTTATGTGTTCTTGAGATTTTTGAGTTATAAAGTTGTTAATTAGTGTCTATGGCTCATTGTGATGTCGTGTATGTAATTTGTATGCTCGATTCGTTGTTTTTGGTGTAACTAGTTCAATATGAAAATTACTTGCTAAATCCTTGATTTTGGATGATCAAATGTTGTTAGATTGTTAAAGTGCATGTTTTAAAAGTGTTACTAGTATCATTAGCTTCGTTTTGATGTATAGGTTGATTAAGGAAACTCCAAGAACATGATTAATGATTTTGTGAACTTGGATTAGGGTTTGATAAGCTTTAGATGAACTTTTGATGCACCAAATGCTATGAAATATTGTAGATAAGAATTTTGTTGCAATGTGTGTATGATTACCTTCGAAACGGCATATCATACATGTAAATTGGTTGCCCGAATCATAAAATGCGTTTTAGAACTTGAAACTTTGATTATGAACGTTTAATGCGGTTTTTGGTTGTTGTTAGTGATGAATTGCTTGATGAAATGTGCTTAGTTGTTTTCCTTGTCAAATTACCTTTCTAATGATATAGGTTATGCGTTTTAAGTGTTTTCGGTGCATGAAATGTGTTATATTGTATTTTGGTTCGTGACTTGGACCATTTTTCTGCAAACTGCATGATTCCCAGGTATTGCGCGCCGCGCATTTACCCGCGCGCCGCGCAGAATCAGAGATCCCAGATGTTTGCCTTCTTGGTCGAGTTCTGACCAGAAATTGCACTTGGGTGCGCGCCGCGCAACCCAGTGCGCGCCGCGCAAAAGCCCCAGGCCACTCTCTTTTGTTTTTAAATGTCACAAAAATGTTTCCGCTTAACTAAAACTCCGTTTAACATGAAACTTGACTATTAGGCTCTTATATGACTTCTCGTCTTGGGAAAATTGTCGGATACCCGACCCGACCCCGTTGACTTTGACTTTGACCAAGTTTGACTTTTAGTCAAACTTAACCAAACGATTATACAATCGTTCTAACATACTTAACTACTTGTATCGTGCATGAAACTTGACAAATTGATTCACATGCTATATTAATCGAGTCGTAACGAGCCATAGGACTAATTGAACATCTTTGACCGTTTGTGTTTACCGTTATTGATACAACCTATATGTTTAGGTCAAGACTAGCTTTGTCTTTGCACGCGTCTACTTGTTGAAGTACCTTATTAACTCTCGCGCTCAAGGTGAGATCATAGTCCCACCTTTTCAACAACTTTTATACTTTTAAATCGTGGGCTGAGAAAACATATACTTTGTTACATCTTGTACTACTTACTTTTATGTTTTGAACACAAGTGTGAAAACAAACATTCCACGTGCGAGTTAGAACAAAAATGCCTCAATTCGATTATCATTAGTTACACTTGCAGGGTGTAAGCGAGAACTTATATTGTGTGGCCATACGGGTTTAACAAACCCTCATTCGGACGGTTCGCTACCGTTATGCGGATGAAATATATTTTTGTGTTTTAGTGTGGGTTCTAGCACTGTGTGATGGGGTAACGTTGGTTAAGTTTTGATAATTGAGTGCTCGCGTATAACAACACTTTTGGAATGCAAATGATTTGGATAATCTACGTTATGGAAATACAAAATCTTGTGGTTCAAAAACAACGTTTAATACTTACTAAACCTATGATTTCACCAACGTTTTCGTTGACAGATTCTTCTATGTTTTCTCAGGTTTTGAATGCTTAGTGATACATGCTTCCGCACTCTTTTGATACTTGCTTGGATGTCGAGTATACATGCATTTTGGAGCATCTTTTGAACTTATTTAAACTGTGTCGCATAGTTTTCATTTGTACTTATAACGTTGTAACTTAACTTGTGGTCAATTATCTTTGTAAACTTTGAAACAATCTTTACACTTGAATGGATGCGACATATTTTGGGTCAAACGTCTGTTTTAAAGACTTATGACCAGGTAATGGGACCTACGTAGTCGACGCCGTCACTTGACGATTTGTCGGGGTCGCTACAAATTTGTGATCATCACCAACGTACTCCGGACAAAAACGAGTCTTTGTCAAGAAGGTAGACTTGAGAGTAACCAAGTCCATTGAACCTTGTCGCAAATGGTGAAACTCGTCCTGGATTTTATCAAGATCGAAAGAAGTTCGGTATTCTTTGAAAAATTCCTTCTTAAACTCCTCCCATGTCAAGCACATGCATTGCTCTTCACCATATAATTTGATTTTATCGTCCCACCACAACTTGCCCTCTTCGCGCAACATGCTAGACCCATACCTCGTCTTCTTCTCGGGAGGACACTCCGCGGTACGGAACGCTCCCTCGATATCGGAGATCCAACAAGTACTTTTCAATGGATCCCTCACTCCATTAAACATCAGAGGTTGAGTATCCTTGAAATTTTTATAGTGGAAGTCCCGCCTTCCACCCCCACCATTAGCTTCACCCCCTTCGCCTCGAGGATAAATGTTTCTAGTCTCTAAAGCCTCCTCTGTTGCGGCTTTCATTCGATCATTGATCATTTCGGTCACTTGTCCATCGACCGACTCTTGGAAGACCTTTCGGACATCGTCAAGAAAATCCTTCTTTAGCCTTTTAATGATGGCCTCAATCTTGGCCGTGAGTTCAACGTCCTCACTCGTACTTCCGTCATTGGTGTCGTGTCCATTTCTCATCTTTATTCTATAAAACGAAGTAATTTAAGCAACAAAACGAAAGGACTTAACCCATATGTATATACATATACACCACACTACCCCATCTTGCTCAACAATCGTCGTACATCGCTTGTTTGACACGATTTGAACCCATAACAATGGTAGCTAATCATTTTTACGTGAGTACATCGCATTAACTCACTAGTACCACGTCTATTTCGCTTGACAATTTCAAATGTCACACAAAACAATAGCGCATGATTAGTTCACATACACCTATGCACTAACCAAGACCCGATCCGACCCAAAGTCCTACAAGTCCCGCATAATGCGCAAACAAAAAGTATAAGTCTAGGTGTCTATCTCAAGTCACCTAAATCCCTTAGACCATGCTCTGATACCACTTGTAACGACCCAAACCAACACACAAACGAACCCGCAGAAAATATCAATTTTTTTTTTGTTTGATCAGCAAATGGCGCGGCGCGCCATTCTGGTCTGTCCCAAAAGTCTTGAAATGGGAAAAACGCTTTTAACAACATATTCAAATATGTAAAACTAACACATTCCATTAATAAAATGAGTTTTACGAAGCGAGGCCAACATCGGCCGTTTTACGAGTTTAATACAAAATATGAGTTTCGACCATCAAAAAGTTTAAGTACCAAACTACACTACGAGCATGGTGTTTGGGATTAAACTACCCAAGTCTCGGTCAAACTCCAAAAGCTAAATATCCCAAAAGCGTTCTCTAACAACGACGGGATCTTTAATCCAAGATGATGCCCTTACCCTTGTCCACAACCGAACCTATAAAAAGGTAAACAACGAGAGGGTAAGCAAAGCTTAGTGAATGCAATAATTACACACACATATATATATATATATAACTCATCTATTTGCAATCACATTCACCAAATACCTCATACGAACTTGTAACTCAATTAGCATGTCATCGTACCCAAAACACTTAACAAGTCGTACATTAACACAAAACCGCATTAGCATATACTCAACACAATATATATATATATATATATATATATATATATATATATATATATATATATATATATATATATATATATATATATATATATATATATATATATATATATAAACAATATGCTAAATAAACGACAATCTCAATATGGTTAACCATAAACGCTATGGTGCTACCGGCTCGTGGTTCACACCATACGCAATTGAGTCATACTCTTTTATAGTGCTACCGGCTCGTGGTTCACACTCGATGCTACCGGCTCGTGGTTCACATCTTATTTTATAGTGCTACCAGCTCGTGGTTCACACTCGATGCTACCGGCTCATGGTTCACATCTAGTTTATAGTGCTACCGGCTCGTGGTTCACACTCGATGCTACCGGCTCGTGGTTCACATCTTATCGCACACATGTTATGGCACTACCGGTCGATGGTTCATACCATAACACCCATAAATAAACGCGTCATATACACATACGTATAATTACTCCACTCACCTCAAAATCTCTTGTGAAAGATAATCAAGCTCGGAAATCTTCAATGTAACGTACCTATTACATTATACATAATATCAATCACAAACTCAAGTTGGTCAACCAACTAAAACTCCATTCTAGTGTTATCTTGACCCATGGTGCAATTTTGACCCATTTACACCCTTAACCCTAATATTTGGGTTAACATCCCCAAAACCCTAATCGTTAGCCAAGTTAGGTTTAAAAAGCATTTCAACACAAGGTTTATGCATTACACAACAACATTAACTAACTTAGGTCCATCTTGACCCATTTGACCAAATTAAGGTCAACACACCCATTTCTGGTCATCCCCCAAACCACACAACGCCCATTTACTTATCTCTAGGTGTGCTAGTAATTAACTAACTAATTTAAGCTCATAAACATCAATTAATACTTCGAAAAACCCTAGTTAATCATCTTTAGGTCTTCATGACCCAAATTCACCCAAAACACCCAATTTACTAACAAAGTGGGTTTTAAGTTCACCATTAACCCTAACACTAACCCTTTCACAAAATTAAATTAGAAAATCAAGATTAGAGCATTCCACTACAATCAAAACGTAGCTAGAGGATAGATGAACAACCTTAATGTTTGCACTTAGACCCGAAATCGGCTTCTTCTTCCTTGATTTAAGTTCTCTCACTCTAGAAAACCCTTTCTCTCACTAAATAAATTTGAAAGAGGTGAAAGAGGTGAAGTAGGTGAAAATGGTATTATGAGGCTCACCAAACTGAATCTAGAGCCTTAAAGTCGGCCCTTTAGTGAATTTACCAATTTGCCCTCAAAATATCTAATAAAAAGGAAAGGAATCTGTCACAGAACAATGGCGCGGCGCGCCAAATGGCCGCGCGGCACGCCAAATGGCCGTGCGGCGCGCCAAACGCCCAGACCAGTTTTCTGCATTCTTTTAATATGTACAACCAAAACCCCACTTCAAGTACATTAACTACACTTATGTACACTACAAATAAATGGATCTTACAATCCTTGAGATTGACCTTAAAGATTGAGAATTACAAACTCATGGAATTCAATGATATCTAAACTCGAGTTTGAACGAGAAAATATTTTGATCAAAATTAAAACCGATTTGTTTTCTGAAAACCTATTTTCAATGCATTCATTACCATTGAACGTAAAATCCTGAGAATTCACCTGGAATTCATTAGGTCACCTGAACTAAACCGGGTGTCAACCGTAAGAATGGTGGTTGCATAGCATGGTCGAAGACAGGACCTTGTGCCAGACCGAAAAACTATAGGGTGATCTTTGCTATTGCTCCTACAAAGGATAGTAGTTGCATCCGACACGTTATAGACCATAATTAAAAGCATGTCACGGGACATTGCCTTAACAGTTGCTTGTTCAACGCTTTCCTTTACAACCGGACGGTAGTTTACCGAAAGGTAATATACGAAGCAAGTATACTGGACGTGTTGCTTTCCTAATACAAGGTTAGCAAGTGGGTGACACAAAACCGCAAGTTTTGAGCTAAAATTTTCAAATCTGAAACCCACAAAACCCACAAAAAGATTTTGCAAACACCGGTGAAGGGTTATTCCGGAAAACTTATCTAGGGTAAAAGCTAGATTTTATTTTTGAAAATCAAATGTTTTCATAAAGATCCATTTTTCTTAAAAGATCTAAATTTTCATAGTCATGTGGGATTGTAAACCACATCGTTACTACCATTGTTCATACCGCCGTATAGAAATCACTGATGTACAAAGTGTGAAGAATAAAGAAGTGATTCTAGTATTTTTTTTTTTTTTTCAAGACTATATTGCTTGAGGACAAGCAACACTCAAGTGTGGGAATATTTGATAATGCTAAAAACGAACATATATTTCATAGCATTATCCCTCAAGAAAGACAAGCTTTTAGTTGCAATTGTTCTATTTACAAGTGATATTCGTTTAAATAATAAAAGGTGAAGACAAAAGACAGATTCGACAATTTGAAGACGCAAACGACCAAAAAGCTAAAAAGTACAAAGTACAATCAAAGTGGTTCAAATTATTGATGAGAAACGTCTCAAAATTACAAGAGTACGAGCCGCAAAACACAAAGTACAAGATATTAAATTGTACGAAAAAGCGTTCGAAAATCCGGAACCGGGAACAGAGTCAACTCTCAACGCGCGACGCAACGGACTAAAAATTACAAGTCAGCTATGCACATAAATATAATATAATATATAAATAATTATTAAAATTATATATTATATTATATTATATATATAAACCGTAAGCAAATAAACAAACAAAAGTATGTGAGCTGTAAAAGAAGGCCATGCGATCGCATGGTCTGGAAGTGCAAAATCCATGCGGTCGCATGGTGAACAGTATCAGCTCAGGTCCTATAAAGTTCGCGTGTTTTGGCCGAATTTTTACATATCTTTCTCTACTCTCTATCTCACGTAATATATATATATATATATATATATATATATATATATATATATATATATATATATATATATATATATATATATAATTTTAATTTTAATTTTAATTTAATAATAATAAGGGTATGTTAGTGAATGTTGTAGGTGTGTAAGTCGAAATTCTGTCCGTGTAAAGCTACGCTATTATTAATCATTGTAAGTTATGTTCAACCTTTTTAAATTAATGTCTCATAGCTAAGTTATTATTATGCTTATTTATGCCGAAGTAATCGTGATGTTGGGCTAAAATATTAAGACGGGGTAATTGGGCTTTGTACCATAATTGGGGTTTGAACAAAAGAACGAAACTTGTGGAAATTAGACTATGGGCTATTAATGATCTTTATATTTGTTTAATTGAATGATAGTTCGTTAATTTAATATAAAAATTACAATTGGACGTACCTATAAATCATATACACTCGATCGGACACGATGGGCTGGATATTTATAAGTACTAATAATCATTCATTTAACTGGAAACGGGAATGGATTAATAGTCAATGGACTTATTAAAACAGGGGTGAATTATATACAAGAAAAATTGGTGTAATTATAGTTTAAGTCCCCATTTAGTTGGAATATTTGACTTCGGGTATAAGGATAATTTGACGAGGACACTCGCACTTCATATTTAATACTGATGGACTGTTATGGACAAAAAAACCAGATGGACATATTGAATAATCCAGGACAAAGGACAATTAACCCATGGTAATAAACTAAAATCAACACGTCAAACATCATGATTATGGAAGTTTAAATAAGCATAATTCCTTTATTTCATATTTCATCGCACTTTTATTTTCTGTCTTTTTATTTAATTGCACTTTTAATTATCGTAATTTTATTTATTGTCATTTTATTTATCGCATTTTAATTATTGTCATTTACTTTACGCTTTAAATTAAGTTATTTTTATTTTTAATATTTTACATTAGGTTTTAACTGCGACTAAAGTTTTAAAATCGACAAACCGGTCATCAAACGGTAAAATCCCCCTTTTATAATAATAATACTACTTATATTTATATATTTTTACAAATTTAGTTTTAAAAATATAGCGTTAAACTTGGCTAGATCCCTGTGGAACGAACCGGACTTACTAAAAACTACACTACTGTACGATTAGGTACACTGCCTATAAGTGTTGTAGCAATGTTTAGGTATATCCACTCTATAAATAAATAAATAACTTGTGTAAAATTGTATCGTATTTAATAGTATTTTGTAATAAAATTACAACTATTTTTTATACACCTCTACGCACATCAATGTGTCATGTCACACGACTCTTTCATTCTACATAACCTCTAAACATATTAAGAAGATATTTTCTTGATATTTCTATCTTTTCTGTGATTTTCTGGTAATTTAACAAATCAGATCGTGCTACTACCATTTCCTTCTTAGAACATTAGTCATGTTCATTCAAAATTCAAAGATTTAGTCTACAAATCCAAGACGACTTGATCGCTTCACTTAAGCCGGGAAGAAAAACAAAAGCATGGAGCCCTGGAATATAAGGGAAAATATAAGCACACCGACAACATAGAAATTACAAACAGTGTATATGAATACGTATTGCAACATAAAGACACGGGAGAATTAAAAACATTATAACCCCAAGGTAAAAGTAGAAGAAAATAAATTCCTCCGGTGGCAGATGAAAAAGAAGAATGAAAGATACGATAGCCAGGAAAATATCAAAGATCAGAACTGGATTTAGCATTTTCAAAATCTTTTGGAGGTATGAATTGAGGAAGAAATTATAGGAGTGATGACAATAATGAAACGGAATAGGTTAATTTATAGCGAAATATCAGACATAGCAATCGAGGCAGATTGCACATTTAATCAAAGAAAATTCCGATTTCCTTAACTACCGAAGAATCAAATATTATATATATTACGAAGATTTTCTATAAATTCCTTGAATTCCGGAAATCCACCATGACTACGTCAAAAGTTAAGACGAATTCCTATTTTCTCATTTCATTCTTTTGCGATAGCTTCACTCATACTCTTCGCGTAATCAAATTGCATTATCCATATTATTCAATGGTGATAAAACTCAAATTTTCGACTCGTATTCGTCATGAAAAATATTCTAACTATCAACCATGACAACCCCACTCAAATTTCGGGACAAAATTTCTTTAACGGGTGGGTACTGTGACAACCCGGAAAATTTCAACTTATTTTTAACTCGAATCTCTAAGTGATTTCATAATTCTGACACGATAAGCAAAGTCTATTATCCTGATTCTCAAAATTTTTGAACTGTTTTCATAAATTTAGTTAACCTTTGACCATATCCGACGATTCACGAACTATTACTTGTAAATAAATAAATACATATATATTTAATATATATATATATATATATATATATATATATATATATATATATATATAATAATTTGAAATATTATATGATGTGATTACTGGAATTAATAATGTAAAATAAAATAATATATAATAATTATTATTTAAAACATATCTATATATGTAAATGAGGTATATTGAATATATATATATATATATATATATATATATATATATATATATATATATATATATATATATATATATATATATATATATATATATATATATATATATATATATATATATTTCAAATTTATTTTGTAATCGTCAGTAATTCTCAATCATCATTCGATTGATATTAAGAAAGTTAAATTCAAACTTAGATGATTTTAAATTAAACGGTGATCCGAAAATGAGTTATATCAATTATAGGCTTATTAAAAATGTATTTAGGAGCTATTTGTTAAATTTTAACACTTTTTATATTTTACCTGGGATCGAGCGCGGAGAGTGATTTAAATTTTATTTAATAATTTTAAAAACAGTTAATGAAAAATTTTATACAATAATTACTAAAATAAATAAATATAATTACTGTAAAAATTTGGGATTTTTCTGAAGACTTTTTATCCACCACTAAATAACAACGGAGTACGATATACTATCCCTATTAAAACTGTCGGTAGTATGCGAACAAATAAACTTCACGAGATTAAATTTATATTACTATTTGACACTGTGCATAAAATTTGATTTAGCATTACTGTTGGTGATTGATTAATATCTCTGTAATCTATATATGTACATATGCATATAGAGATATTGAGAGCACACACACATATAACACATATACTACGTGTTATTTTATTTATTCATTTATCTATATTTTTTTTATAGGATATGGGTTGGTAAAAGTTATAAAACTTTTAAGTTAATAAAAATAGTTACCTTTTTATTTTAACTAGAAATTTAATATTACATTATAAATACTAAATATATTTCAAGTGGGACGGAGCACACGGGACAGACAAATTCTTTTTACGAGTCATTTTATAAAGACAAAGATAAAAATATATATTTTTATAAAAGTAGAACTTTTATATATCTTTTTACCGGTCAATTATTGGTACGGAGTATAAAATATCAGTTCGTGAAAACACGGGGTTAAAATAAAAACCAAAAATATGTCACGGGTTTGATCTTTTTCATGAGTGAAAGAATCATTGTCATTGGTTTGTTGCTATCTCCATGTAAGGAGTATTCAAGGGGACAAGTTGTGTTTTAATTTTACTTTATCTTTCATGCATGTTCGATTTTATAATATATATACACCTCAAATCTTGTTCTGCCATTTGCACAAACCAACATACATATCTTCATACTCCGAAATTTTTTTTAATGCTAATATTAGATCAATGATAATATTATTATTATTAGTATTAGTATTAGTATTATTACAAAATAATACATAAAATACTACGACGGGGTTATGCTCAGGTGATTTTCAAAACAAGTTTCAATGGGTTAAAGCTAAGGAATTTATGGGTTATATCTAAGGAGGCTATGAGTATTGTTCGTGAATTAAAGGCCAACTTTGCACTTGTTATTACCGTTGCATCTGCATATTTTTCCTACAATATTGAACACTGAGTTTATAGATCCCTTTTAAACGCCTTAAATATTTTTGGGCTGTGAATACATGCACTTTATTTTATATGCAATGGACACAAGTACATACATAATTCTACACTGAGTTTGAACCGAAAATCCCTTAGCTTTGGTAACTAGTAACTGTCGGTTATAAGAACGGGTGGGCGCGAGTAGTTGTATATGGGTCCATAGGGCTTGACATCCCCGTCCGTTCCAGGTATAGAGACCCTAGCCTGAACTATAAAGCGTACGTATGCTATTTGAGTTTAGTACACGTTGGTTTGCGTGCATTGTACATGTTGGTTGCATGTATGTTAAAACAGGGGTACTTATTATATATACGTCAAGTTTCGTTACCAAAGTGCTCAATTTCGTAGAATATTTTGATAAATGTTTTGGATGAAACAACTGAAATCTTGTGGTCCACCTTTATATACACATTATGCGCAATATTAAAACTATGAACTCACCAACCTTTGTGTTGACACTTTTAGCATGTTTATTCTCAAGTGCCTAGAAGTCTTCCGCTGTTTACTTATACGTTATACAAGCTATGTGCATGGAGTTATACATGCTTTATTCGAGAAAACTTTGCATTCACAAAATCATCACCATGTATCTTATTTCGACTGCATTGTCAACAGATGTATTATTGTAAACTATTATTTACGGTGATTGTCTATATGTAGAAATCATCAGATGTCAAAAACCTTGGATTTAGATTTTCATTTATGGTGTGCCTTTTCAAAAGAATGCAATGTTTACAAAACGTATCATATAGAGGTCAACACCTCGCAATGAAATGGGTGAATAATGTACTACGTCAATAGCGATTTTGGCGGGTCGTTACATCAGCAAATTGCAGCTAATCCATTCTTTCATGAAAGAACAAAGCACCTGGATATTGATTGTCATTTTACACGTGATAGAGTTCAAAGTGGTTTCTTACAAACAGCTTACATTCCTACAAATTTACAGCTTGCAAACATCATGACAAAAGCCCTTGGTCATCATCAACATTCCTTTTTGGCTGCCAAGTTGGGATTCGAAGATCTTCCAACTTGAGGGGAGGATATGAAATATATAAGTTATTTAAAACTATAGGGACCAAATGTGTCAACTTTGTAAACTTTAGAAAAAGAGGTTTAGGCAACACAATTAGTTTTAAAATATCGTTAGTCTTAGCTTTAGGGATTAACAGAATGTTGTTAGTTGTCTCTAATTGAGCTTATATATAAGCATGTAATGATGTCAATTTGTGTAATGAAATGACTTTTCACTCAATAGCTTCCGTTTATTAAAATCAAAGGAACTCACCTTAATAAAGAGAAAATCGCTAAATCGTCGTTCTTCATCATCATTGTTGGACCGTTCCATTATTGAACCCCAAAATTATTTATCCAATCATGTTGGGCGCAGTGTATGAACCCAAATTAAACCGACGATTTGTATGAACCCTAAATCAACCGTATCCATAGTAGCACCAATTAAACTAACGATTTGAAGATGATCATGCATATTTTTACCATAGGGTTAAATATGCCTGCTCAATACGTAGAGGGGTTTAAGGATCTTAGAACGTGGCTCTCCGGTTCGGCTACCGTGAATAACCCTGGCCGACATGATGATGTCGGCGGGGTGGCCAAGTGATTAAGTCCACCTCCGATAACGGTCGTTGATCAAGAGGCCCCAAATAAGGTCGTAGGTACTAGCTTACGAAAGACTAACATGTTAACCTTGAAATGATGCCGAATGATGCTTTTGTATCGTAGGTGATGGTTACGTAATATGCTGTGTCTCGTAGGTGATGATTAGGGTTTGTATTTATAGGCAAACCCTAATTCTAGAACCGTCCCAGATCATAATAACCTCATCCATAACTGACTCCGCCGAATCACGGATATAATTATGGAAAAGATATTTACTTGACAGCTAAGCAAACGCTGTACCGAGAACAAAGGAATCAGATACAATCCGCATACCGCATAGCGGAAAATAATTATGGAAAAGATATTTACACGCATACGCACACTATTAAGCGCCCGCATGCATATGAGGTGCGCATGCGGGTTGCGGTATCATTATGTCCCCCCAGTTTGATGTTATATGACTCAAGACACATGACATCAAACTATTAAGCGGAAAAAACAAGAAAACGGCTAGCATTCAATGTTCCGCGTGCGTTTCGAGGTCATTTAATGCCTGTCACTATCGCAGAAGACCATTCGGCTGACAAGACATAAAGTGGCAGTTGGCAGGCGCGTGTCAGCCACGCGCTCATAGGTAACCATACCCATCTGACATCCTCACGCGCACTCAAAATGTTAACCGTTGATCGCTGAACACGTGTACAGCCACGATAAACCCATTCCAACCCATGGCTCCAAATCGTCTCTATAAATAGCCCCAAATCACACACATTTCCATTTTTCTGTTCCAAGCTTCCTCAATACGCTGCTACATTCAATTCCGATCAAATCCTAAATACTCCGGCCACCGTCTAAAGGTTAGTGAAAGGACCCGTCCTAATCCATCCGGACGAAGTCCATATCGATTACAAACGATTCACAACAGTTGATTATATCGCGAGGTAATTGACCTCTATATGATACATTTTACAAATATTGCATTCATTTTTAAAAGACAAACTTTCGTTACATCGACAGTTGACAGGCATGCATAGCATTTCATAATATATCCAAATATAATTGACTTAATAATAATCTTGATGAACTCAACGATTCGAATGCAACGTCTTGTGAAATATGACATGAATGACTCCAAGTTATATCTTTAATATGAGCAAATGCACAGCAGAAGATTTCTTTAACACCTGAGAATAAACATGCTTTAAAGTGTCAACCAAAAGGTTGGTGAGTTCATTAGTTTAACATAAATAATCATTTCCATCATTTTAATAGACCACAAGATTTTCATTTCTCATAAATATACGTCCCATACATAGAGACAAAAAATATCATTCATATAAATTGAACACCTGGTAATCGACATTCACAATATGCATATAAGAATATCCCCATCATTCCGGGATCCTCCTTCGGACATGATATAAATTTCGAAGTACTAAAGCATCCGGTACTTTGGATGGGGCTTGTTGGGCCCGATAGATCTATCTTTAGAGTTCGCGTCAATTAGGGTGTCTGTTCCCTAATTCTTAGATTACCAGACTTAATAAAAAGGAGCATATTCAGTTTCGATCATTCAACCATAGAACGTAATTTCGATTACTTGTGTCTATTTCGTAAAACAGTTATAAAAAATTGCGCATGTATTCTCAGCCCAAAAATATAAAGGGTAAAAAGGCAAATGAAACTCACGCATATAGATATTGTAAAATAGTTAATAAAGCATTTGCATGTATTCTCAGCCCAAAATATATGTAAAAAGGGAATAATGAAACTCACCATACTGTATTTTGTAGTAAAAATACATATAACGACATTGAACAAAATGAACAATGCAGGGTTGGCCTTGGATTCACGAACCTATATCATTTATATATATATATATATATATATATATATATATATATATATATATATATATATATATATATATATATATATATATATATATATATATATATTAATACACATATTTGAAATCGAACAATTATATTTAAGTGAATTTATTAGTTATATCATATTTATATTAGTAATATGTATATGTTTCCTATACTCATTTTGTATATAAAAATATAAATTTTGTTATGTTATATGTATTAAATATATTTATATATTTATTTATATATCATTTGGTTGCTAATGAAAATATTAATTACAACAATATTAAATAATATTAAATATGGTAATAATTATAATACTTTATTTTTCTAAGAAAGTAATAATGTTACTATTTCTATTAGTGATAATAATAATAATGATATTAATAATAATAACTATAAAAATATTAATTTTTCCATTAGTGATAGTTATGATAATGATGTTAGTAATTACATAATAATAATACATATTCGCATTTTATAGTTTTACTAACAATTAACTTAACTATAATAATAATCATATTGATATAGATAATTATTTTAGTGGTATTAATTGTAATATTATTAATAACATTTATTATTAATAACAATGAAAGTAATGATAAATATAATGCTAATACTAATTTTTAAGGATAATAATAATAAATTCAATATGATAACTATAATAATACTCATCTTAACAATAATAATAATAATATTCAGTTTTGTATTTATAATCCTAACAATAATAATATTTACTATCTGCATTAGTAATAACAATTACAATAACAATAACTAATCATAACAATAATAATAATAATAATAATAATAATAATAATAATAATAATAATAATAATAATAATAATAATAATATAATAATAATAATAATAATAATAATAATAATAATAATAATAATAATAATAATAATAATAATAATAATAATAATAATAATAATAAAACATGGGACTACCTTTGATGAAACCCTAAAGAAAAAGAAAATTGCCCACGCCTAGAATTGAACCCGAGACCTCTCGCTCTCCCGAATACCTTCCTAACCATCAAGCTGTTTCTGTTTTTCTGAATTATCTTCACTCTTAATTTATATAACCCGTATTAAACTTGTTTCAACTTCCATCTCCAATTTCCAAAATCGACCAAACAATTTAACCATCAAAACCACCAATTACAAACGATTTAGGTTCTTTACTAAAGCAGAAATGACCTTTAACAGTTTTTAGACTTAATTACAACAGAGAGATTGAAAATCGAGCTGTAACAGACTCGACATGAACAAGATGAAGTCAAAATCACTTTTTAATTTCTAAATCATTTCAGACGAAATTTCTAACATAAAATATACTCTAACTCGTTCCTAGAAACTTTATGATGCATCAATTGGACTTGAAACGTAATCATGAACTCGAATTTAATCGTTGTTCATATGTTTGACTTTTTACATTTAACCTTTGACTTCAAAATTCGACCGCGTTTGAAAGAATTGAAACACAAAATTTTGCAGAAAGATTTAATAAAGGATTCCTAACAGAACCACATTATTACATTTTAGAGTTTCATTCAAATTCGAAGTTTTTTAAAAAATTAACAAGAACAGGGGTGTTCATCGGTTTCTTATAAATTTCGATTGATTTTTCATGAATTACAATGAATACATTATACTGGATGATTGAGAGTGATATATAAACGACTGTGGAATAATTAGAAGGACAATCTATAGGATTTGTGGGGTTATCCAGGTCGACAGAGAATTAAATAAAAACAAAATTATATATAAAAAAAATTAAATGATGAATGTGACCTTCAACTGATTTTAGATACTTCTGTGACTTAATTCGATTCTGGATCAGGATTAGAGACAAAAAAAATAAAGTGATCGTGATGTGTAACCATCTGTACGAGATTTGCCTTCTGTTTTATAAATTATATTCAGTATTCAATTTCTATAAGTAATTAAACATTATATATAAATATTGCTTCTAATAATGTTATTAATAATTATATTACACTAATAAATATAATAAATAATAATAATACTCTTAATATTTTAACTAATAATAATACTAGTACAATAATAATATTATTATTAATCACAAAAATAATATTAATAATATTCTTAATGATAGAATGATTAAATTTGTGTTATTTTCTAGTAATTATAATAATGATAATAAAAATCTTTATTAATGATACAAATAATAATACTAGTTATAATAATTTTAATATTATTATTGATAATAATACAACTTGGATCTTATATATATTTCATTTTAGAAGTACTACTACAAATATTAATATCAGTATTAACAATAATAAAAATGATGAATTTTTAATGGTAATAATATTAATATTTTAATTATATTCAAATTTGTAATTTAATATAATATTATGTATGATTTATGTAATATTATTTTATGTGATGACTTTCACTAAATAGTTGATATTTATATATTTATATATATTTTATAGCAACATATATATTTAGATATATTCATAATAACTTAATTGTTTTATTTGTTATTTTTACATTCTAAGTTTCAATTAATTAGAGTATACTTTATTAATTCAAAATATTATATATATACATATATCTATTTTTTTATATCTATATATTATTTACATATTTATTTACAATTAGCTGTTCGTGAATCGTCAGACATGGTTAAAGGGTAATTTGATTACATGAGTATAGATTTCAAAACTTTCGAGACTCAACTTTACAGACTTTGCTTATCGTGTCGAATTCATATAAAGATTAAGTTTAAATTTGGTCGGAAATTCCCGGGTCATCACAGTTAGTGATTCTCCAACCATTCTATAGAAAATGACTAAGGCTAACGAAACCTATGTAGATAGTGTCAGATCGATTATAGAGCAGAAACATATTAACCACTTAGTTAAACAATACCCGCCGTTAGCAAAATACAATCCGGTGCCACCCTTGCCCAATCAGCGTGCTCACGAGCCACCGGAGAAAAAGGTGGCCATCTACGAACATGCGTTCAAGCATGGTAACTTTAGGGTTCCCCCATCCGACTTCTTCCTAGGCGTATTAGATCACTTCAGAGTGGGATTAGGACAACTACACCCTTATGCCATAGGCAAAATAGTTCTATTTGAAATGTGGTGCGCCGCACTCGATAGGGTTCCGTTGGTTAAAGTTTTCTGTCATCTATACCGCTTAGCCAATCACCACAAATCCTGGTTCACCTTCTTTGCCCGTCAAAATTTCACCAAAACCCCAAAGTTGAATGCGGGTAACTGGAAAGAAACTTTCTTTTTCATTGACCACCGCTTAACTATGCGCGCAGTATCCGCGTACATGGTGGGCCAATAATATCCTAGCCGCATTATTTTTGACACAATGGACCTGTGCCCCGAATGGAGTGCGCATGCACCCTCATGCACCTCGCGTACAACTTACTCCGCCTCTTTCGGGCCAATGCACCTTAAGTACGGTCCCAAATAATTCTTTCGATATAGGACGCCACCCTCAAGGGCATACAGCGGTGCCTTAACGCGGACTTTCTTTGCATCAGCGGAATCCGCAGGAGAAGTGCCATCCCGCAGAAAAGTCACGATGGGCGTCATCCATGTTGAGCTTGATTCCTCAACTGGTGCCACTAAAGGCATCATAACAATGGATTTCGCATTGAGTTCTTCTATTAGAACTTTCTTCCCCATATGATCAAAAGCCAAGGCAGCCAGTTTGCTTAGCGCATCCGCTTTCTTATTTTGTCCCCGCATTACGTGGGAGATTTGAAAAGCTTCAAACTGGTCAGCGAGGTTGTGAACAAGCGATAGATATTGCTGCATGGCTATGTCATGCGCTTCGAAATCTCTGCTGACTTGACTGCATACTAGCTTTGAATCCACATATGCGTGCAAAATTTTAACATTTAACTTATGCGCAATACGCATACCTGCTAACAGAGCGTCATACTCTGCTTCGTTGTTCGTAACAGCAAAATTAAACCGCAGTGCATATGTATG
This sequence comes from Rutidosis leptorrhynchoides, assembly GCF_046630445.1. Classification (NCBI taxonomy): domain Eukaryota; kingdom Viridiplantae; phylum Streptophyta; class Magnoliopsida; order Asterales; family Asteraceae; genus Rutidosis; species Rutidosis leptorrhynchoides. Next base: position 531,380,622 of record NC_092333.1, on the reverse strand, counting down.
CTCTTCACCATCCAGGCCTGTTAAAATTACACCTGCACCAGATGTGCTGCACGCACCATCGGTGTACAATTCCCATGGTGACAAAGTTGGTGCAGGTGGATCCTGATGTTCTGCTGATGCCTCGACATCTGCAGGTAATTCTGCTAGGTAATCAGCAAGCATTTGACCCTTAACCGCACTGCGCAAAGAAAAATTTATTTCATGTTCTCCTAATTCAACTGCCCACTTAGCAATTCGGCCAGAAATCTCCGGCTTGTATAACACCTGAAAGAAAATTGATTGCGTTAGTCAATGCGGTAACCCCGGTCATTGCCGCAAAGCAGGCGTTTACCAACCTGTTTGATTGGTTGATCAGTTAGGACCACGATTGGATGTGCTTGAAAATATCGGCGCAAACGCCGCGCCGTATGGACCAGCGCATATACAAGCTTTTCTATCGGTGAGTAGTTTACTTCGCTTGATGTCAGCGTCTTGCTTACGAAGTAGACCGGCATTTGCGTCTGAGAAAAACCTCAGTCGTTAAGTTTCTGCGAAATAAATAAAGCATGTAAATTAATGGATTACCTTTTCGCGATCCGTGATGAGAACTGAACTGACAGCTTCCTTCGATGCCGCGAGGTACAACGTTAGCGTTTCTCCTGATACTGGCGCAGTAAGTGTTGGTAATTCCGCAAGTACCTTTTTCATCTCCTGAAAGGCTGATTCTGCTTCCTGAGTCCATACAAAGTCTTTTTTCTTCAAACAATTTTTCAAAGTGTTGAAGAATGGTAACTGTCGCTCTGCGGCTTTCGACAAAAACCGTGTGATAGCCGCAAGCTTCCCAGTTAGATTCTGCACTTCTTTCTTTGTCTTCGGAGATGGCAAATTATCAATGGCTTCAATCTTTTTGGGATTGGCCTTGATACCCCGCGCTGTCACCACATGACCTAAAAACTTGCCTTCCTCTTCCCCAAAACTACATTTAAGCGGGTTAAGCTTCATGTTGATCCTGCGCAGAGATGCAAACGTTTCCAGGATGTCCGCGAGCATGTCTTCTTCGGTGTTACTTTTAATTACCAAGTCGTCGACGTACGCTTCAAGATTTCTACCGATTTGGTGCTTGAATGCTGCGTCAATTACACGCTGATAGGTCGCGCCAGCATTCTTTAAACCGAAAGGCATCTTCGTGTAACAATAAATACCCTGCGGCGTATGAAAAGCAGTCTTGTCCTCATCTTCCGCAGCCATTAAGATTTGGTGATAACCCTTGTATGCGTCCAGAAAACACTTGTACCTAAATCCCGATAGTGATTCTACCTTCCAGTCTATCTCCGGGAGAGGGTAGTTGTCCTTAGGACATGCCTTATTAATGTCCTTGAAATCAACGCACATTCGCCAGTTACCGTCAGCCTTTTTTACCAACACAGGATTTGCAACCCACGTCTAATAACGCACCTCCCGCAGAATGTTTGCTTTGACAAGGTTGTCCACCTCTGCGCACAACCAATCACTGCGGTCTAGGGCCATATGCCGCTTCTTTTGCCTAACGGGTGTCAATGATGGATTAACGTTTAACTTATGTTCCGCAATATCCCGCGGAACCCCGGTCATGTCTGACTCGCGCCATGCGAAAATATCTGCGTTAGCTGACAGTATTCCATGCAACTTGCCCTTCGTTTCGGCTGACAAACCCCTCTCAATGAAAGCACCACTTGATCATGCATATTTTTACCATAGGGTTAAATATGTCTGCTCAATACGTAGAGGGGGTTAAGGATCTTAGAACGTGGCTCTCCGGTCCGGCTACCGTGAATAACCCTGGCCGACATGATGATGTCGGCGGGGTGGCCAAGTGATTAAGTCCACCTCCGATAACGGTCGTCGATCAAGAGGCCCCAAATAAGGTCGTAGGTACTAGCTTACGAAAGACTAACCTGTTAACCTTGAAAAGATGTCGAATGATGCTTTTGTATCGTAGGTGATGGTTACGTAATATGCTGTGTCTCGTAGGTGATGATTAGGGTTTGTATTTATAGGCAAACCCTAATTCTAGAACCGTCCCAGATCATAATAACCTCATCCATAACTGACTCCCCCGAATCACGGATATAATTATGGAAAAGATATTTACTTGACATCTAAGCAACCGCTGTACCGAGAACAAAGGAATCAGATACAATCCGCATACCGCATAGCGGAAAATAATTATGGAAAAGATATTTACACGCATACGCACACTATTAAGCGCCCGCATGCATATGAGGTGCGCATGCGGGTTGCGGTATCATTAGAAGATGAATCGATGATTATGATGATGAAGATGAAGAAGAACGATGATGATGGTTGAAAACAAACCCTAATTTTGGGCAACATGTTTAGTGATTGAAAGAATGGATTCCGAACTGGGGATCATATGGTAGGTTAATGGCCTTTTTGATTGGGACACGCAACAATTTTTGGTGATTAACAAAAAATAAGCTCGATTAACCTTATGGTTAACATGTGGATTGTAATTAAGAGTGTAATTAGCAGAATGACACCTCAACAAGGTCTCACTTGCCTTATTTTTTTTATTAATCTGGGTATTCAACTTTTTTAACTGACTAATCTCATGGTGATTACCCGCTTTTCGAACAGCCCAAAGTTATTGCAAACGAACCTCTATAGCCATGAGGGAGAATAACTATTGTGGTTGCTTGGAATTGAACCCTTGACTCCCACATTAAAAAATCGGGTTCTTACCATCTCGCTTTATGAGATGTAGATATATAAATATATAATGACATGAAATGTCATTTCATGAAGAAGTCAAGTGTCAATATAAAAGGAAAGGAAACAATTACGTAATTTATTAATTAAATTAGAATGTATATTTAACTTGATATGGAATACCATATATGAACCATCAACAATGCTATATAAAGATCTAGATATTTTCTTTCCATTCTCTTATCATTATTATGGTTACATGTCATTAAACTTATATTAATTATTTTAAAGATGTTGGGATGTAGAGTTTTGTTTTGTTTTTTCTTTCTATTTCTAATTTTCTTTTTTTGTTTATTCATTACTTTTAGTATATTTGTCCTAAGAATGTAATTTATCATTATATATTTCATATTTCATGTTAGATTAAATTGAACCTTATTTAAAAACAAATAATAAAATACAAAAAATTTAAATACCTTTAAAAACTTTTTTAGGGTAAGCGATGAAACTCTCCTATGAAAGAGCACATTGGCTCCCCCATAGAAGGTAAAACCCCGGGTAATCAAGTCCCCCAAACGCAAGACCTGATACCGGGTGAATTGCGCATTATGACACCCTTCAGTCACACTTCCTTTTTGAACAATTGAAATATATATAAAAAAATTTCGATTTATAAAGGCCAGCCTTTTAATTTTCGATCAAAAAATTTATCGAGTTGCAATGGTACTGATGAAAAAATAATGTGCTATCACTGACAAAATATTCCGAATCCCTCACTAGCCAGCACATTGATGAAAGTTGGATTGATTTCGAATATTCAAGTTACTAAAGTTGTTTTATGAGGTGGTTATTGAGTTATACATTCAAATATCTCGACGGTGAAGTCAAATTTGAACATAGATTGTCAACTGCATATATATAAATATATAGTTTTGGATACAATCAACTCAGAGTCTTAATTAATACAAATTCGAGAAACGATAAAGTAACTTGAAATACAAATCACAACCGAAAACACTAAAATATGTTATAAAACCTGGCATGATCTATACCTATATATATTGATTATTTGTATCTCACACATAAACACAACAGCAATTGATTATTTATTTATCATACACAATACATTCTCAATCACACCACAACACGTCATTACACAACAAAACATACCTTTTTAGAAAATATGTATAAATTATTACATATTTTGACCAAACCTACATAGATTAATTCAAACAGGCCGGGCGCTTTATCCATGGTTGGGAGGATAAGTTCCTCCATTAACACAGTCATCACGGCCAGGACGGCATGCGCTATATGTATCGGGATACTCTCCACTTGAACTTGAAGTAGACATTTTGCTCACAAGTACCTTTCTTCCACTTTTAGGATTGTATGCAAAAGTAGGAGTTAAGATACATAATAAGAGCAGAACAAATACAAAACTTTGGTAAGTTTTCATTGTTTTTTATGGAAGTTGTTATAGTCTTATAGATTATAGATGAGTGGTTTATGCAAATAAAATGTGTACTTTGGTGGATTATATATAGTGATGAGATACTGTAATGACTTATGGTACAAGAAGGACACTTATGTAATTTTACACATGATGCATAAATGCCGTGAATGAAGATAAGCCCACTATTCCACACTTACGGGGAAGCTCTTGCATCCAATTTTTTTTCATGATGACATCTATCTTGGTGTTACTAAAATACATGTGTCATATATATGGTGATTCTAGATAGTAAACTCGCGCGTTGCAGCTGTAGATTCATTAAATTAATTTTCATAAATTAAATCAAATAAAATAGTCTAACAGAATAATAAAATGATAAATATGGTGTTACATAATTATCATATATAGTGTTACATAATTATCATATGGTAACTATTTGGGCACTCCTCAAGTGGCTACCAACACTCCTAGTGATGCTGTATGTCTCAAGTTCAATTATCGACAATGTCTATTTAAATCTAATCAGGGTTCACAGTGTAATGTGTTTTACCGAAGAGTGACACATGAATTATGGGGAAGCCAATATGCTCGTTTATAGATGTATTTTTCATTAAAAAAGAATTATCATATGACGAACAATATTTATCTAAAAAATATAATAAATCCTAATACAAAAAGTTTGATAGTTACGTAAATTTTTCACATTTAACTTGTACGTTTATGTGGTAAATTCAATATATTTCTTTAAACATAATAATAAATTCCATTGTTAATTATCATTTTTTTCGAGTTATAAAAAAATTGTACTAATTGATAATTAATTTTGTATGAATTTTTTTTTTTTTTTTTTTTTTTTTTTTTTTTTTTTGCATGTACTAAATCTATTGTTATATTTTCTCCGTCCTAAATCTATTGTTCTGTTTTGACTTTAAAGATCTTTTTATTTTGACTTTGACCTTAAATTTTTTTTTTTATGTGTTACATAACACCTTATGAACGTTAATAATATATTCGAAAACTAATCCATTAATATAGATTTCATTAAATAATATAGAATACCAGGGTCGTCTCATTAATTTCCGAGGCTCTGTTCAAAACATAAAAAGGGCCCCTATAAAAGTTAATATTTTCAGTACGTATGATATATAATACTATGATAGCGTAATCAATAGAATTAAAATTTCTCAAAAAAATCGTAGCAAAGTGTTATTCTCAACTAGTTGTCAGCTAGTTATAATTAAACTGTTGTATGTTTACATAAAACTGTCATCCTAACATTTTTTGTTGCGAAGTAATTAGTCAACTCTTTATAGTCAATACTCTCATCTTATTGTTTAATTCCTATAATCGCCAATCTATAAAGTCTTTCTTGTGACATGATAGACCGCAAGTAAGATATTCTGTTACGATGTATGAACAAATGAATTATTACATAGGTTTTTCAAAATTTTCGGCCCCTTAAAAATTTGGGGCCCTGTTTGACTGCACACTTCGCACATGCACCGAAGACACCCCTGTATAATACAAACAAAAATATTTTTTTCAAAGTTGAAAGAAAAGAACCTCAAAAGTTAAAAGATAGACAAACAGATTTTGGCCGGATGGAGTAAATGATTTTCAAATTAATTGTGTGTATTTGAAAATGTCAACAACGAAACATTATTTGTTAACCACACGAAAAGTTAACATAAGTCTAATAAAAAATATATATTTAGAAAAAATCTAACCATAAATATATTGTGATCCGTAAATATCCTAAGCAATTTGGATGTGAATCGTACTCTTAAATAGTTTATCTTGTTTCTCTTTGTTTACCTTTTTTATTATAGTAAGTGTAACAGACTGAAACTCGGGTTAGTTGTAAGTGAACTATTTTGCTTTAGGTTTTTCTTATGTGTTTTATATGCTTTTATTTTAATTATGTGAATAGTGTTATTTTATTATTTGGTTAAGACCAGTTTGTGACAAGGGTCACAGAACATGTTTGTTTATTTAATTTGGACTCCGTTAGGGCCTCCTAACGAGGTACGAAAGATTTTAGATAACTGATAAATACCCGTATGTTGTAGGGTATGGCTTTTAACCCAAATAAGTATGTATTACTTCATTTCCACATTTCTAGACTTTTCCAAAATCACTCCCGTACCTAATTTCTTCTTCCTCTTGAACCCTAATTCTTTAAATCTCGATTTGAAGTCTAATTTGTGTTAGAAATCGATTCTTTGTGTTTTACTGATTCAAACAACGTAAGAATTACCCATTTTCATTACCTAAATTTGTTTCAAATTGGGTTTGAAGTTAGGTTTTTGTCAAAGTGGGTTTTGATGTCAAATTGGTGCAATTTGTTGTTGTTTTGATGTAATACTTGTGGGTTTATGTCCCAAAAGATTTTATAAACAAGATGTGATAAGTTTTGAGGTCAAAAACGAGTATATGGTCGAGATTTGGTGATTTTTGGCTCAAACCCGTCATTTTTTCAATTTCAGCAGCTCAAGAACACACTCGGTAGTGTATTTTTTGGAAGTGGGTCGTGTGTCTACACACTCGGTTGTGTGTCTTTTGGAATTGGGCTGTGTGTCTACACACTCAGTAGTGTGTCTTTTGAAAAGACATTCGGTCACTCATTCGGCCGTGTGTCTACACACTCGACCGAGTGTCTATGAAACACACTAACGAGTTGGGTAGTGTGTCTTTTCTTCATTTTGAGACATTTGTTTTGGTCATAACTTTCAAACCTAACTTTGTTTTTGATGAATCAAATATCGTTGGAATCGTATTGAAGTTTCCAATGGTAAACTTTTAAGAAGATGGGTCAAACTGTTTTTGGGGCAGGAAAATAGGTTTTGGCGTATATGTCCCGTTTTCCACATACTTGTTTGACGATATTGAATGGAGTTATGTTGTGGACTTATGAAATGATGTTATGACCTAGTTTATAGTATGATTTGATTATACTATTGATTGAGATATGTATCTTGACTTCGTTTGTGTTGTTCTCAAGTGATAAGAACAAGAAAGAAGCTCAGAAGTAAGATAACTGAGCTGTAGCTGGTAATCAGTGAGTGGGTCTATCTTTAGATAGCGTTTAAGTAGCATGCCATGCTACTAGGATTTATACTTTTACCATGCTTTAAATTAGTGATATTGCCATGTTTAAATAAGGATTGCCATGCAAGTTAAATGATTGCATGCTTACTGTGATTCTGTGATATTATGTGCGCACTGTGTTTGACACCAGTCGGGCCGGAGGAGGCTGGCGACTCGTAACCAGGCCTGAGGAGGTTAGATTTCGTATGAGGTCAACCAGGCCTGAGGAGGTTGGGTTCATTCCTGTTGTCTGTGTACTGATTCAACAGGGAAGGACTATAGGTAGACACTAGCCCGATCAGCTAAGTGTCGTGTGCCCGTACAAGCCGCCGATACTCATATTGTTTTTATGTTGTATGCTAGTTGGTTGTTAGCATTTTAGCGATGTTGTTCGCATGTGTGGTTCTTATGCGATATCTATTAGATAGATTCCATTCAATTAGGGTTATGCTAATCCCCCATATTTTCACCCTTGCAGGTTTAGGTACTGCTAGTTTGGACGGGTGCTAGTGTTGAAGACATGTTTGACGTGTGAAATCTGATGTGGACTTTTGTAACATGTATTTTGTAATAAGTAACACCGTCGTGTAAACTTAAACTTAATTATGTGGATTTCTGCTGTCTGTATTTAATGTTGTGATTTTAGTATATAAGTTTTCCGCTGTGTTTTAAAAAAAAATGGCCGGTGTTATAGTAACGATATGTTCAACTTCCTTATAAGAATAGAATAGATCTTATCTTGGGCTCTAAGTTTTAGTCCGTTATAAATACCGATTGTATTCTATCATTCAGATATAACAAAATAAAATAAACCTCTCTTTATTTTTTAGATGGTAACAGAGCAGGCTCTGGTCATAGAAATATAACTGCGAAATTTAAACCCCTTCAGCAAGCATGACTGGAGACGATAGCGAATCTTCCACAAACACCACCACCATTGATTTTTCTTCACCATATTTTCTTGCACCAGCAGATCATCCTAAACTAAATTTTGTTGGAGACAATCTCCTCAATGATGGAAATTATAACGATTGGAAAAGTGAAATGATGAATGCGTTGTACGCTAAAAACAAGTCGGTTTCATCGATGGCACCATTCCCATGCCAAGAGAAGGATCTAGCGAATTAATGAATTGGAGGCGGTGCAATGCCACGGTATGGGGATGGCTTGTGAGTGCAGTGGAGAAGGACATAAAGAGTAGCGTGAAGTACGCCATCACTGCACCAGACATATGGGTAGATTTGGAAGAAAGGTTCGGGAAGGAGAATGCACCCCAAGAGTATGAATTGAGAAGAACAATAACAATGATTTTTCAAGAAAACATGATCGTATCATCATATTACACCAGTTTAAGAGGTTTATGGGATGAGATAGCTTTTGTCAGTCCAACTCCAACGTGTAAGCGCAATGGATGTACCTGGGATTTGGCAAAGGAGATCTTGAAAATGCAAGATAAAGAAAGGTTGTACGATTTTCTAATGAGCTTGAATGAACAATATAATACTGTTAGAACACAAATTCTGAGCAATACTACGCTTCTAATAGTAGGAGTTGCTGAAATGTCCCGTTCATATTGATTATAAATGTTCTATATTAATTGATTTCATCGCGAGGTTTTGACCTCTATATGAGACGTTTTTCAAAGACTGCATTCATTTTTAAAACAACCATAATCTTTATTTTATCGATAAAGGTTTAAAAAGCATTACGTAGATTATCAAATAATGATAATCTAAAATATACCGTTTACACACGACCATTACATAATGGTTTACAATATGAATATATTACATCAAAAATAAGTTTCTTGAATGCAGTTTTTACATAATATCATACAAGCATGGACTCCAAATCTTGTCCTTATTTTAGTATGCAATAGCGGAAGCTCTTGATAATCACCTGAGAATAAACATGCTTTAAACGTCAACAAAAATGTTGGTGAGTTATAGGTTTAACCTATATATTTATCAATCGAAATAATAGACCACAAGATTTCATATTTCAATACATCCCATACATAGAGATAAAAATCATTCATACGGTGAACACCTGGTAACCGACATTAACAAGATGCATATAGAATATCCCCATCATTCTGGGACACCCATCGAACATGATAATTTCGAAGTACTAAAGCATTCCAAATTCTAGAATGGGGCTTGTTGGGACCGATATATCGATCTTTAAGATTCGCGTCAATTTGGGGGTCTGTTCCCAAATTCTTAGGCTACCAAGCTAAAAAGGGCATATTCGGCTTCGATCATTCACCCATATAAAGTAGTTTCATTTACTTGTGTCTATTTCGTAAAACATTTATAAATTTGCATGTATTCTCATCCAAAAATATTAGATTTTAAAAGTGGGACTATAACTCACTTTCACAGATTTTTACTTCGTCGGGAAGTAAGACTTGGCCACTGGTCGATTCACGAACCTATAACAAATATGTTCATATATATCAAAGTATGTTCAAAATATATTTACAACATTTTTAATACGTTTTAATGTTTTAAGTTTATTAAGTCAGCTGTCCTCGTTAGTAACCTACAACTAGTTGTTCATAGTTAGATGTACAGAAAATAAATTGATATATATTATCTTGACCCAATCCACGACCCAGTGTATACACATCTCAGGCTAGATCACAACTCAAAGTATATATATTTTTGGAATCAACCTCAACCCTGTATAGCTAACTCCAACATTACTGTATATAGAGTGTCTATGGTTGTTCCAAATAATATATATAGATGGGTCGATATGATATGTCAAAACATTTGCATACGTGTCTATGGTATCCCAAGATTACATAATATATTAGAATACATGTATAATAGTACCTACCCGTTAAATAAATTTCGTCCCGAAATTTTAAGCAGTTGGAGGTGTTGACGTATCTTCTGGAAATAAGTGCGGGTATTTCTTTTTCATCTGATCTTCTCGTTCCCAGGTGAACTTGGGTCCTCTACGAGCATTCCATCGAACCTTAACAATTGGTATCTTGTTTTGCTTAAGTCTTTTAACCTCACGATCCATTATTTTGACGGGTTCTTCGATGAATTGAAGTTTTTCGTTGATTTGGATTTCGTCTAACGGAATAGTGAGATCTTCTTTAGCAAAACATTTCTTCAAATTCGAGACGTGGAAAGTGTTATGTACAGCCGCGAGTTGTTGAGGTAACTCAAGTCGGTAAGCTACTGGTCCGACACGATCAATAACCTTGAATGGTCCAATATACCTTGGATTTAATTTCCCTCGTTTACCAAATCGAACAACACCTTTCCAAGGTGCAACTTTAAGCATGACCATTTCTCCAATTTCAAATTCTATATCTTTTCTTTTAATTTCAGCGTAGCTCTTTTGTCGACTTTGGGCGGTTTTCAACCGTTGTTGAATTTGGATGATCTTCTCGGTAGTTTCTTGTATTATCTCCGGACCCGTAATCTGTCTATCCCCCACTTCACTCCAACAAATCGGAGACCTGCACTTTCTACCATAAAGTGCTTCAAACGGCGCCATCTCAATACTTGAATGGTAGCTGTTGTTGTAGGAAAATTCTGCTAACGGTAGATGTCGATCCCAAATATTTTCGAAATCAATAACACATACTCGTAGCATGTCTTCAAGCGATTTTATCGTCCTTTCGCTCTGCCCATCAGTTTGTGGATGATAAGCAGTACTCATGTCTAGACGAGTTCCTAATACTTGCTGTAATGTCTGCCAGAATCTTGAAATAAATCTGCCATCCCTATCAGAGATAATAGAGATTGGTATTCCATGTCTGGAGACGACTTCCTTCAAATACAGTCGTGCTAACTTCTCCATCTTGTCATCTTCTCTTATTGGCAGGAAGTGTGATGATTTGGTGAGACGATCAACTATTACCCAAATAGTATCAAAACCACTTGCAGTCCTTGGCAATTTAGTGATGAAATCTATGGTAATGTTTTCCCATTTCCATTCCGGGATTTCGGGTTGTTGAAGTAGACCTGATGGTTTCTGATGCTCAGCTTTGATCTTAGAACACGTCAAACATTCCCCTACGTATTTAGCAACATCGGCTTTCATACCTGGCCACCAAAAATGTTTCTTAAGATCCTTATACATCTTTCCCGTTCCAGGATGTATTGAGTATCTGATTTTATGAGCTTCTCTAAGTACCATTTCTCTCATATCTCCAAATTTTAGTACCCAAATTCTTTCAGCACTATACCGGGTTCCGTCTTCTCGAATATTAAGATGCTTCTCCGATCCTTTGGGTATTTCATCCCTTAAGTTTCCCTCTTTTAAAACTTCTTGTTGCGCCTCATTTATTTGAGTAGTAAGGTTAGTGTGAATCATTATATTCATAGCTTTTACTCGAATAGGTTCCCTGTCCTTTCTGCTCAAAGCGTCGGCAACCACATTTGCTTTCCCCGGGTGGTAACGAATCTCAAAGTCGTAATCATTCAACAATTCAATCCATCTGCGCTGCCTCATGTTCAGTTATTTCTGATTAAATATGTGTTGAAGACTTTTGTGGTCGGTATATATAATACTTTTGACCCCATATAAGTAGTGCCTCCAAGTCTTTAATGCAAAAACAACCGCGCCTAATTCCAAATCATGCGTCGTATAATTCTGCTCGTGAATCTTCAATTGTCTAGACGCATAAGTAATTACCTTCGTTCGTTGCATTAATACACAACCGAGACCTTGCTTTGAGGCGTCACAATATATCACAAAATCATCATTCCCTTCAGGTAATGACAATATAGTTGCCGTAGTTAACTTTTTCTTCAACAATTGAAACGCTTTTTCTTGTTAATCCTTCCATTCAAATTTCCTCCCTTTATGCGTTAATGCAGTCAAGGGTTTTGCTATTTTGGAAAAATCTTGGATGAATCTCCTGTAACAACCAGCTAGCCCTAAAAATTGGCGTATGTGTTTCGGAGTTTTCGGAGTTTCCCACTTTTCAATGATTTCAATCTTTGCTGGATCCACCTGAATACATTCTTTGTTCACTATATGACCGAGGAATTGAAGTTCTTCCAACCAAAATGCATACTTTGAAAACTTAGCGTACAGTTTTTCTTTTCTTAGCAACTCTAGCACTTTTCTCAAATGTTCTTCATGCTCTTGGTCATTCTTTGAGTAAATAAGTATGTCATCGATGAAAACAATGACAAACTTGTCAAGGTATGGTCCACACACTCGGTTCATGAGGTCCATGAACACAGCTGGTGCGTTAGTCAAACCAAACAGCATTACCATAAACTCGTAATGACCTTAACGCGTCCTGAAAGAAGTCTTTGGAATATCATCCTCCTTCACCCGCATTTGATGATACCCAGAACGTAAATCAATCTTCGAATAAACCGACGAGCCTTGTAGTTGATCAAATAAGTCGTCGATTCTCGGTAGTGGGTAGCGGTTCTTGATGGTAAGTTTGTTCAACTCTCGGTAGTCGATACCCAACCTGAATGTACCATCTTTCTTCTTGACAAACAGAACAGGAGCTCCCCATGGTGATGTACTTGGTCGAATGAAACCACGCTCTAAAAGTTCCTGTAATTGACTTTGTAATTCTTTCATTTCGCTGGGTGCGAGTCTGTATGGAGCACGAGCTATTGGTGCAGCTCCTGGTACAAGGTCTATTTGAAATTTAATGGATCGATGTGGGGGTAATCCCGGTAATTCTTTCGGAAATACATCGGGAAATTCTTTTGCGACGGGAACATCACTGATGTTCTTTTCTTCAGGTTTTACTTTCTCGATGTGTGCTAGAATGACGTAACAACCTTTTCTTATTAGTTTTCGCGCCTTCAAACTACTAATAAGATTTAATTTCGCGTTGTTCTTTTCTCCGTACACCATTAAAGGTTTTCCCTTTTCACGCATAATGCGAATCACATTTTTGTAACAAACGACCTCTGCGCTCACCTTTTTCAACCAGTGCATGCCAATTATTACATCAAAACTCCCTAACTCGACTGGTATTAAATCAATTTTAAACGTTTCATCCCCCAGTTTAATTTCTCTATCCCGACGTATATTATCTGCTGAAATTAATTTACCGTTTGCTAATTCGAGTAAAAATTTACTATCCAAAGGCATCAATGGGCAACTTAACTTAGCACAAAAATCTCTACTCATATAGCTTCTATCCACACCTGAATAAAAAAAAACATAAGCAGATTTATTATCAATAAGAAACGTACCCGTAACAAGCTCCGGGTCTTCCTGCGCTTCTGCCGTATTAATATTGAAAACTCTTCCGCGGCCCTGCCCATTAGTATTCCCCTGATTCGGGCAATTACTTCTAATGTGGCCCATTTTTCCACATCCATAACAAACAAAGGCGGCATTACTTGTTTCGCCACTATTTGTTCCTTTAGTTCTGTTAAACTTTGTTCCGTAGACCTCACATTTTTTCGCACCATGGCCAGTTCTTTTACACTTGGTGCAAAATGTTGTGCAGAACCCATTCTGGTGGTACTCTTCACACCTTTGGCATTTTTGGTTTTTGTTGCCGTTGTTGTTATTGAGGTTATTGTTGAGATTGTTATTGTTGTTGGAACGGTTGTTGTAGTTGTTGTTGTTGTTCTGGTGACTCTTGTCACCGTTTTCCTCCCATTTCCTCTTGAGTTGTTTCATGTTGGCTTCTTCGACCGCCTGCTCTTTAATTCTTCCCTCAATCTGATTTATGAGTTTATGAGCCATTCGACTTGCCTTCTGTATAGAAGTGGGCTCGTGTGAACTCGCATCTTCTTGAATCCTTCCTGGTAACCCTTTTACAAACGCGTCGATCTTCTCTTCTTCATCTTCGAACGCTCCCGGACACAATAGGCATAACTCTATTGTAGTGACCCGAACTTTTCCATGTTTATATATATTAAATGAAATTGATATTTACATGATTAAGTGTTTCCAACATGTTAGGCAATCAAACTTGTTAAGACTTGATTAACTGAATTAAGTTTCATATAGACAATTGACCACTCAAGTTGACCGGTGATTCACGAATGTTAAAACTTGTAAAAACTATATGATGACATATATATGATTATATATATATTTAACATGATATTATGATAAGTAAGTATCTCATTAGGTATTTTAACAATGAGTTATATACATAAAATTGAGTTTATTGAATTAAAAACACGAAACGATATATATAACGATTATCGTTATAACAACGTCTTACTAATTACATATGAATCATATTAAGATATTGTTACACTATGTTTAATCATGATAAATGATAAGTAAACATGTCATTATGTATATTAACAATGATCAACATATGTAAAAACAAGACTACTAACTTAAGGATTTCGAAACGAGACATATATGTAACGATTATCGTTGTAACGACATTTAAATGTATATATATCATATTAAGATATATTAATATATCATAATATCATGATAATATAATAATTTAACATCTCATTAGATATAACTAACATTGGGTTAACAACATTTAACAAGATCGTTAACTTAAAGGTTTCAAATCAACATTTATATGTAACGACTAACGATGACTTAACGACTCGGTTAAAATGTATATACATGTAGTGTTTTAATATGTATTCATACACTTTTTAAAGACTTCAAGACACTTATCAAAATACTTCTACTTAACAAAAATGCTTACAATCACATCCTCGTTCAGTTTCATCAACAATTCTACTCGTATGCACCCGTATTCGTACTCGTACAATACACAGCTTTTAGATGTATGTACTATTTATATATACACTCCAATGATCAGCTCTTAGTAGCCCATATGAGTCACCTAACACATGTGGGAACCATCATTTGGCAACTAGCATGAAATATCTCATAAAATTACAAAAATATTAGTAATCATTCATGACTTATTTACATGAAAATAAAATTACATATCTTTTATATCTAATCCATATACCAACGACCAAAAACACCTACAAACACTTTCATTATTCAATTTTCTTCATCTAATTGATCTCTCTTAAGTTCCATCTTCAAGTTCTAAGTGTTCTTCATAAATTCTACAAGTTCTAGTTTCATAAAATCAAGAATACTTCCAAGTTTACTAGCTCACTTCCAATCTTGTAAAGTGATCATCCAACCTCAAGAAATCCTTGTTGTTACAGTAAGATATCATTCTAAATCAAGGTAATATTCATATAAAAACTTTGATTCAATTCCTATAACTATAACTATCTTAATTCGAGTGATAATCTTACTTGAACTTGTTTTCGTGTCATGATTTTACTTCAAGAACTTTCAAGCCATCCAAGATCCTTTGAAGCTAGATTATTTATTGTCACTTCCAGTAGGTTTACCTACTATACTTGAGGTAGTAATGATGTTCATAACATCATTCGATTCATACATATAAAACTATCTTATTCGAAGATTTGAACATGTAATTACTAGAACATAGTTTAGTTAATTCTAAACTTGTTCGCAAACAAAAGTTAATCCTTCTAAATTGACTTTTAAAATCAACTAAACACATGTTCTATATCTATATGATATGCTAACTTAATGATTTAAAACTTGGAAACACGAAAAACACCGTAAAACCGGACATACGCCGTCGTAGTAACACCGCGGGCTATTTTGGCTTGGATAATTAAAAACTATGATAAATTTTGATTTAAAAGTTGTTCTTCTGGGAAAATGATTTTTCTTATGAACATGAAACTATATCCAAAAATCATGGTTAAACTCAAAGTGGAAGTATGTTTTTCAAAATGGTCATCAAGACGTCGTTCTTTCGACTGAAATGACTACCTCTTACAAAAATGACTTGTAACTTATATTTCTGACTCTAAACCTATACTTTTTCTGTTTAGATTCATAAAATAGAGTTCAATATAAAACCATAGCAATTTGATTCACTCAAAACGGATTTAAAACGAAGAAGTTATGGGTAAAACAAGATTGGATATTTTTTGATTGTTGTAGCTACGAGAAATATTGTAACAATTCTATACAAATCATATCCTAGCTAACTTATATTGTATTATACATGTATTCTAATACATTATGTAATCTTGAGATACCATAGACACGTATGCAAATGTTTTGACATATCATATCGACCCATGTATATATATTATTTGGAACAACCATTGACACTTTATATGCAGTAATGTTGGAGTTAGCTATACAGGGTTGAGGTTGATTCCAAAAATATATATACTTTGATTTGTGATCTAGCCTGAGATGTGTATACACTGGTTCGTGGATTGATTCAAGATAATATATATCGATTTATTTATGTACATCTAACTGTGGATAACTAGTTGTAGGTTACTAATGAGGACAGCTGACTTAATAAATTTAAAACGGTAAAACGTATTAAAAATATTGTAAATATATTTTGAACATACTTTGATATATATGTACATATTTGTTATAGGTTCGTGAATCGACCAGTGGCCAAGTCTTACTTCCCGACGAAGTAAAAATCTGTGAAAGTGAGTTATAGTCCCACTTTTAAAATCTAATATTTTGGGATGAGAATACATGCAGTTTTATAAATGTTTTACGAAATACAGACAAGTAATTGAAACTACATTATATGGGTGAATGATCGAAGCCGAATATGCCCCTTTTGCTTGGTAACCTAAAAATTAGTAAACTGATCTACTAATTGACGCGAATCCTAAAGATAGATCTATTGGGCCTAACGAACCCCATCCAAAGTACCGGATACTTTAGTACTTCGATGTTATTTTTATCATGTCCGAAGGATTTCCCGAAATGATAGGGGATATTCTTATATGCATCTTGTTAATGCCGGTTACCAGGTGTTCACCATATGAATGAATTTTATCTCTATGTATGGGATGTATATTGAAATATGAAATCTTGTGGTCTATTGTTATGATTTGATAATATATACGTTAAACCTATAACTCACCAACATTTTTGTTGACGTTTTAAGCATCTTTATTCTCAGGTGATTATTAAGAGCTTCCGCAGTTGCATACTAAAATAAGGACAAGATTTGGAGTCCATGCTTGTATGATATTATGTAAAAACTGCATTCAAGAAACTTATTTTCGATGTAATATATTCTTATTGTAAACCATTATGTAATGGTCGTTTGTAAACGGTATATTTTAGATTATCCTTATTTGATAATCTACGTAATGCTTTTTAAACTTTTATCGATAAAATAAAGGATATGGTTGTTTTAAAAATGAATGCAGTCTTTGAAAAACGTCTCATATAGAGGTCAAAATCTCGCGACGAAATCAATTAATATGGAACGTTTATAATCAATATGAACGGGACATTTCAGTTGGTATCCGAGCGTTGGTCTTAGAGAACCAGAAAATTGCATTAGTGTGTCTTACCGAGTTTGTTAGGATGCATTAGTGAGTCTGGACTTCGACAGTGTTTTTCTTCAAAAACGATTGCTTAACATTTTTTTGTTGGAAACTATATATTATTAACATGTAAATATTATGTGATATATTAATCTCTTAACGTGTTTGATATTGTGTGATAGATGTCTACCTCTAGTACAAATCCCATTGATTCATCTAATAATAATGAAGAGTCGAATATATTTTGGGAAGATTCACAAATTTCCGAAGAGGAATCGGAAGAGGAGGAACCAGAAGAGGAGGAACCGAAAGAAGAGGAACCGGAAGAGGAGGAATCGGAAGAGGAGGAACCAGAAGAAGAAGAGGTTCCGGAGGAAGAAATATTGATACCTATAGTAAATCGATTAAATAAAAGAAAATCCTCAACCAGCGGACCAAAGTTAAAAATGGTCAATGGTGTTTCCGCCGAGGAAGCAAAATATTGTGTCCGGGAGCATTCGAAGATGAAGAAGAGAAGATTGACGCTTTTGTAAAAGGGTTACCAGTAAGGATTCAAGAAGATGTGAGTTCACACGAGCCCGCTTCTATACAGAAGGCAAGTCGAATGGCTCATAAACTTATAAATCAGATTGAGGGAAGAATTAAAGAGCAGGCGGCCGAAGAAGCCAACACGAAACAACTCAAGAGGAAGTGGGAGGAAAACGGTGACAAGAGTCACTAGTACAACAACAACAACAATTACAACCACAATCGCAACAACTATCCCAACAACCGCAACAACAATCGCAACAATAACCTCAATCCTAATAATAACTACAACAAACATCCCAACAACAACAACAACAACTACTACAACAACCGTTTCAACAACAATAACAACCCCAACAACAACCTCAATAACAACAACGGCAATAAAAACCAAAAACAGCCATGTCATAGGTGTGAAGAAAATCATCAGGGGTTCTGCACGACATTTTGCAATAGGTGTAAAAGAAATGGTCATAGCGCGACAAAGTGTAAGGTCTACAGATCAAAGTTTAACAGAACTAAAGGAACAAATAATGTCGGAACAAGTAATGCCGAAACGAATAGTGTCGGAGCAAGTAATACCAACGCTGTTTGTTATAAATGTGGAAAAGCGGGCCACATTATTAGAAATTGCCCAAATCAGGGGAATACTAATGGGCAGGGCCGTGGAAGATTTTTCAATATTAATGCGGCAGAAGCACAGGAAGACCCGGAGCTTGTTACGGGTACGTTTCTTATTGACGATAAATCTGCTTATGTTTTATTTGATTCGGGTACGGATAGAAGCTATATGAGTAGAGAATTTTGTGCTAAATTAAGTTGCCCATTGATACCTTTGGATAATAAATTTTTACTCGAATTAGCAAATGGTAAATTAATTTCAGCAGATAATATATGTCGGGATAGAGAAATTAAACTGGGTGATGAAACGTTTAAGATTGATTTAATACCAGTCGAGTTAGGGAGTTTTGATGTAATAATTGGCATGAACTGGTTGAAGAAGGTAAGAGCAGAGGTCGTTTGTTACAAAAATGCGATTCGCATTATGCGTGAAAAAGGAAAACCTTTAATGGTGTACGGAGAAAAGAACAACGCAAAATTAAATCTTATTAGTAGTTTGAAGGCGCAAAAACTAATAAGAAAAGGTTGTTACGTCATTCTAGCACACATCGAGGAAGTTAAACCTGAAGAAAAGAACATCAGTGATGTTCCCGTCGCAAAAGAATTTTCCGATGTATTTCCGAAAGAATTACCGGGATTACCCCCACATCGATCCGTTGAATTTCAAATAGACCTTGTACCAGGAGCTGCACCAATAGCTCGTGCTCCATACAGACTCGCACCCAGTGAAATGAAAGAATTACAAAGTCAGTTACAGGAACTTTTAGAGCGTGGTGTCATTCAACCAAGCACATCACCATGGGGAGCTCCTGTTTTGTTTGTCAAGAAGAAAGATGACACATTTAGGTTGTGTATCGACTACCGAGAGTTGAACAAACTTACCATCAAGAACCGCTACCCACTACCGAGAATCGACGACTTATTTGATCAACTACAAGGCTCGTCTATTTATTTGAAGATCGATTTACATTCTGGATATCATCAAATGTGGGTGAAGGAGGATGATATTCCAAAGACTGCTTTTAGGACGCGTTACGGTCATTACGAGTTTATGCTTATGCCATTTGGATTGACTAACTCACCAGCTGTGTTCATGGACCTCATGAACCGAGTGTGTGGGCTATATCTTGACAAGTTTGTCATTGTTTTTATCGATGACATACTTATTTACTCGAAGAATGATCAAGATCACGAAGAACATTTGAGAAAAGTGCTAGAGGTGCTGAGAAAAGAAAAACTGTACGCTAAGTTTTCAAAGTGTGCATTTTGGTTGGAAGAAGTTCAATTCCTCGATCACATAGTGAACAAAGAAGGTATTCAGGTGGATCCAGCAAAGATTGAAACCGTTGAAAAGTGGGAAACCCCGAAAACTCCGTAACACATACGCCAGTTTTTAGGACTAGCTGGTTACTACAGAAGGTTCATCCAAGACTTTTCCAGAATAGCAAAACCCTTGACTGCATTAACGCATAAAGGGAAGAAATTTGAATGGAAAGATGAACAAGAGAAAGCGTTTCAATTGTTAAAGAAAAAATTAACTACGGCACCTATATTGTCATTACCTGAAGGGAATGATGATTTTGTGATATATTGTGACGCCTCAAAGCAAGATCTCGGTTGTGTATTAATGCAACGAATGAAAGTAATTGCTTATGCGTCTAGACAATTGAAGATTCACGAACAGAATTATACGACGCATGATTTGGAATTAGGCGCGGTTGTTTTTGCATTAAAGACTTGGAGGCACTACTTATATGGGGTCAAAAGTATTATATATACCGACCATAAAAGTTTTCAACACATATTTAATCAGAAACAACTGAATATGAGGCAGAGTAGGTGGATTGAATTGTTGAATGATTACGACTTTGAGATTCGTTACCACCCGGGGAAGGCAAATGTGGTAGCCGACGCCTTGAGCAGAAAGGATAAAGAACCCATTCGAGTAAAAGCCATGAATATAATGATTCACACTAACCTTACTACTCAAATAAAGGAGGCGCAGTAAAGAGTTTTAAAAGAGGGAAATTTAAAGGATGAAATACCCAAAGGATCGGAGAAGCATCTTAATATTCGGGAAGACGGAACCCGGTATAGGGCTGAAAGAATTTGGGTACCAAAATTTGGAGATATGAGAGAAATGGTACTTAGAGAAGCTCCTAAAACCAGATACTCAATACATCCTGGAACGGGGAAGATGTACAAGGATCTCAAGAAACATTTTTGGTGGCCAGGTATGAAAGCCGATGTTGCTAAATATGTAGGGAAATGTTTGATGTGTTCTAAGGTCAAAGTGGAGCATCAGAAACCATCAGGTCTACTTCAACAACCCGAAATCCTGGAATGGAAATGGGAAAACATTACCATAGATTTCATCACTAAATTGCCAAGGACTGCAAGTGGTTTTGATACTATTTGGGTAATAGTTGATCGTCTCACCAAATCAGCACACTTCCTGCCAATAAGAGAAGATGACAAGATGGAGAAGTTAGCATGACTATATTTGAAGGAAGTCGTCTCCAGACATGGAATGCCAATCTCTATTATCTCTGATAGGGATGGCAGATTTATTTCAAGATTCTGGCAGACATTACAGCAAGCATTAGGAACTCGTCTAGACATGAGTACTGCCTATCATCCACAAACTGATGGGCAGAGTGAAAGGACGATACAAATGCTTGAAGACATGCTACGAGCATGTGTTATTGATTTCAGAAACAGTTGGGATCGACATCTACCGTTAGCATAATTTTCCTACAACAACAGCTACCATTCAAGCATTGAGATGGCGCCGTTTGAAGCACTTTATGGTAGAAAGTGCAGGTCTCCAAATTGTTGGAGTGAAGTGGGGGATAGACAGATTACGGGTCCAGAGATAATACAAGAAACTACCGAGAAGATCATCCAAATTCAACAACGGTTGAAAACTGCCCAAAGTCGACAAAAGAGCTACGCCGACATTAAAAGAAAAGATATAGAATTTGAAATTGGAGAGATGGTCATGCTTAAGGTTGCACCTTGGAAAGGCGTTGTTCGATTTGGTAAACGAGGGAAATTAAATCCAAGGTATATAGGACCATTTAAGATTATTGATCGTGTCGGACCAGTAGCTTACCGACTTGAATTACCACAACAACTCGCGACTGTACATAACACTTTCCACATCTCAAATTTAAAGAAATGTTTTGCTAAAGAAGATCTCACTATTCCGTTAGACGAAATCCAAATCAACGAAAAACTTCAATTCGTCGAAGAACCCGTCGAAATAATGGATCGTGAGGTTAAAAGACTTAAGCAAAACAAGATACCAATTGTTAAAGTTCGATGGAATGCTCGTAGAGGACCCGAGTTCACCTGGGAACGAGAAGATCAGATGAAGAAGAAATACCCACACTTATTTCCAGAGGATACGTCAACACCTCCAACTGCTTAAAATTTCGAGACGAAATTTATTTAACGGGTAGATACTGTAGTGACCCGAACTTTTCCATGTTTATATATATTAAATTAAATTGATATTTACATGATTAAGTGTTTCCAACATGTTAAGCAATCAAACTTGTTAAGACTTGATTAATTGAAATAAGTTTCATATAGACAATTGACCACCCAAGTTGATCGGTGATTCACGAACTTTAAAACTTGTAAAAACTATATGATGACATATATATATGATTATATATATAGTTAACATGATATTATGATAAGTAAGCATCTCATTAGGTATTTTAACAATGAGTTATATACATAAAATTGAGTTTATTGAATTAAAAACTCGAAACGATATATATAACGATTATCGTTATAACAACGTCTTACTAATTACATATGAATCATATTAAGATATTGGTACACTATGTTTAATCATGATAAATGATAATTAAACATGTCATTATGTATATTAACAATGAACTACATATGTAAAAACAAGACTACTAACTTAAGGATTTCGAAACGAGACATATATTTAACGATTATCGTTGTAACGACATTTAAATGTATATATATCATATTAAGATATATTAATATATCATAATATCATGATAATATAATAATTTAACATCTCATTAGATATAATAAACATTGGGTTAACAACATTTAACAAGATCGTTAACTTAAAGGTTTCAAATCAACATTTACATGTAACGACTAACGATGACTTAACGACTCAGTTAAAATGTATATACATGTAGTGTTTTAATATATATTCATACACTTTTGAAAGACTTCAAGACACTTATCAAAATACTTCTACTTACCAAAAATGCTTACAATTACATCCTCGTTCAGTTTCATCAACAATTCTACTCGTATGCACCCGTATTCGTACTCGTACAATACACAGCTTTTAGATGTATGTACTATTGGTATATACACTCCAATGATCAGCTCTTAGTAGCCCATGTGAGTCACCTAACACATGTGGGAACCATCATTTGGCAACTAGCATGAAATATCTAATAAAATTACAAAAATATTAGTAATCATTCATGACTTATTTACATGAAAACAAAATTACATATCCTTTATATCTATTCCATATACCAACGACCAAAAACACATAAAACACTTTAATTCTTCAATTTTCTTCATCTAATTGATCTCTCTCAAGTTCCATCTTCAAGTTCTAAGTGTTCTTCATAAATTCTACAAGTTCTAGTTTCATAAAATCAAGAATACTTCCAGGTTTACTAGCTCACTTCCAATCTTGTAAAGTGATCATCCAACCTCAAGAAATCTGTGTTGTTTACAGTAAGATATCATTCTAAATCAAGGTAATATTCATATACAAACTTTGATTTAATTCCTATAGCTATAACTATCTTAATTCGAGTGATAATCTTACTTGAACTTGTTTTCTTGTTAGGATTCTACTTCAAGAACTTTCAAGCCATCCAAGATTCTTTGAAGCTAGATTATTTCTTGTCACTTCCAGTAGGTTTACCTACTATACTTGAGGTAGTAATGATGTTCATAACATCATTCGATTCATACATATAAAACTATCTTATTCGAAGATTTGAACATGTAATCACTAGAACATAGTTTAGTTAATTCTAAACTTGTTCGCAAACAAAAGTTAATCCTTCTAACTTGAATTTTAAAATCAACTAAACACATTTTCTATATCTATATGATATGCTAACTTAATGATTTAAAACCTGGAAACACAAAAAACGCCGTAAAACTGGACATACGCCGTCGTAGTAACACCGCGGGCTGTTTTGGGTTTGATAATTAAAAACTATGATAAACTTTGATTTAAAAGTTGTTCTTCTGGGAAAATGATTTATCTTATGAACATGAAACTATATCCAAAAATCATGGTTAAACTCAAAGTGGAAGTATGTTTTTCAAAATGGTCATCAAGAAATCGTTCTTTCGACTGAAATGACTACCTCTTACAAAAATGACTTGTAACTTATATTTCCGACTATAAACCTATACTTTTTCTGTTTAGATTCATAAAATAGAGTTCAATATGAAACCATAGCAATTTTATTCACTCAAAACGGATTTAAAACGAAGAAGTTATGGGTAAAACAAGATTGGATATTTTTTGATTGTTGTAGCTACGGGAAATATTGTAACAATTCTATACAAATCATATCCTAGCTAACTTATATTGTATTATACATGTATTCTAATACATTATATAATATTGGGATACCATAGACACGTATGCAAATGTTTTGACATATCATATCGACCCATGTATATATATTATTTGGAACAACCATAGACACTCTATATGCAGTAATGTTGGAGTTAGCTATACAGGGTTGAGGTTGATTCCAAAAATATATATATACTTTGAGTTGTGGTATAGCCTGAGACATGTATACACTGGGTCATGGATTGATTCAAGATAATATATATTGATTTATTTCTGTACATCTAACTGTGGACAACTAGTTGTAGGTTACTGTTGAGTCCCCAAAATAATTAAGGATTTAATTATGACAAAACTGTAATTTATTTGCGCTAAAGTGTTATGTGCAGTCAGCACAAGTTTGTTCATGTATAGATAGAAGATATTGCTGTGTCGAGTGTTTAGTTTGCTGCTCAGTCTACCAGCACAAGATAGACAGTGTTCTTCAATCAGCACAGGATGTGTACTCAGCAAATCAAGAACATGAAGTGGCTCAGCAATGAAGAACCAGCACAGCTGGAATGCAGCTCACTACACAAGACATCTATGCTCCATTATAAGCATAGTCGTTTCCCGAGTGGTCTACATCAATGGTACTATTCAACAGAAGTCAAAGACAAAGTTGAACAGAAAAGGACACGCGTCGGCGGCTGACAAGTGACCTTACAAGACCACATGGGAATGCAGAAGGTTAATGCATGTGCAGACATGGGTTATACTTTGTCATCACCTAGGGAACACAACATTATATTTGTTTAATCAAATAGTGGTGCCAAACCGAATTGGGGTGTTCCTGCAAATATCTACAAAAGAGGAAATAAGAGAGCATGCTCTCTGATATAGTTGTCTCCACAAGTACAGACATCCTATGTACCAGTGGACAATAGAACCATTACACGGTTAATAGGACTACTATAAATTATTGTATCCACTATTGTTACAACTAGTGGTGTGGGTTTATTTTATAGAGTCAAAACGTGTAATAGCTGTTAGTTTACCTCTTAGCTATAATCTAGGTAATCTGTATCAACCAACTATCATTCCGCCAAGGATAGTTGTGATTCTTTGTGATTCAATCAATAAAGAATAACTGTTGAAAATTACCTGTGACTCTATTTATTTGCATGCTTGAATACTAATCGAGTTTAACTGTTTAGTTAATTGAAAAGAAATTGTATTCACCCCCCCTCTACAATACTCCTGTTGTTATCAAGGGACCAACGACTGGTATCAGAGCTTCAGTCTTGATAATTAATATCTTGGATCTGAATTCTGTCATGGCTGCATATTCTAATACAGCTTACCTTGAAAATGGCTCATCCAATAGACCACCCAAATTTGATGAAGATGAGTATGAAACTTGGAAGGCAAGATTCATGCTTCACCTTGAGTCTATTGACCCACTCATGCCTGGTATCGCCACAGATGGTCCATTTGTGCCTACTGAGACTATTGGTAGTGCACCAGCTACAGCTGACACTCCTGCTGTTCCTGGCAAAGAGGTTATTCTCACTCCTTCTAGATGGGATGCTGAGGATAAACGTCATGTCGGACTTGACCCTAAGATCAGAACCTTGTTAGCTATAACTTTGCCTAACCCACTGTTCAAACTGATTAAGGGAAAAGAAAATGCCAAGCTTATGTTGGACTATCTAGATGTTACCTATGAGGGTATGGGAGAAGTTAGGCAGAACAGAATGATTGCTTTAAAACGAGAATATGAAATGTTCTTTGCCTACAAGAACGAAACCCTTAAGCAAACCTTCGTTAGGTTTAACTCCTTGATTGCTGACCTGATCACTCTGAATGTCACCAATACTAAATTTGAACAAGTTAACAAAGTCATAGATTCACTGCCCACTAAATGGAAATCTGTTACTGACCCCTTAAGAACCACTCAGACCCTAAAGAACTTTAACATGTCTTCTCTCTACAGTTCACTTTGGAACCATGAGAAGGCAGAGGCTAAATTTGAACTTAACTTGAAAGAAAACTTTAGGTCTGCCCCCACCACTTCAAAATCTTCTAAGACAGGTGATACTGCTCTTATTGCTGCTGCTAAAAAGAAAGCTCAAAAGGCTTTACTGGTTCAAAAGTTGCTGGTAGAAGAAGAGTCAGCTGGGAGTGATGTGGATAGTGGTACTGGGTCTGAAGAAAGCAGTGATGATGAAAGTGATGCAGAAGGGTTTGCTGAAGGTATGGCTTTGCTGGCTAGGCAGTTCAAAAGGTTCAATTGTAATAGAACCAGCAATTCATACAAAGGGAGTAAGAAACCGAGTGCTAGTTATAGCAGCAAGTCAGTCAAGGGTCCTAAATCTGAGTGTTATAATTGTGGAAAGGTTGGACATTTTGCTGCTGAATGCATGTCCAGGAAACCTTCAACTTCACATGCTAACTCTTTCTCAAAAGCTGATAAGTACAAAAACAAGTACAAAGCTATGAGAGCTTAGATGAAGGAAAGTGCTAAGACTGATAAGAAGGGTAAAAAGCCAGAAAAGGTTCTAGTTGCTGAGCATCATGATTGGGATGAAACCAGCTCGTCATCTTCCTCTGATAGTGATACTGATGATGATGGTGCTGGTTATGCTCCAGAAAAAAAGCTGTGTTTAATGGCCAAGGAGGTCAAGGAGTCTGATGAGGATGATAGTGGTAGCAAGTTTTTGGCTGATATGAGGGAAGCTGATCAGAAAAGAGATTCTCCTCAATGGAAAACTGAATTGATGTATAAGGTTGATAATTTTCGAACTTATACTGATGATGAAAAGGCCGAAATGTTTGACTACCTAAGAGTTGACTTATGTAGAGGCAGCAAACGTGAAGAAGTTTTGATATCCGACAACAAATCTTTAAATGAGAAACTTAAATGCAAAAATGATGAAGTTAAAATCTTGAAAGATGATATTTCAAAACTCGAAAAACAAAATTTTGCCTTAAGGTCTCTTCACGTTGAGGCAGCAGAAGTCAAGAACCAGCTGGATAATCTTAAAAAGGTTGTCGCTTCATGGTGTACATCTGCTCAACGCACAGCAAAGTGTGTTAACGAGCAGGGTCCTGCCCAAGTTGAAGCTTTCTTTGCTGGTGACTATGCTGCTGCTGCTATTGCAGAGGTTACTTTCATGAACCCAATTCTTGAAATAGATCATGAAGCTGTCTTGCCAAATACTTTTGCTAAGATAGTTAAAGGTAAAAAGGTCTTGACAAATGAGATTTGTTAGAGCAAGAGAATCCAGTACCTCAATTGATGAGACTACTGCCCCTCAAGCATCTACTACATGACTCTAAAAGAAAGACGTATCAAAAGGGAAATCACTAAAAATAATCTTAGAAAAGTTAAATCTACTGATTCCCCTTCGTGTTCGAGTTCCAATTGTGCTGAGCCAGCTGATGACAAACTTACTGGTCAACCAGTAGGTGCAGACAAGCCAGTTAAACGTAATACTAGCAAGTCCAAGGCAGCAGGAAAAACTTCTTCTAGTTCATCAGCTTCAGTAGACAAGCCAGTAACTTCCCACGCTGGCTCGTCAAATGATAAAGGCAAAGCAATACGTCATGACTATGGTACTGGTTCCAAGAAGAAAGTTGCCCTTAAGGGAAAAGCAAAAGTGGACTCGAATGAAGAGCTGTCTATCACTGAGATTATGACAGTCAAGCTTAACCAGCTTATTGAGGCAGTAACCAAACATCGCCCCGATACCAAATGTGAGAAAATGCTACAAATGTGGCAGCAAGTTTCACTTAGCCAACCGGTGTCCTTTTACCCCAACCCCGTCTGCTGCTGCTTCTTCAAGCAAACCAGCAGACAGAAAGAGATCCTCAAAGATGACCCTTCCAGAACCCATCCTTGGATGGGTTCCCAAAAAGAACTAATCTCTTAGCTAATGTGCAGGGCATTCAAAACAAGCAAATCTGGTATCTCGATAGTGGATGTTCGAGACATATGACCGGATGTAAGTCCCTGCTAATGGACTATCAAGAAAAAGATGGTCCAGTTGTTTCGTATGGAGATAATTCGTTGGGTTACACAAAGGGTTTTGGTACTTTTACTAATGGGAATATCACATTCTCAAATGTTGCATATGTAGTTGGGCTTAAACATAATTTACTCAGCATAAGCCAACTGATAAGCAAGAACAAGATAGTCCAATTCAGAAAGAAAATTGGCACTATTTTTTATAAGACAGGGAAGCCACTGCTGACTGCAAAACGTCATGAAAACATGTATCAAATTGACATGAACACAGCAGTCACAACAACTGATACTTGCTTCTATTCGAAGGCAGCAGACAACCTGAAATGGTTATGGCACAAGAGACTCTCACATCTCAACTTCAAAGATATTCACAAATTATCCAGTAGAAGTTTGGTGTCTGGGCTACCCACCATGTCTTATGTAAAGGACAGACTGTGTCCTGGTTGTGAAAAAGGAAAACATCACCATGCCTCATTCAAATCAAAACAAATCCCATCTGTTGAGAAACCATTTCATTTACTTCATATGGATCTTTTTGATCCTGTTAATGTGGCCAGCTGTAGTGGGAAGAAGTATACACTGGTTATTGTTGATGAATATTCCAGATACACCTGGGTATTCTTTTTGAAGCAAAAGAGTGAAGCTGCTGATGAAATTATCAATTTTATCAAAAGAATGGAGCTTTTAAATGGGCAACTGGTGAAACAGCTAAGAAGTGATCATGGTACAGAATTCAGAAATGCTACATTAGAAGAATTTTGTGCTGATAAAGGTATTTCATAGAACTTCTCTGCTGTGAGAACACCTTAACAAAATGGTGTTGCAGAAAGAAGAAACAGAACTCTCATTGAAGCAGCAAGATCTATGTTAGCTGAGTCTGGGCTGAAAAATTCATATTGGGCAGAAGCTGTGAACACTGCATGTTTTACCCAGAATAGATCTCTAATTGTGAAAAGACATCAGAAAACTGCTTATGAAGTTCTCAAAGGAAGAAAACCCTCAATCTCATTTCTTCATGTATTTGGCACTCCCTGTTTCATTCTAAACAATAGGGATTTGTTGGGCAAGTTTGATGCTAAGGCTGATGAAGGTATATTCTTGTGATATTCCAACATGTCAAAGGCATATAGGGTTTTCAATAAAAGAAGGGGTTGTTTTGAAGAATCGATTAATGTTATATTTGATGAAACTGCCCCAGCTTCATCTTCCAGTCAAGAAGATGAAGAGTTATTGTTTGAAGAGCCTACTCAGCAAGGTCTCGATGATGAAGAGGAACTAGCTGCAAATCCCTCACCAATCCATGTTGCTGGGTTCTCTGATGATGAGATGGAACACTCTGTTTCATCTGTGTGTAAACCAAGTGGACCTACTGGCTCTACTGAAGTCCTACAACTTGAGCATAGGTCTACTGGTTCTGAAGGATCACAAGCTAGTACTGGTTACACTAATACTGAACAGTTGTCTCCAATTGCTGCTCATACCTTTGAACCAGCTGATGATCAAGATGCTGTGTGTTCCACGATAAGCTCACCTGTTCATAACACTAGATGGACAAAAGAGCATCCAATTGAGCAAGTCATTGGTAATCTGGCTAGTGGTGTTAAAATAAGAAGGCATGCAACCAGCAATTTCTGTATGCATGTAAATTTTGTGTCTACCGTTGAACCTAAATGTCCTGATGAAGCAATCAAAGATCTAAGCTGGGCAAGAGCTATGCAAGAAGAGATCTCCCAGTTTGATAGGAATAAGGTTTGGACATTGGTACCTAAACCTGATGATGAAATTAAGAAAATCATTGGTACCAAGTGGGTTTTCAAGAACAAGATGGATGAAGATAGGATTGTGATCAGAAACAAAACTAGATTGGTAGCTCAAGGTTTCAAACAGGAAGAAGGATTGGATTATGGAGAGACTTATGCTCCAGTGGCTAGGATGGAAGCTATCAGACTATTCTTGGCGTATGCTGCTAAGATGAACTTTAGGGTATTCCAGATGGATGTTAAATCTGCATTTCTAAATGGGAAGCTGCAAGAAGAAGTTTATGTCAAACAGCCTCCTGTTTTGTAAGCAGTAAATATCCAGACCATGTCTACAAGCTAGACAAAGCTCTTTATGGCCTCAAACAGGCTCCAAGAGCATGGTATGAGACACTTCATGTGTATCTCACTAGTATAGGTTTTAAAGTTGGAACAATTGACACCACTCTGTTCTCAAAAGAGACAGATGGTGATCTCTTGCTGGTACAGATATATGTGGATGATATTATTTATGGATCTAAAAATTGTGAAACATTGTCAAGATTTTTCAAAACTTATGTCAAAGACATATGAAAGGAGCTTACAAAGAGACTTGCAATACTTTTTGGGATTGCAAATTAAACAACTTGATGATGGAATTTTTATAAGTCAGGATAAATATATCAAAGATATGCTAAAGAAATTTGGTCTGACCTGTTTAAAAGATATAGGGACTCCAATGGCAGCAACTATTAAAATAGATGCTGATCCCAATGGTGAACCAGTCAATATCACTGAATATAGAGGTATAATTGGATCCCTACTTTTTCTCACAGCCAGCAGACCAGATATTATGTTTGCCACATGTCTCTGTACCAGATATCAAGCTGATCCTAAAGAGTCACACTTGCTAGCAGTAAAAAGGATATTTAGGTATCTGAAAGCTACTGCTAAACGTGGTCTTTGGTATCCCAAAGACCAGGATTTTGAGCTAATTGGGTATTCAGATGCTGATTTTGTAGGGTGTAAAATAGACAAGAAAAGTACTACTGGTGGTTGCCAGTTACTGGGTGGTAGGCTAGTCAGCTGGACGAGCAAAAAGCAAAATACTGTGTCCACATCTACTGCTGAGGCAGAATACATTTCTGCTGGTAGTTGTACTGCTCAAGTACTGTGGATGCAAAGCCAGCTGAAAGACTATGGTGTTCATGTTACAAAGACTCCAATCTACTGTGACAACACAAGTGCAATAGCTATCACCAACAATCATGTGATGCATTCAAGAACAAAGCACATTGACGTTCGATATCACTTCATAAGGGATCATGTTCAAAAAGAAGATGTGGAGCTACATTTTATTTCAACAGACCAGCAGTTAGCAGATCTATTCACAAAGCCCTTAGATGAGAAATGTTTTAACTATCTCATCTCTGAGCTGGGTATGCTTGAACTTTAAATAAAAGACAATTTTTGTTGGTGTGCTGGCTCTACAACATGTAGGGCAAACCAGTAAGCCATTTTTGTTAACTTACTGCCTACATGTAAAACACTCAGCACAACAAGGTCTTTTATATTTTGGTTACTCAAAATGTTTTTAATTGAAATAATAAATAGCTCACAAAATTAAATGATTCCTTAATCTGAAACTCATTTACTTCCAATGATTTAAATTAAATTCATGACATATTAAATGTAACAAAGTATTTTGTATTTAATACAAAACTTATCTTGTGGTTTTTAAATTTTTTTTGAAAATTAAAACCTGCTGCATTTAATGTTGAATGGGAGGTATGAGTCTTCAAGCTGTATATACATCAAATCATCAGTCTGTGTCCCCTCGAGTGTGCCAGTCTGTCACATCTGCCCACACGCCTGCTAATGGCAGTTGTCATTTTCTCTCTCCTGCCTTTTTCTCCCAATCACAACGGTTAAAAGAGTGTTTTATCTTCCATAATAACCTTCGGTTATTCAGTTTTCAAATTCACACTCTTTTCTCTAAAAATCCCTAAATCTTCAAATCAATTCATACATCCATCTTCTACGAAATCATCAATGGCAGAACAATAACAACATCAATCACCACCTGCTGCAAACCATCCAGAGGAACAACAGCCACAGCAACAACAACTGGTAGCACCACAACAACCGGAACATCAACCACCACCGGTCATCAAAGAACAAGTGGTGCAGGGCCCTCTGTTCAACCTGCACCCAAGCCTTATTAGGGCTGCAAATGCACCAGAACACTCTTCCATTCGCCTATCAAGAGGCAATGCTGCTCATGCCCTTTCAATTCCCAAATCCAAAGCCAACTTGGGTTATGATGCGCTTATCGATTACATAAGGCAATCACCACTGGCTCGAGCTATTACCGACGTACCTTCTCGTCTTTATCCGGCTTGTTTGGCCAGATTCTGGTATACTGCCACCATGGCCACCACTCAACAGAACGTTCCATGTATTCGTGGCATGGTGACTAAAACCCTAGCCTGCTCCATCACTGTTGATGCCATCCGACGTGCTCTCCAATTACCCATTGGTCCGTTCGTTAATTCACCAACCAGTGATGAGTTTAGAAGAGAGGTACTGGAGATTATAGGGTTTGATGGACCAGTGGGTCATACGCCCTTAAGGAGGCAGATGCCACCTCTGTGGAACTATTTCTTTGGCTTGCTGACTCATTGCATCAGTCAGAAGTTCAGGAGCTTTGATCAGTGCTCAGATTTTGAGCTGAAGATTGGTCATGGGATGCTGTTCAATCGAAATATTGATTATGCCGGTGAAATTTACTTAAGGCTAAGAGAAATGGTGCTTGCACCTAAACGAACACACTTAATCCCCTTTCCAAGGTTTTTGAGCCTTGTTTTTGAAAATGAGCTGGGTGAAGCTTACCAGCAGATTGCTGATGAATAATTTGACCTGCCTCCAAAACAAGGGGGAATGCCAAAAGATGCTCCTGCTGCTCCATATAATGTCCTGACACCAGACATGCTTGAGTATCTTGCTGCTCGAGGTGGAGTGAACCAACCGGCTGCCTCTGGTGCTACACCAGCTGAGGGGGAGGGACCTCAGCGAAAGCCATCTATAAAAAGAAAGAAGCCAGCTACCTCAACTAGTACAGCCACCGTCTCACATACTGGTAAAGTAGTAGTTGTATTAGAATCTAGTGCTCTCTGATCATAAAGAACAGCCCTAGTCTTATATACTGACTATCTACTTCTAGTATTGGAATCCGTTGCTTAACTATTTCTTGGTAACAGGCAAATCCAAACGTGCAAAAGCTGGATCCAGGCTCACCACAGGGGAGATTGCACCAGTCTCAACTGCTGCTCCTGCAAAGGATGTGGCTATGGAACCTAGTGCGTTTCTAGACCAAACAGCAGAAAATTCTAACATCATTAAAAATCTTTTATCTGCTGACTTGAAAAATGAATATGGAGTTCAAGGTATAACCCTGGCTCCCAAGCTGACTGGTTTTAAAACTAGTGTTAAGAAGAGTAGCAACCCATACTCTTCTAGCCAGACA
This sequence comes from Rutidosis leptorrhynchoides, assembly GCF_046630445.1. NCBI lineage: Eukaryota > Viridiplantae > Streptophyta > Magnoliopsida > Asterales > Asteraceae > Rutidosis > Rutidosis leptorrhynchoides. The sequence continues at coordinate 531,347,041 of NC_092333.1, read as the reverse complement.
CTTCCACATTTTTCAAAATTGAACTTAATGCTATATCCTCTGCTGCCAGTACAATCAGCAGAGCACATACCTAACCCTCAAAGCAAACTTGAGCTGGGCCCTCATCGTGTTGAACCAGCTCAGGATTCTGCACAGCCATTATGTTACTCGAATCATGATATGAGTCTCACTCCTACATCATTACCAGCTAGAACTCTTACACTATCTGGGTCGACATGTGTCGCCAATGAGTCAGCAGAATCACATATGTACTTACAGACACCTTATTCTGTCTCATTCGAAGTGCTGACCAAATCACCAGTATGTCCCAGATACCAACAACAGATGCAATTGTTGAGTCAAATTTATTTGGTTCTACAGTTGTTAACATAAAATATTCTATTGTTTAAGTTCTTAGCAGGGTAGATGAACAGGCAGAGGGGGAGCAAGTTAAAGTTGATATTATTCCTACTGAGCAGATTGCTGCCTCTGCTACTGGTATTGGTGCTACTATTTCTCCTACTGGTGGTGCTGATACTAGTACTGTTGCTTCTACAGCTGCTGGTGATACTGCTCCCAGTATTGCTGCTTCCACTACTACACCTGAAGTGGAAGATGAAATCATAGTGGATCCTCCTGTTCTTAAAAAGGTGATTGACAATATTGTCAAGGATGTTCTACTTGATGAACCTGTCACTGAACCAAAGGATGACATTGCATCTGCTGCTGCTACCGATGCACAAAATGTTATTGTGGATGCTAGTACTTGTGCTACTTTTCCATCTGATGTTATCATGGAAGCTGGTACAAGTGCTACTTTTTCATCTGATGTTATCATGGAAGCTGGTACAAGTGCTACTTTTCCATCTGATGTTATCATGGATGCTGGTAAAAGTGCTACTTTTCCATCTGATTCTGGTTCACAGGGTAATACTGTTCTGGAGGGTCTTGATTTTGTTAATGCTGGCTATGTTGGCTATGTTCCCACAGAGCCAATGGTGGATACTGATGCTACTACTGGAGATGCTGCTTCTTCACCTACTGCACAGTTACCTACCGCTGCTACTGGTTCTACGGAACCCATTATGGATGCTGGTATCTCTATTTCTACCACTACTGACTCTTCTCAGGCTACTGTTTCTGCTGGGAAGAAACCTTATGTGTGCCATGTGTCAGATCCTGATGAAGTTGTCCCTAACTTCATCTATCGGGGAGCGTCTATTACTCCCAGAGTTGCTCTGCTGGTGGATCAGCTAACTATTGATCCTCAAACTGCCATAGTCTCAGCCAACAAATTGCCTCGCGAAGAGCTGACTGAACTATTGTCTCAGCTTGATCGACCAGCTAGAGAAGAAGTTTATGAGAGGTTGGCTACTTTAGAACAGATCAACGAGCAGCCATATTATCATTTTTTCGTCATGGCTCCAGCTGCTTCTCCATGGCCTGGTACATGGAGGCCTCTCAAGTTCAACAGAGATCCCTCAACTGGTAAATATGTTATGCAGAATATTCCTGATTCACCAGTACCTTCTGATTCATCAGCTTCTTTCTCATCATCTTCTTCTTCTGATGGTGATGCTGATAAAGGTACTGGTAAGGATGAACTAGTCACTCATGAAAATGTGACTAGTACCAAAGATAAACAAGTGGATCTCACTGATGATGCTGTTCATGATGCTGACAAGAATACCAGTGGTTCTAAACCTTCGGGTGAAGGTAAAAATGATGGTGATCATGGTGACGAGTCAGATTCTGACCTTCTTTAAGAACCAAATATTTATTGTACATAATGTATTTATGGTATACGATGTGTGTATGAAGTGTACGTGTTGCTTGCTCGAACGTCGAAGGAAACTGGACGTTGTCTGAAGTGACAAGGTGTGTACGTATCTTTTCAACCCCAAATAAAGTTTGTGTTGATGTTTCAAAGCCTTACCATTGGAAAGGAAATCTTATTACGTTTCCAACGATATTTGATTCATCGAAAACGGAGTTACGGTCGAAAAGTTATGGCCAAAACAAGTTGCTGAAACCTGTTTTGGGCTCGACCACAATTTCCAGTTATTTGGAGCGGCGCTCCACCTTCTGGCGCGGCGCGCCGATTGCTGCAGAGGCAATTTTCAGCCTTTTTAAAAGGTTTAAATGAGGGGTACTTTGGTCTTTTCAATTAGGGTCAGTTTCGGGTCATCAAGACTGATCCATTGGAGCTCATTTCTCACCCACACAAACACTCCCATCCTCAAACCCTAGAGAGAGATTGAGTTTTAGTGAGAGAGAACTCCATTTGGAGAAGAAGGAGGTTGTTTCGGGTCAAACCTCAAGCATAAAAGTTGTTCTACTCGTAAACGGCATCATTTTGGCGGTATTGGTAAGTTCTAACTCCGAATTTCATTGTTGATTTTGCTATTCAAAGTTAGGGTTTGAACTTGATTTGTTGATAAACCCATTTAGACTCATGAAGTGGGTTTAGTGATGCTAGTAATCGGGTTTATTGTTAGTGTTGGTGGATTTTGGGTTGGTGAACAAATTGGCCTTGATTAGGACTTGTAATTGGGTTTAATCACTAGGTTTTGTGATTATGGAAGTGTTGGAACACTTTTAGGTGTGTTGGTTGACTAATTTTGACTTTGGGTCAAAATTAGGGTTTGGTGATGATTATGACCCAATTGTCGAATTAATAAGGTTTATAAACTTAAAATGGATTAGGTTGAAGCATAGAACCGAGTTAAATATGTTTTGGTGTCAAAACTTGCTAATGGCGTGATATTGACTTCTTATGGGTCAAATTAGGGTTTAAGTGTCATTTTGGGCAAGATAGGTATTTAACACCTATGATGGGGTTTAATTGGCGTATTAAGACCATTCTCACTTGTGTTAGTGATTATTGGTTAATTTTAGGCGCGTTTTGTACTTGGAAGTGCATTTGGGTCAAATTTGCACTAAGTGTCAAATTGGGTTGGTTTGTAAATCCAATCTAAGTGTGTTGTTGAATTTGTGATAATGGAATAGGTACTTTCCATTGACGAGTTGCAGATTATTCGGTAGCATTCTTCAAGGCGACAAGGTGAGTGGAATAATTATATGTGTAGGTATATAATGTATCTATTTGTTGTAGCGTGAAATGTATAGTGTCGAGGTGTTAAGACACCACGTTTCACGTGAAGAGTGTAGCATCGAGGTGTTAAGATGCCACTCGGGTGTAGCATCGAGGTGTTAAGATGCCACCTAGGAGTGTAGTGTCGAGGTGTTAAGACACCACTCCGTAAAATAATGAGTGATGCATCGAGGTGTTAAGATGCCACTCGGGGTGATGTGCCGAGGTGTTAAGGTGCCACCCTAGGGGTTAGTGGTGCGAGGTGTTAAGTGCCCTAACGGATGTTACGAACACCGATGGCATTTTCGCGAGCGCCGTTCCCTTGTACTATTGGTTAACCATGGTTATTTGTGTTGTAAGCATATTATATTATTCGAGTTATATTCATATGCGGTTGTTATGCTAGCTTGTGGTATTGGAGATTTATAGCTTGTTATTGTGACGATAAGCTAAATGTGTATGCTAGCGTGTTTGCGGTTTGGTGTGTAAGTGTATGCAAGTAGGTATAATTATATATGTATTCGTATAATTATTGCATTCACTAAGCTTTGCTTACCCTCTCGTTGTTTACTATTTTTATAGGTTCGGTTTTGGACAAGGGTAAGGGCATCGTTTTGGACTAGAGATCCCGCTTGATGCTAGGGGACGCTTTTGGCTTTAGTAGCTCTTGGAGTTTGACCGATAGTTGGGTAGTTTAATCCCAAACGCCATGCTCATTGTGTAGTTTGGAACTTAAACTTTTTGGTGGTCGAAACTCGTAAATTGTATTAAACTCGTAAAATGACCGATGTGGGCCCCGCTTGTTAAACATTGATTTTATATTTGAAACAGGTTAGTTTTACATATTTGGATGTATGGTAAAAAGCGTTTCGTCTAAAAGTGTCGGGAACTAGTCAATCTTTTTCGCATTTTGAGACTTTCCGGACAGACCCGAATGGCGCGCCGCGCGGCCATCCTGGCGCGCCGCGCCAGTTCACTGTGCAGCAAATTTTTTTTTTATTTTGTATTTTCACGTGGTTTGTTCGCGGGTTGGTTTGGGTTGTTACAAGTGGTATCAGAGCATGGTTTAAGGGATTTAGGTGACTTGAGGTAGGTGCCTAGACTTAGACTTTTGTGTGTGCTTAATTTGTTGCGGGACTTGTAGGATTACGGGTCAGAACGGGTTATAGTTAGTGCCTCGTTTGTAAGTGGACTAACGTTTATATTAGTAATGCGGATATTATTAATATATTATTGTGTTGTGATAATAATTCTCGCGTGTGATTTGTCGTGTAGAATTTTTTTGTGTTTGTTTATATCATCGGCGGGGCGGTCGTTGTACTAACAAGTTGATGCGGCGTGTATGCGTAATAAGGACTTGCAAACCTTATTACGGGTGCAAATCATGTCTAACAAGTTATGTACGACGAGTGTTTAGCAAGATGGAACGGTGTTGTGCGTATGGTTTACATGCTCGTGATCTAATCGTTTGCATTCCTTAGAATGAAAACGGAAGATGGATGTGGAACGAGTGAGCCTATTCATGAAGGGAAGGATGAGTTAACGTTAAGGATTGAGGCCGAGTTCGAATGCTATATTTAGATTTTCGCCGACAAGGTTAAACAAGTTCTCCAAGAGTCGTTCGAGGGAATAGTGACCGAGATGGTCCGAGACCAAGTGCCTAAGGTCGTGAAGGGAGAGTTAGAAAAGAGGTTTCCTAAACCTCAAGGTGTCGGTGACAAAGGAGCAACTATGGGGATTAAATTTCATGCTCCAAACTTTGCGGATCACTCTTTGGGTAAGAGAAAGTTGGAATCAAGAGGTGCTCCTAGTAAGAGGGCGAGAAGTACGCCCGAAGGTGTTGAAAAAGTTAAGAAGAGGATTAAGGGAGGTTATGGGCCTACGTGCTTTAGGTGTGGAGGACGAGGTCATTTGGAACGGGATTGTACGAGTGTACCTTTAAGCACAATCAAGTGCTTTATTTGCCAAAAGAAGGGACACCGTAAGTCGGAGTGCTCCGAATCGTTTGTCGATCGGGTTAGGAGGTTAGAGCGTGACTATCTAAGCGTCAGTGAAGCGCAAGGGTCCAACGATGATGTTTCAGGTATTTTCGTCTTTGGTACAAATATGCCTTATTATTGTTTATTGTGTGCCGATGGATTCATGTATGTATTAGAGACTTAAACTTTGTTTCGTGGTCTAATTAGTCTCAAGTGAGTGTATGTTTCAAAGGTACCCATAAGGGTGCGGGATTAGTGAACTCGGTGAAGATTCGGTTTGTTAGCGATTTTGATGATAGTGCACCGGGGTAGCTTTTGAGTCGTTGACTCGTGGAAATGCGCCCTGGGGACGAATGCATGGCGGTAATGCGTAGTATTAGTATGGGTGGCATTCCTAATGGAAACACCCTATGATGACGTTTGGTTGTCGGGCGAAGGGCGTAAGACTTGGTGCAACCAAGCATTCTTTAGTGTTAGGAAATGTTTCTACCAAGCCATAGGTATGTGCATTGGTGTTCGATTATCAGAGCGTTTTGCTTTCGCGTTGAAGTTGTTGAACCATGAGGTTCGACGGGTGGATAGAACTCTTGAGATCGAGTGTTTTGGGTCTCGATGTTTGTTGGAAATGGAGTCTACGGGACGCAATGTTAGGTGCCTCTTTCATACGCGGTTACATTGTACTTAGGGTACCGGATAGAAACCCTTAGGTACATGAGTGACTAGGTGGAAATTTGATAAACTATAGCAATTGGATTATTGCAAGTGTAAGGTTTGTGTAAATTGTGGTAGACTCTTCGTTCAAAGAGTTAAGGATAGGTTAAATTCCTTCATATGCTCAAGGTTGGAGCAAGATTATGGTAACGTGCGTATTAAGAGATGCAAGATGGGTGAACCTCGTCTCTCTCATAGGAGTTACGGTAATGCGATTTGGCGCATTAGTTGTTAGGTTAGTGGTCACTCTTTCTGCGAAAGTGAGCATGTGTTTATCGTTGGGATTTATTGTTAAAGACGAATTCGCAAGAATTCAAGGACTATGACCAATGAGGATATTGGTTGTGTATGTTGATAAGTGGTCATTCCACGGGGTGCTATTATTCGATGATGTGGTTACGAAGCGGAGTCCTAAGTGGGGGAGTTTGTACTCTTGCACGAAGGTGTTCTATTGCAGTGATATTTGGACGATGCTCGTAGGGATTCGAAGCTAGTGTTGAGACCTACATTGGTCAATTGTGGTAAAAGTACGATTTGGAATAAATTGTACTTATGGTTTTTGGATTTAAATTATCACCGCGGTGGTAAGGTGGTAAATCTCATTGGGAGATAATTTACGTGTTCGGCGATCTAAGTCAGATCCCTCGGTTAAGGGATGTGTATGCCGGATTCTCTTCTAGGGAATTATTGTTGTGTCTATGAGTAATGTGGGTGGTTCTTGGCTCGATTGTGGTAGCCGTGTGGTTACCTTTGGGAATAGAGTAATGGGACTTTGAGAAAGGTTACGATGCCTCATTATCGTATACTTTGGGTGGTAGTTACACAATAGCCATTTTGTGAACTACAAGGTGTTTATGTGGTGTTTATTTGGGGGTTATCTCTATGTTGACCGCGTTTGACTTAAGATAGGTGACGAGGGATATCCGGAAGGATTAGCTCTTCATTAACCACTCGTGGTTGTGAGTGATAGCCGATTTTTACTCACACGTTGGTAAATAGTGATGCGATAGCCGTGTTTCGCTCACATATGGTTGGTAGTGTTGCAATAGCCGTTTTTGCACACTACGGATATATCACGATAGCCGTTTTTGTACACCATGGGTTTCGTGTGAACTAACCTTCGCGTTGTTGGACTTGAGAACCACTGGTTGTTTTAAGCTCTGATGGTTCGGTCGTAAGGACCATGTTGTGTGATTAGTGATGTAATAGCCGTATTTTGCTCACGTAATTGGGTAGTTGCGTATTAGCTATGTTTGCGCACTACTAAGGGTGTTAGATGGTAAGTGTTATCCGTAAGGATTCGTCTTTACTTGGTCTTCATCATTTGGGTTGTTGACCTTAGGTCGATATTTGGTTGTTTTTAGCATTGTACTTGGAAAGGGTACGCTATAGGGTTGATATCTCGGTACGAGATCGGTTGAGTTTTTTCCGATGTATGGGGGATTGAGCAGGTTTTAGTGCTCGGATTTTAGTTTCAATAAAATTGCGGGTGATGATTTTAGTTGTTAAAGGCGATTCATTGGGAAGAATTGCTTAGAAAAGTCGGATTGGGACTTATAATTGAGGACCGTTGAGCAGTTCCGAATTGGTTAAGTGGAGAAGATCACGAGGACGTGATCGAGTTTAAGTGGGGGAGAGTTGTAAGAACCAAATATTTATTGTACATAATGTATTTATGGTGTACGATGTGTGTATGAAGTGTACGTGTTGCTTGCTCGAACGTCGAAGGAAACTGGACGTTGTCTGAAGTGACAAGGTGTGTACGTATCTTTTCAACCCCAAATAAAGTTTGTGTTGATGTTTCAAAGCCTTACCATTGGAAAGGAAATCTTATTACGTTTCCAACGATATTTGATTCATCGAAAACGGAGTTACGGTCGAAAAGTTATGGCCAAAACAAGTTGCTGAAACCTGTTTTGGGCTCGACCACAATTTCCAGTTATTTGGAGCGGCGCTCCACCTTCTGGCGCGGCGCGCCGATTGCTGCAGAGGCAATTTTCAGCCTTTTTAAAAGGTTTAAATGAGGGGTACTTTGGTCTTTTCAATTAGGGTCAGTTTCGGGTCATCAAGACTGATCCATTGGAGCTCATTTCTCACCCACACAAACACTCCCATCCTCAAACCCTAGAGAGAGATTGAGTTCTAGTGAGAGAGAACTCCATTTGGAGAAGAAGGAGGTTGTTTCGGGTCAAACCTCAAGCATAAAAGTTGTTCTACTCGTAAACGGCATCATTTTGGCGGTATTGGTAAGTTCTAACTCCGAATTTCATTGTTGATTTTGCTATTCAAAGTTAGGGTTTGAACTTGATTTGTTGATAAACCCATTTAGACTCATGAAGTGGGTTTAGTGATGCTAGTAATCGGGTTTATAGTTAGTGTTGGTGGATTTTGGGTTGGTGAACAAATTGGCCTTGATTAGGACTTGTAATTGGGTTTAATCACTAGGTTTAGTGATTATGGAAGTGTTGGAACACTTTTAGATGTGTTGGTTGACTAATTTTGACTTTGGGTCAAAATTAGGGTTTGGTGATGATTATGACCCAATTGTCGAATTAATAAGGTTTATAAACTTAAAATGGATTAGGTTGAAGCATAGAACCGAGTTAAATATGTTTTGGTGTCAAAACTTGCTAATGGCGTGATATTGACTTCTTATGGGTCAAATTAGGGTTTAAGTGTCATTTTGGGCAAGATAGGTATTTAACACCTATGATGGGGTTTAATTGGCGTATTAAGACCATTCTCACTTGTGTTAGTGATTATTGGTTAATTTTGGGCGCGTTTTGTACTTGGAAGTGCATTTGGGTCAAATTTGCACTAAGTGTCAAATTGGGTTGGTTTGTAAATCCAATCTAAGTGTGTTGTTGAATTTGTGATAATGGAATAGGTACTTTCCATTGACGAGTTGCAGATTATTCGGTAGCATTCTTCAAGGCGACAAGGTGAGTGGAATAATTATATGTGTAGGTATATAATGTATCTATTTGTTGTAGCGTGAAATGTGTAGTGTCGAGGTGTTAAGACACCACGTTTCACGTGAAGAGTGTAGCATCGAGGTGTTAAGATGCCACTCGGGTGTAGCATCGAGGTGTTAAGATGCCACCTAGGAGTGTAGTGTCGAGGTGTTAAGACACCACTCCGTAAAATAATGAGTGATGCATCGAGGTGTTAAGATGCCACTCGGGGTGATGTGCCGAGGTGTTAAGGTGCCACCCTAGGGGTTAGTGGTGCGAGGTGTTAAGTGCCCTAACGGATGTTACGAACACCGATGGCGTTTTCGCGAGCGCCGTTCCCTTGTACTATTGGTTAACCATGGTTATTTGTGTTGTAAGAATATTATATTATTCAAGTTATATTCATATGCGGTTGTTATGCTAGCTTGTGGTATTGGAGATTTATAGCTTGTTATTGTGACGATAAGCTAAATGTGTATGCTAGCGTGTTTGCGGTTTGGTGTGTAAGTGTATGCAAGTAGGTATAATTATATATGTATTCGTATAATTATTGCATTCACTAAGCTTTTCTTACCCTCTCGTTGTTTACTATTTTTATAGGTTCGGTTTTGGACAAGGGTAAGGGCATCGTTTTGGACTAGAGATCCCGCTTGATGCTAGGGGACGCTTTTGGCTTTAGTAGCTCTTGGAGTTTGACCGATAGTTGGGTAGTTTAATCCCAAACGCCATGCTCATTGTGTAGTTTGGAATTTAAACTTTTTGGTGGTCGAAACTCGTAAATTGTATTAAACTCGTAAAATGGCCGATGTGGGCCCCGCTTGTTAAACATTGATTTTATATTTGAAACAGGTTAGTTTTACATATTTGGATGTATGGTAAAAAGCGTTTCGTCTAAAAGTGTCGGGAACTAGTCAATCTTTTTCGCATTTTGAGACTTTCCGGACAGACCCGAATGGCGCGCCGCGCGGCCATCCTGGCGCGCCGCGCCAGTTCACTGTGCAGCAATTTTTTTTTTATTTTGTATTTTCACGTGGTTTGTTCGCGGGTTGGTTTGGGCTGTTACACCTTCCACCTCCACCACCCCACAGAGGTAGTTCTGTGTTAGCTGCTTCTGACCACCCCTCAACCAGCTATGTTAAATTTAATGCTGATGAGGTGGCTGATATCTCCACCCTGGCTGTCTATAAGACACTCGCCAAGGTTACACCTGATCTACATGCCACCATTCGCACTGCTATTGTTGATAGTGTGACTGAAGCCATACGTAACGCTGGGCAGGTTACCACTTCCAATATTGAAGCCCAGCTCAAACAAGTATGTGCCTTTGCAGATCTTGCGGTGGCTGCCATTGTCAAACAACATGAAGAGAGGAGGATTTAAAGAAAAGAATCATCTCTCACAATGAGTATACTGAGGACATTGCCCGTCTTCAAGCTGATTTAGATGCTGCTAATCGCATAATTCTTTTTCTTAATGAAGAAAATACGGTGCTACATGAGAGATTGGATTCACAGGAACATCAAATGGCTAACATGATTCCTGCTTCTGCCTATGTTCAAATGGTTGAAAATATGCATCGACTGGCTACCCTACAGGGTGATGTTAGGGCCATGGTTGAGCAGATGGCGATGGGTGTTGCAAGGAATGAAGTTAGGTCTTCCAACCTCCTTCTTTGATAATTTGGCGTGGATCCTGGTGCCCATCTTACTCCTGAAGTTGCTGACTGGAACAATTTTGCATTCTCTATTCCAGATTCAGATAGTGACCTTGATGCACAGGTCTCCCCTGTTCACCTTTCTGCCCCTGCTGATGACAAAAAGGGGGAGAGGAAATCTAAAAAGAAACTCAAAAAGAGAAAACAATCAGAGGGGGAGCATGAGCATGAAAAGGCTCTAAAACAACCAAGGAGAGATGGTGATGGTGATGGTGGTGATGGTTCTACTGGTCAAGACTCTGGCACTAAGCCCAGCAATGCTCATACTGAAGCTGGTGTACAGGCAGCTGGTGAATCTCAACCCAGTGTGTCTGCCACATCAGTGGATGATATTGGTTCTGGCAGTAAGCCCAGTGATGTTTCTGCACTGGCTGTTACTGAAGTTTTTGTTGTCTCTCAAACTATTGAAAGAAGAATGAAAAGAAAACTGGAGAGACATCAGAAGAGACAGCAAGAATTAAATGATGCCTTCAATGTCAAATGGGATGCCTATGTTGCTATTAAACTCTACAGAATTGAGCATAGGAGATGGCTGACCCCGAAAAAGAGGGACATTGATGATGACCTGATTGGCATTGATAAATTCAAAAAGGATGCACGAAAAAGAAATGCCAAATTCATGGTCAAATACGACAAAAATAGGGCAAAACTGTATGCTGAGCGAGCAGATAGGATCAAACGGATGACTCCAGAAGAAATGAAAGATTATCTTGCATCTACTGAGTTAGGGGGATGAGTTAGAGCTGACATTTTTATGAAGTGGTTAGATGCTATGTTAGAAACCAGCCCATCTTCCCACCCAACATCTTCTGCACAGCCAGCTACACAACATAAGCCAGCAGAAATAATCAATCTTGATGATGATGATATTCAAGGGGAGCATCTTGCTATCGTTCTCTACCTGCCTCCACTTGAGCCAGTATCAACACAAGAACCATCAGCTGAACCCATGCCCATAGATAAACAAAGGGTGAAATCTGCTCCTAGGGACAATCAGCCCCTAAGGAAAGGACCCTTATTTGAGGCAGCTGATGAAGATACTGAGGTGGTTGTACCAGCTGATACTAATCAGTCAGCTGGTACTGAAGACATAGCAAGGAGTGCTGTGAATGAAGACCCAGCCAGAAGTGTGTTGCTGGATGTTACAAGTGTTGAAGACCCAGCCAAGGTGGTTGAGCTGGGTGCTAATCAAGATGATGATACGGCTATTCCTACTGACTTTACAGTCTGGGGTAGTGGAGATCATTTATTTGTTCAATCACCTATCTCTCCCCAGACCCTCACCTATTTTAACATAACAAAGGATAATCGTGTCAATCAGTTTCCAGTGAGTTCATCTGGCATAGGCGAATCAATCATGTATCCTCCATCTTCCCCAAAACGTCATGGCAAACACAGAACTTGGAAAGATGATTTAGTTACCCGTGGTGAGCCAGACTTATTTAAAATGAATCCAGATGAAAGAGATGCTTACTGGCTGGAGATCACTGTACAGGAATTGCTTGAGCAAAGACAAGCTACTATTAATGAAAGGATATGCCAAGTTAGATTGCTGCATCATCCCCTTGATCAGCCACTCTACATCACTGCCTTGACTTATGGCATTGAAATTGGTGTATACTTAAACAACAGTGGTCAAAGGCTCTCTACTGATGAGGAGAAAGCTCAATTTCAAGAGGCTCACCAGCTGGGTATGGATCTAAGGGAGTATCGTGCTGCCCTTAGAACTGAAGAGGGTATAAAGATGATTGAAACAGTAAAATCCCTGAAAATCACTGCCGACGAGTATTTGTTGGGTCTACAAGCTGAAATTCAAAGAAGGGAAGCTGCTGATGCTGAACTCACTGAGAGGGTAAGGCTCCAGGATATAGAAGACAAATTGGCTGCTGATAGAAAGCAAGAGGCTGAGTCTCTAGAATTAGCCAAAGCCATTGTCAAAGAACAGGATAAGGCATTTGATAAGATTGAAGCTGCTGAGAAAGCACCTGCTACTGCTCCTATAGAATCTGTTTGTACCAGTGAATTTCCTGATCATTATTATAGGAGTAGGTATGGTGATGTGATGAATAGAAGATCCAATCCCTGCAAGATCATCAAAGTAAACAGAGGGTCAAAAAGAGCGTTCAAAGTTGTAAGGGAGAATAAAGTTCAAGAAAGAATAAACTGTGATGAGTTAAGATCCCTTGGATTTAGTGAATGGATGGAGATCTTGGAGTATTTCATTGGTAAAGGTGAAAGTGCTATCAAAAATACACTTAAATCTGAACTCCAACAGCTCTTAAAGAAAGCAACAAGGTTTGGGAATGCACCAGTGGTAAATGTAGATGAAGTCCTCTCTCAAAAACCTAAAGGAAAGCAATCCACTGGTGAAGGAACAACCGGAAAAGGCCCCATCATTCTACCTCCTCATATCCCTGTGTTTGACCCTGCTGATATACCTTATCTGTTCCCTGAAGCCTAGAGAATCAAACAAGAGGAGCTATTTGAAGAAGAACGAGAAAAAGATAAAGATAGATAGTCTCCTATGTGCTCAAATTGTAGCTTTTGTTTAATTCACTTTTCATTCTGCTGTTGTTGTAATTACTGTACATATTGTGCTGCAATGAAAGTGAAATGAGTTTATCTTCAAAATCATATCAAATTATAAGATATGGATAACTCAGCAAAAGATCCCAAAACAAACTTAAAAAGGGACAAATTTACTGCCTATTTTTTTTAGGTCCCTCCGTGCTGACTTTAGTGTTTTCTCTACATGTCATAGGTTTTTTCATCATCAAATAGGGGAAGATTGTTAAGTCCCCAAAATAATTAAGGATTTAATTATGACAAAACTGTAATTTATTTGCACTAAAGTGTTATGTGCAGTCAGCACAAGTATGTTCATGTATAGACAGCAGATATTGCTGTGTTGAGTGTTTAGTTTGCTGCTCAGTCTACCAGCACAAGGTAGACAGTGTTCTTCAATCAGCGCAGGATGTGTACTCAGCAAATCAAGAACATGAAGTGGCTTGGCAATGAAGAACCAGCACAGCTGGAATGCAGCTCACTACACAAGACAGCTATGCTCCATTATAAGCATAGTCGTTTCCTGAGTGGTCTACATCAATGGTACTATTCAACAGAAGTCAAAGACAAAGTTGAACAGAAAAGGACACGCGTCGGCGGCTGACAAGTGATCTTACAAGACAACGTGGGAATGCAGAAGGTTAACGCATGTGCAGACATGGGTTATACTTTGTCATCACCTAGGGAACACAACATTCTATTTGTTTAATCAAATAGTGGTGCCAAACCGAATTGGGGTGTTCCTGCAAATAGCTACCAAAGAGGAAATAAGAGAGCATGCTCTCTTATATAGTTGTCTCCACAAGTACAGACATCCTATGTACCAGTGGACAATAGAACCATTACACTGTTAATAGGACTACTATAAATTGTTGTACCCACTATTGTTACAACTAGTGGTGTGAGTTTATTTTATAGAGTCAAAACGTGTAATAGCTGTTAGTTTAGCTCTTAGCTATAATCTAGGTAATCTGTATCAACCAACTATCATTCCGCCAAGGATAGTTGTGATTCTTTGTGATTCAATCAATAAAGAATAACTGTTGAAAATTACCTGTGACTCTATTTATTTTCATGCTTGAATACTAATTGAGTTTAACTGTTTAGTTAATTGAAAAGAAATTGTATTCACCCCCCCCCCCCCCCCCCTCTACAATACTCCTGTTGTTATCAAGGGACCAACAGTTACTAACGAGGACAGCTGACTTAATAAATTTAAAACAGTAAAACGTATTAAAAATATTGTAAATATATTTTAAACATACTTTGATATATATGTACATATTTGTTATAGGTTCGTGAATCGACCAGTGGCCAAGTCTTACTTCCCGACGAAGTAAAAATCTGTGAAAGTGAGTTATAGTCCCACTTTTAAAATCTAATATTTTGGGATGAGAATACATGCAGTTTTATAAATGTTTTACGAAATAGACACAAGTAATTGAAACTACATTATATGGGTGAATGATCGAAGCCGAATATGCCCCTTTTGCTTGGTAACCTAAGAATTAGTAAACCGATCTACTAATTGACGCGAATCCTAAAGATAGATCTATTGGGCCTAACTAACCCCATCCAAAGTACCGGATGCTTTAGTACTTCGATGTTGTTTTTATCATGTCCGAAGGATTTCCCGGAATGATAGGGGATATTCTTATATGCATCTTGTTAATGTCGGTTACCAGGTGTTCACCATATGAATGAATTTTATCTCTATGTATGGGATGTATATTGAAATATGAAATCTTGTGGTCTATTATTATGATTTGATAATATATAGGTTAAACCTATAACTTACCAACATTTTTGTTGACGTTTTAAGCATGTTTATTCTCAGGTGATTATTAAGAGCTTCCGCTGTTGCATACTAAAATAAGGACAAGATTTGGAGTCCATGCTTGTATAAAATTATGTAAAAACTGCATTCAAGAAACTTATTTTCGATGTAATATATTCTTATTATAAACCATTATGTAATGCTCGTGTGTAAACGGTATATTTTAGATTATCATTATTTGATAATCTACGTAATGCTTTTTAAACCTTTATCGATAAAATAAAGGTTATGGTTGTTTTAAAAATGAATGCAGTCTTTGAAAAACGTCTCATATAGAGGTCAAAACCTCGCGACGAAATCAATTAATATGAAACGTTTGTAATCAATATGAACGAGACATTTCATCTGTGAATCGTCGTTCATATGTGGTAATGTCGAACCCTTGTGTTCGTAACTCTCTAAGTTCTGCCTTGAGCTTATTGACTTCGTTTCTAGGACGGTACTGCTCGTTCATCAATTGCTTGAATGCCGACCACGGTAGTGCGTAAGCAGTATTTTGTCCTACTTGTTCAAGATAGGTGTTCCATCATGTTAACGCAGTACCTGTGAAGGTATGCGTAGCGTACTTAACTTTGTCCTCTTCAGTACACTTACTTATGGTAAACACCGATTTGACTTTCTCGGTCCACCGTTTCAATCCAATTGGTCCTTCGGTTCCATCAAATTCCAAAGGTTTGCAGGCAGTGAATTCTTTGTAGGAGCATCCGACACGATTTCTTGTGGAATTAGTTCCACTGCTAGATCCAGAGTTATTGTTATTTTGCATCGCAGCCTGTACTGCGGCTATGTTTGCTGCAAGGAAAACACGGAAGTCTTCCTCGCTCATGTTCAAATTCTGACGAGTCGCCGGTGCCATTTCCTTCAAAATAGCCAACTGAATCGAGTTAATCATACAGAATATTAAGAGTAGTCAATAGTATTTCGTAGCATAATATGAACTCATTTATAAAAGCTTTTTCTTCATATTAGCGTTTTATAAGTTTAAATTCGGGTACTACCAACCCGTTAAGTTCATACTTAGTAGCTAATATACAATTCAACTACTACAATTCCATATGAAAAACTGATTATAATAATATATCACATATAAATATTCTTCAAACTTACAACATCGCTATATTACATATAACATGAAATATAGTACACTTTGATACATGACAGTTTTGAAGATAAATCTAGTTAATACGCAAGTTGTTCAGCAAAGGAAATAAAGACACGTAATTCATAAGTCCAAAAACAAGTCATGCATTCTGGTTTTACTAAGAAGACTTCCCATCCTTGGTCTTATGGAAAATAACCGTTATGACCATTGGCTAGGCAGCATGTTGTAATGTCGTCAAAAGGACGAGGGTTTCGTAATGTCCAACAGCCCCGTAATAATCTAAAAACCTTGTTTCTCACCCCAACTACTGAATCCGTCACTTGTGGGAAGGTTTTATTTAAAAGTTGCAATCCGATGTTCTTTTTCTCACTTTGGTAAGAAGCGAACATTACTAACCTGTAAGCATAACATGCTTCTTTATGTTGCATGTTAGAAGCTCTTTCTAATTCACGAAATCCTATGTTGGGATATGTTGAGTCAAAATAGGTTCGTAACCCGTAGCTTAAAATTGCATCTGGGTTTCCCGCACTAAATGCCTTAAAGAAAACTTGGCGTAATTTAAAACTCCCCAATGTGATATACCCCATCTTTCAAAGGAAAGTCTTTTATATACTAAGGCATGCCTGGAATGTCTTTCAAACGTTTGACAAACTAATTTTGTCGTAACTAATTTTGCTGATGAATTCTGCCCGACTCTAGACAATATTTCATCAATCATATCTCCTGGTAGGTCTTCTAAAATTTTTGGTTGTCTATCCTTAACGTCCATTTTGTGTTTTTATACTGTAAAATAGACAAGGATTAGATTCATAAAAGATAATTAACAAACAATACAAGAAATTTTTACATAGAACATAAAAGTACAAGCACACTACAATACATATAATACACAACATGATTACAACCCTCTAATCTGAATCACTGGTTTCTTCTTCTTCGGACTTGGTTCATTTTCCTAATTTTCTAGGGATATATGATGTTCCTCTAATACGAGCTGTCATTTTCCACAATGGTTTAGAAACACCTTGTGGTTTAGAGGTTCCCGGGTTATTGTTACAATTTAGGAAATACGGACGTTGCCGATACATATAAAGTTCATCGGGGTTGGAATCAGGTTTCTCTATTTTTATACCTTTTCCCTTATTATTTTCTTTTTCCATATTAAATTGGGTCGAGGTAATTTCTATAACATCATCGGAATCCTCATCGGGATCTGATTCATCGGAAAATTGGTAATCTTCCCAATATTTTGCTTCCTCGGCGGAAACACCATTGACCATTTTTGACTTTGGTCCATTGGTTGATGATTTTCTTTTATTTAATCGATTTACTGTAGGTATCAAAATTTCATCCTCCGGAACCTCTTCTTCTTCCAGTTCCTCCTCTTTCGATTCCTCCTCTTCTGATTCCTCTTCTTCCGGTTCCGCTTCTTCCGGTTCCTCTTCTTCTGGTTCCTCTTCGGGAATTTGTGAATCTTCCCAAATTATATTCGACTCTTCATTATTATTAGGTAAGTCGATGGGATTTGTACTAGTGGTAGACATCTATCACACAATATCAAACACATTAAGAGGTTAATATATCACATAATATGTACATGTTAATAATATATAGTTTCCAACAAAAGTGTTAAGTAATCGATTTTAAAGAAAACACGGTCGAAGTCCAGACTCACTAATGTATCCTAACAAACTCGATAAGACATACTAATGCAAATTTCTGGTTCTCTAAGACCAACGCTCGGATACCAACTGAAATGTCCCGTTCATATTGATTATAAACGTTCCATATGAATTGATTTCGTCGCGAGGTTTTGACCTCTATATGAGACGTTTTTCAAAGACTGCATTCATTTTTAAAACAACCATAACCTTTATTTTATCGATAAAGGTTTAAAAAGCATTACGTAGATTATCAAATAATGATAATCTAAAATATACCGTTTACACACGACCATTACATAATGGTTTACAATAAGAATATATTACATCAAAAATAAATTTCTTGAATGCAGTTTCTACATAATATCATACAAGCATGGACTCCAAATCTTGTCCTTATTTTAGTATGCAACGGCGGAAGCTCTTAATAATCACCTGAGAATAAACATGCTTTAAACGTCAACAAAAATGTTGGTGACTTATAGGTTTAACCTATATATTTATCAATCGAAATAATAGACCACAAGATTTCATATTTCAATACATCCCATACATAGAGATAAAAATCATTCATACGGTGAATACCTGGTAACCGACATTAACAAGATGCATATAGAATATCCCCATCATTCCGGGACACCCATCGGACATGATAATTTCGAAGTACTAAAGCATTCCAAATTCTAGAATGGGGCTTGTTGGGCTCGATAGATCTATCTTTAGAATTCGCGTCAATTTGGGGGTCTGTTCCCAAATTCTTAGGCTACCAAGCTAAAAGGGGCATATTCGGCTTCGATCATTCACCCATATAAAGTAGTTTCATTTACTTGTGTCTATTTCGTAAAACATTTATAAATTTTTAGATTTTAAAAGTGGGACTTTAACTCACTTTCACAGATTTTTACTTCGTCGGGAAGTAAGACTTGGCCACTAGTCGATTCACGAACCTATAACAAATATGTTCATATATATCAAAGTATGTTCAAAATATATTTACAACATTTTTAATACGTTTTAATGTTTTAAGTTTATTAAGTCAGCTGTCCTCGTTAGTAACCTACAACTAGTTGTCCATAGTTAGATGTACAGAAAATAAATTGATATATATTATCTTGACCCAATTCACGAACCAGTGTATACACGTCTCAGGCTAGATCACAACTCAAAGTATATATATTTTTGGAATCAACCGCAACCCTGTATAGCTAACTCCAACATTACTGCATATAGAGTGTCTATGGTTGTTCAAAATAATATATATAGATGGATCGATATGATATGTCAAAACATTTGCATACGTATCTATGGTATCCCAAGATTACATAATATATTAGAATACATGTATAATATAATACAAGTTAGCTAGGATATGATTTGTATAGAATTGTTACAATATTTCCCGTAGCTACAACAATCAAAAAATATCCAATCTTGTTTTACCCATAACTTCTTCGTTTTAAATCCGTTTTGAGTGAATCAAATTGATATGGTTTCATATTGAACTATATTTTATGAATATAAACAGAAAAAGTATAGGTTTATAGTCAGAAATATAAGTTACAAGTCATTTTTGTAAGAGGTAGTCATTTCAGTCGAAAGAACGACGTCTTGATGACCATTTTGAAAAACATACTTTCACTTTGAGTTTAACCATGATTTTTGGATATAGTTTCATGATCATAAGAAAAATCATTTTACCAGAATAAAAAATTTTAAATCAAAGTTTATCATAGTTTTTAATTATCAAACCCAAAACAGCCCGCGGTGTTACTACGACGGCGTATGTCCGGTTTTACGGTATTTTTCGTGTTTCCAGATTTTAAATCATTAAGTTAGCATATCATATAGATATAGAACATGTATTTAGTTGATTTTAAAAGTCAAGTTAGAATTATTAACTTTTGTTTGCGAACAAGTTTAGAATTAACTAAACTATGTTCTAGTGATTTCAAGTTTAAACCTTCGAATAAGGTAGTTTTATATATATGAATCGAATGATGTTATGAACATCATTACTACCTCAGGTTTTGTGGATAAACCTACTGGAAATGAGAAAAGTAGATCTAGCTTCAAAGGATCCTTGGATGGCTTGAAAGTTCTTGAAGCAGAATCATGACACGAAAACAAGTTCAAGTAAGATTTCCACTCGAAATAAGATTTTTATAGTTATAGAAATTGAATCAAAGTTTGAATATGAGTATTACCTTGTATTAGAAAGATATCTTACTGTAAATAAGAAAGAGTTCTTGTAGTTGGATGATCAATTTACAAGATTGGAAGTAAGCTAGCAAACTTGGAAGTATTCTTGATTTTATGAAACTAGAACTTATAGAATTTATGAAGAACACTTGGAACTTGAAGATAGAACTTGAGAGAGATCAATTAGATGAAGAAAATTGAAGAATTAAAGTGTTTTTAGGTGTTTTTGGTCATTGGTATATGGATTAGATATAAAGGATGTGTAATTTTGTTTACATGTAAATAAGTCATGAATGATTACTAATATTTTTGTAATTTTATGAGATATTTCATGCTTGTTGCCAAATGATGGTTCCCACATGTGTTAGGTGACTCACATAGGCTGCTAAGAGCTGATCATTGGAGTGTATATACCAATAGCAAATACATTTAGAAGCTAGGTATTGTACGAGTACGAATACGGGTGCATACAAGTAGAATTGTTGATGAAACTGAACGAGGATGTAATTGTAAGAATTTTTGTTAAGTAGAAGTACATTTATAAGTGTCTTGAAGTCTTTCAAAAGTGTATGAATACATATTAAAACACTACATGTATATACATTTTAACTGAGTCGTTAAGTCATCGTTAGTCGTTACATGTATATGTTGTTTTGAAACCTTTAGGTTAACGATCTTGTTAAATGTTGTTAACCCATTGTTTATTATATCTAAAGAGATGTTAAATTATTACATTATCATGATATTACGATATATTAATATATCTTAGTATGATATATATACAGTTAAATGTTGTTACAACGATAATCGTTACATATATGTCTCGTATCGAAATCATTAAGTTAGTAGTCTTGTTTTTACATATTTAGTTCATTGTTAATACACTTAATGACATGTTTACTTATAATTTATCATGATTAAACATAGTGTATCAATATCTTAATATGATTCATATGTATTTAGTAAGACGTTGTTATAACGATAATCGTTATATATATATATATATATATATATATATATATATATATATATATATATATATATATATATATATATATATATATATATATATATATCGTTTCGAGTTTCTTAATTCAATAAACTCAATTTTATGTATATAACTCATTGTTAAAATACCTAATGCGATACTTACTTATCATAATATCATGTTAACTATATATATAATCATATATATGTCATCATATAGTTTTTACAAGTTTTAACGTTCGTGAATCACCGGTCAACTTGGGTGGTCAATTGTCTATATGAAACCTATTTCAATTAATCACGTCTTAACAAGTTTGATTGCTTAACATGTTGGAAACACTTAATCATATAAATATCAATTTCATTTAATATATATAAACATGGAAAAGTTCGGATCACTACAGTTGCCTACCATCTTGTTAGCAG